>NW_024342471.1:20887852-21145352 GCF_902729225.1 Pteropus medius
GTGATCGAGAACCGCTGCTGTAGAGTGAGGTGCTGTACGATGCAACCAAAGTCATCCTCATGTTAGTGGTAGGACCACAGCCCTGCGGCTGCACCTCTCCAGGCCTTAGCTTCTTCATCCTGTAATGGGTGCAAGGGTGCCGACCTCATAAGGTCCGAGTAAGGATTAAGAGCTAATCCAGGTAGAGCATTTAGTCCAGCGCCCGGAGTAGAGCAAGCAGTTAATATGTGTTAGTTACTACTTTTAAACACTTCGTATCTTACCTACTAAGTGA
This sequence comes from Pteropus medius, assembly GCF_902729225.1. Classification (NCBI taxonomy): domain Eukaryota; kingdom Metazoa; phylum Chordata; class Mammalia; order Chiroptera; family Pteropodidae; genus Pteropus; species Pteropus medius. The sequence goes on from NW_024342471.1 coordinate 20,888,127, forward strand.
AATGTTTTGTTATTGTTGATGATGGGTTTTGTTTTGTTTTGTTTTGTTTTATTTCGTTTTGCCCACCAAAAGATTATCGCGTAGAAGCATCAGCTTGGCCGATGATTGGAGTGGAGAGTTTGAAGACTCTTATCTAGGGTCAAGCAACTTCCAGAAAGCTGTCTAAAAAAATGGCCATTCAGGCAAAAGACTCCAAAGCAACGAGGTCCCCTCCAGAGTTCTGAGGTAACATCCCGCTATTGCCTTGGTGAGTTAGCCCACCACCCTTCTCTGGGAAGTGACAGGCTACAAGCCCTATTCCAGCTTGATGAGCCCACCTCCTATGTGTGTAGGTTGGCACCAGAAGAATGTCTTTCCTTTTTTTTTTTTTTTTTTAGCAACACAATGATCTTATCATTCACATTTTCTTATCCAACTTTGCACTAGAAGTGAACTTTAGAATCGGGAGTGTTGCTGCCTTGTGAGGTCCCAAACACTGTTAAAGAGTGCTCTACACTGGCACACACGGGGGATCATGGGGGATCACGGATTTTGCCTTGGCTGTCAGCTCTTGAAATTACCCAGCAATCCCAAAATGAATTTCCACTAATCTGACAGTTTTGCCTCTCCTGACATGATGTACTGTATATTCAGTGGTCAGCGGGGACTATTTAATTGCAGTTAAGCCTGTGCTGTTCATGTGGCATTTAAAATAGAGCAGTGTGTAATGTGGTTAAACTTTCTGACTTTCCAGGCCCAGATGGGTGGGTGGAACTCAATGTTTTTTTGGAAACTTTGTACCTGGGAGCACTTAATGCTGAATCCAGTTTTACTGGCTGCAGCTTTAATTCATTCACTTTCGAGATTTATAAATATTAGAATCAAAATGAAATTCAAATCCCCTTAGCAAGGAGAAAGGATTGAAATATCAGGTGAAATGGATGTTTAGTTAAAGATGGATCAAAAACTCAAGAAAAGAAAAACACGATGATGAGACACGTAACCCATTTTGAGTACGTGCCATATGCTGGGCGGTTTTCAGGGGTCATCTCATTCTGCCCTTTAAGCATTGCAAAAAAGCAGGGACGGTTTTTGCCCCCATTTTACAGATGTGAAAACTGAGGCTTAGAGATGTGAAGCGACTTCGCCAGGTCTGTGGGAGCGGGGGCGGAGCCAGGATTGGACTGCAGGTCTGTCTGATAATGGCCTTTATTCTTTAGCGCTACATTCAAGTTCCCTGAAGATGTTACCCATTGTCGAGCTTAAAATGCTCATTTTACAGGCGGGGAAACCGAGGTCCACATACTTCAAAGTGACTTGCTCAGAATTAAGCTACCCCAGACTCAGAAAATTAACCTGGGGTTTTTCATCAGTCTTCGTATGAATAAGTGTAGTGCTTTGCAGCTTACAAAGTGCTATCACATCCATTATCTCATATTTAATTTTGGTTTTCAAACAGTTTTGTTGAATGAACTGATAACTCGAAAAGAATTTCGGTCAGTTTATTATTATTATTTTTTTTAGTTGAATGGAATGATATATATCTGCAATGTGGACACAAAAATGCTACTGTGAGGCGCCTGTGAACACATGGAAAGTAGATTTAAATGGATCAATATCAGCAAACACTATTAAGCTTCTAATATGTGCCAGGCATTATTCCAGGTGTTCGAAGTATAGCAGGGAATGAAAACAGTCCAACAATCCCTGCTCTAAGTAAGCTTAATTCTAGAGGGCAGAGGTACATGATTAAGATAAATAAGAAAAAAATATAGTACATCAGATGTTACGTGGCAAGCAGTGAAATAAAGCTCAAAAGAGGAAAAGAGAATGCTGGGGGAAGGGATTAAACTTATAAGTCGAGAAGGTGATATTTGAACAAAGACACAAAATATACGAGGAGCAAGCTTCTTGACTATTTGGGGAACAACATTCCAAGCAGAGGGAACAGCAAATGTGAAGGCTCTGAGCAGTAGCTATGGGCTGTGTTATGTTTAGGAACGGCGATGAGGCACAATGGATAGAAGTTTGAATATTTTTTGTTAGTGTTCTTAGAGTCTGTTTTTAAAGACAGAGAGATAATTAATATCCGATTGTACATATTAAGCTATGCAATTTGATATGTATATACATATGAAAAACCATCATTACAGTCAGGCTAATTCCATCACCCCCACAAAATTTTTTGTGCCCCTTTGTACTCTCTCTTGTTTCCCTCCTTCCCCTCACACTCATCCCCACACAAACACTGATCTGCTTCTTGTCGCTCTAGCTTAGTTTGCATTTTATAGAACTTTATATGTACAGCATCCTGTAATATGTGCTTTTTTTTTTTTTTTTTTTGGTCTGGTTTCTTTCACTCATCATGGTAATTTTGGGATTCATTCATGTTGTGCTGTGTATCAATAATTCATTTCTTTTTATTGCCAAGGAGTGTTTGAATGTATGGCTATTCCATAATTTATTTGTCCAATCATTCGTTTGGACCATTTCCAGTTTGGGGGAGGACCACGATCGAAGCTCTGTGAGCATCAGGCACAAGTCTTTGTGTGGACATATGCTTTCATGTCTCCTGAGTAGATACCTAGGAGTGGAATGGCCGGATCACATGGTACGCGTGTGTGTAAATTTCTAAGGAACTGCCAAACTGGTTTCCACAGTGCCTGTTCCGTTTTACATTCCCACCAGCTGTACTTATTAGACGTCATCAACACTTGATATGATCAGCTTTACAATTTTAGATATTTAAATAGTTACGTAGTGGTACTTCACTGAAATTTCAATTTGTAATTCTACTGACTAGCAACGTTGACAATTTTTCATGTGCTCATTTGTCATTCTTCCATGTTTTCTTTGGTGAAGTATCTGTTCACATCTTTTGCTCTTTCTTTTTTGTATTGATTTGTTTTCTGATTATTGAGTTTCGAGGGTTCTTTGTGTAACCTGGATACAAATCTTTCATCAGATCCATAATCTGCAAATATCGTCTTCCTGACAAAGGTTCATCTTTTCATTTTCCTAACCGCGTCTTGCTAAATTTTGATCAAGGCCAGTTTATCCTTTTTTTCTCCCTTTACAGATTGTGCTTTTGGTGGGGTGGCGAAGAGATCTTTGCCTTTGATTATTTTAAACATTGACTTTTCTCATCAAGTAAGAGAAAATGCCCTTTCAAGTTCCTTTAAGTATATTCATAATACCTATACAACCAAGTTATTTATCGATAAGTAACCATTTGTAATAATTTGTCGATTAAGGAATACAATTTTTTTCACGATCCTTCACCTATTTCCAAGACTTCATTCCTTTCCTACGAGCCCATCTGAAGCCTAAGGCCAGACTGGAAGAGGGAGCACTGTGTTCTGGTGGAAAGGGCCTTGGTGGCCTTAGTGACAGGAGACCTGGGTATTTTTTTCTGCTCTGCCACTGATCAGAAGCTCCCCTCTGGGCCAGTTGCATTCCCTTTTCAATTTAGATTTCCAATGGCAAAAATATGGAGTTGTACTAGATGTTTCTGTGTTCCCTGCTAGTCCTAAAACTGTATAAATGGGACATTGACAGTAGATTGAACCCCTTTGACAGGTCCCGGCCTAAAGAAGGCAAGAGATGTGCCTGGGGCGCAAACTTAGGTAGACACTCTCAGGGCTGTGCAGGTGTTAATCAAATGTAATCCTTACATTTGGTACCCTACGTACCTCTTCTTGCCTCGCCCTCGTGCTGGCCCTGACCTTCAGTGAGAGAAGTGAGTGATGCTCAAACACGGACTATGTTGAACTAGCTAGAACGATGCTTCTTACATTTGAGTTTGCATTCAAATCACCTGGAGATTTTGTTTTCTGGATAAGAATAATTTAGGTCTGGGATGGGTCCTTTCTAACAAAGTTCCAGGTTATGTTAGTGCTGCTGACTCGGGGGTCACACTTTGAGTAGCTAGACATGAGAATAAATTCGTATAGATTTTTATGGGTAACAAGCTGGTTTGGGGCCAGTTTTTCAGTGCCTAATCCTTACCCTTGTAGGAAAGTGGTTGTGGATGGCACCTGTCTCTGTCTGTTTCATGCTTCTCCCCTTGGTTTTTGACTTCATGGACAGAAACAGTAGATGGAGTAAGCTGAATATTCTCTGGATAAATACAGGCTTTTAATGCTTCTTAAAGCCTGTAGCATATTATCATTTCTAAACTCACAGTAAGCAGTTAAGTTCTTATGATGGATGGATTTCCAGTTGGAAATGATATAAGAGAGGGCTACGACTTAACTTCTTCCCTATTTTACTTATATTTCAATATCTTAGTAGAGCTATTACATGAAATTGATCCCCCAGTTTTAGGAAACAGGATGTTGCTGACACTGTTATATGCTATTATATAATGTACCATTATCTGTCATTTTGCCATGACATCCAGCCCAAGCTTCTCTCTTAATAATAAACCTCAGTTTTGTTTTGGGTGGCAATGTGCAAAGACCCAGGCAATGATAATGACTGTAATAGCTATCACTTAAGTATTTCTTACTGTGTGCCAGGCACTTGTCTAATCCAGGCTCTGTTCTAAGCCTTCAGTAAGTGTTAAGCTCTTGTTATTATTAAAAATTAACTGAAGGATAGGAGAAGAAGGGAGACATGCAGAAAATTATGTTATGATTCAGCAAAACTTGTTCCTAATTAATCTCCTGCATGTCATGGGCTTCTGCTCCCTGTTTGATCAAGAACTGGACAAGTCCAAAGTACTTTCGGAGCAAAATATGGGCCCCATCTCTAGAATCTGTGAATCTCTCTCTCAGGTGGGGCAGCTTCTTTGTGGCTAAAATTAGAAACAACCCAAATATCTGTCAACTGGTGAAGGGGTAGGTGAAATGTGGCATATCCACACAATGGAATACTATTTGGCAATAAAAAGGAAGGAAGTCTCGGTACACACTATGACTTGGATGAATGTCAAAAACATCATGCTAAGAGAAAGAAGCCAGACAGAAAAGAACACATGTTGTGACATTCCATTTACATGAATTATCCAGAAAAGGCAAATCCACAGAGACAGAAATTAGGTTAGTGGTTGCCTGGGGTTGTGGGTGCGGAAGGGGCTGAGTTGTAAATGTGCATGAGGGATCTTTTTGGGGCGATGAAATTTTCCATCCCTGGATTATGATGATGGTTGTACAACTTGGTAAATTTACTAAAACACATTAAAATGGGGTAAATTTTATAAAAATGATAACGCAGTAAATTTTTTAAAAATATTTTGTGGCCGAGCTAAACTTTGAAGCTTCTAAAATTTTGTGGCAAATGGTTAATCCTTACTTTGAAACAATTGATTTCTAAGATGCTAAGTCTCTGAAGTTAAATGGAATGTTAGCAGTTTAGCTAAACCGAGAAGTAGTCAATAAGTTTCCTAGAAACACCCAATATTTGAAAAAGACATTAGACATTTTGTACCAAGTCTAGGCTACTCCTAGACTTCCCCATGTTACAAACGTACTTTAGACAGCATTATCTCAACTACCTGCAGAAATGCTCTCTCGGAGTTATTATTATAAAGATTATTCAAACAGAAATCCATATTGTTGTATTTTGTCTTTAGGAGAGCCTTATTTGGAGAAATTCACTGTTAGGTTGCATGACATCCCCAAAATATAGATACATGTGAAAATGTCTTTGGGGTCATGAAAAACTTAAACTTCTGGTACATTTGTGATGCGGTGTAAGACATACGGTTAAATGTTTTCCTTTTTATCTTTGCCGTGAGGATAGGAAAAGTTAAACTCAGTGGTCAGTGTAGCAGTCGGTCTGATGTATGGTGATGACACTCATTGGTATTTTAACTGTTTCTTTCCTCAGGACTCTCTATATAAATTGTCCCATTTATATTAGGCTTAGTGTAGTAGGCTTCCTCACATTTTAGGCAGTGGATGGATTACAAATAAAAATAATGAATACATAGTTTTGTACATTATAGATTATCTTTTGGTGCTTTTTTTTTTAAAATTAACCAACATGGGCAGCATCATTCGATGTTGTTGTCACTTACATGTACATATGTCCATGCATGTATGTGTTTTGTTGGATAGATATACAGACACAGATGGAAACACAAATTTTCAGCTGAAAAATATGGGGATACAATGAAAGTTTGTGGCTACATTTAAATCTCTAGAGACTGGTCTTTAGAAAGGAAACATTAATGCAAGGTAAATTCTACCAGGAAGAACTAGGCAATATTTCTTGCTATAAACCATAGGGCATTAGAAGGGAGTTAAATTTAGATTACTTTAAGATACTTGTGGCTGGAGTTTTGTGATTCAGAAACAATTGTTTCTTTTGAAATTACTTCTCATGACCTCTCTATAACTTCAAGGACATCTAATGCCTAAGGAATCAGATCAAAGATGCCACTTGAAATTTCAAAATACAATACTAAGATATTCCACTGTAGGCTTCTGGCAGCAGATACACGGGTTGCATTTCTGTCTTTGAAAATCGGTCTTGCCATCTCATAAAGAACAGTGTGAAATTGAACTTGCAATTAAAAAACAAGCTTTGGTTGTTCCCCTCCTCCCCACAAACCGCTCGACACAACCAAATAGAGGGTCATCAAGCAACAGAAGGAAGAGAATGCTGGAAGATTTCAAAGATGCCTGGTAGGAATATTTCTTAATTGAGCCATGCTTTTGAGCTATGTGGAATTGTTCTTATTAAAAATTAAATATGAACAGCAGAGTAGAACATGGGAGGCTCTGTGAGATTAGAGCTTCTTGCGATTTACTTAAAAGGCTTTCATTAGGCACTGGGGGTTCTGCAGCATATTAAAACCTCACCTATACAAAGTCTGTGGTACTTGAGCTTTAAGTCCCCTTTCCCTAAGAAATACAAAACACTGGCTCTTATAATGAGAATAGGAAAAGGGTATTTTCACAGTGTTCTTGGCAATAAGATCCATATTTCCAGATTGCTGAATGATTTGCCCTTTCATGCTTTCTTCCCTCACTCTTTCTCCCTTTCTTTCTTCTTTCCTGCCTTTATCAATGCAGGTTAGCACAGTTCTTCTCTGTGGTCTGGTTCTTTATTGTTATTTTTTAAAAATCAATTTTTTTTTTCTGTCTTGGGTGAATAAAGAAAAGGCTTTCAGTAGCACTTCACAAACTTCAGTGTGCACAGGAATCATCTGGGACCTTTTTAAAATGCAGGCTTTGATGTAGTAGGTCTGGGGTTGGACCTGGGATGCTGCACGTCTAAGAAGCTCCCAGAAAAAGCCAGTGCTGCTGGCCCATGGACCATTCTAGAGCAGCAAGGAACTAGCACATTCCCTAAATGAAATCAGAGGAAGCAGATTTACTCAAATATAGGGGATGGGCTGACTGGGAGAAAAATGGGGATTAAAAAAAAATAAAGAAAAAGCAGTGATAATGAGCAAAAAAACAGAAAATCCACCAAGCACACAAATATAAACAACCTAATTATTCACATCAATTCAGTCTGATGATTTATCATCCTTGAGTGAGTGACGTCTATAATGCAAATTTTGTCCTGGACTTATAATGCAACTTGGTCTTTGGCAAATCAATTGGCGCTCAAAGAAACGAATCTTTGAGCCATTGACTGTGGCGTGCGCAGGCGCATGCGCACCTCGCACGCGCACACACACACATCCTATATACGTAAGACTCCTGATTTTCCTCAAGGATACAAAGATCCTTGTCATGAAGCATAATAACAGTTTTGCTATAGACAGAGCAGGGAGTTGAGACTTGGGACATAACAGGAATTTCAACCTTATGAAGTCCAACAGGTGCCATGGCCCCCTACCTTATCCTGGGACTCCAGGTTCAGGGGGAATTCCCTTGCCAATAAGATCAAAAGAGAAGGTTCATTAAGGGGTATTGAAAGCCTATTGCAAACTGTGGAGTGTTGGATAAGTGCAACTTGCTATTGATTTTTTCCTATTTGGGTTTGATTTTCTTATACTTTATTTCATTTAAAAATATCCTTTTGAGTTGTTGATGGTTCGTGCAATTTGTGCTGATTGTCTTGCAGATTGGCAATATGCATTAAAGCTAAGAATTAAAAGTGATCATATACCCCGATTTAGTAAACCCACTGTTTGAAATGGGTTCTACAGAAATACTTATGCAGATGTGGAAAGAGATATGCGTGAGGATGGTCACTGCATTATTATTTAATAGAAGAAAATCTGAAAATCCCTAAATGCTGTTAGCAGGACTGACTCAGTGCGTGATGGTACACCCCAGAGTGAGTTATCCTGTAGCTGACACCCCAATATGAGGTACATCTGAGGTGCGAGGATAGAAGGGTATCCTGAATATATATCTAGTTACATTTAAAAAGGTAAAAAATAATAATAATAACATGTCCTGAAGTTGAGTTGTCTATCAAGCTTTCTTTTACTTGCCTGGTAAAGCTTTTGGGAGAAAAAAACCCCACCTATACTAAAGATTAACAGAGTAATGATTAGAGGAAGAATTATAAAGAACATTTTCTTTCTATTTTCAATATTTTTGTTTTTTCTTGCCGTAATTCTGAAAACAGCACGGATAGAAAAGAAGACAGAGTAGGTAATGAGACGACTTTGATTACTGAGGGACGTTGGGCAACTTCCTTAATGACTCTGAGCGTCTCTGTCCTCAGATGTACGATGTGGATTGTGACGATACCACCTCAAGATTTGGTTTTGTTGTTTTTGGAAGACTGAAGTGCATTAAGTACTTTGCCCTCCATAATGAACCAAGAATGTTCTAGTGTCTTTTTGTTGCTCTCAACATTTCTATGTGATTTCAAGGCCCGGCACTCAGTGTCAATAATGCATCTAGCTCTGCTCACCCAAACCTGGGGAGGCGGAGCTCAGTGTAGCCCCGCCCACCACCTCTCCTTGCACTTTAACCCCTTCCCAGACGCTTTTTCTGTCTCCAGTGGAGCCCCCTAAAAAGTCAGGGATCCTTTTAAGCTTTTAAATGTATAAAGTCAATGTGTCTTTTTTTTTTTTTAGGCAAGGCAACCTTGATTGATCTCACAGATTGCAAAGACCTCGTCAGTTTATAATCCTTTATTTTTTATTTTTTATGCCTACAGCACCTGGTCTTCTTAGGTGGTCTCCCATCCAAGTACTAACCAGGCCCCATCCTGCTTAGCTTCTGAGATCAGATGGGATCGGGCTTGTTCAGGGTGGCATGGCTGTAGACAAGTCAATGTGTTCTTTCTCCCAGGACCATTTGTTCTTATTTCTTACTTTGTAATATCTGCCAAAGGATTTTGTGATTTTTGTCCCACATGAATCTCAGCCCCAAGCAGACAAGCCTGGAGGAATGCAGGCAGGCAAGGTTCTTCCTGGGGTGTCTGGAATTACATAAAACAGAGCTTCCCAGCTGTGAGTCACTGACAGCCAGTGTTGCCCATCCATGTGCCTCATCTTATTTTTCGCTTGGCTTTTTTCTTTAACTCTCTCTTAACTAACTTAAAAATCTATTTATTGTAAAAGGAATAGAAATGGAAAACCCATATAAAATGTATACATCGATAAAAAATAGATATATAACTAATAAAATGTTAAGAGTTCACCTGTGCCTCACCTAAAATAATGCTGTGTGTAAAAAGGGTACATTTGCCTCCCTTTGTACAGCCAAGGCATAAAATATCTGCATTAACTGTGATGAGTTCCTCTTAGCATTTTCTCAGTGGACAAGAGACCAAACATATGAAGACCTCGTATATTGTGGGAACAGAGCAGCCCTGCCGATCCAAAGTGAGACAGCCTCTTCCCAGAGGTGGGAAGTGTACCCTACACCCTCTTGTGTCCCCAGTGTTTAGTTCCTGGCACAAATAGGTGCTCAGCTAATACTGGATAACTAAATGGAAACATGAATGAATGAGTACGGTGCTTCTCATTCAGCATCGGTGGCTTTAAAACTAAATTTTCTGCTAGCTTCTTTTTTAAAAAAAGAACTTTCAGTTGTCATATGTCAAATTCTTTTGTCCATTTTGGAATCTCACATATTTTTAAGGAGCTAAATTCAATTCCCCCATTATCAACAAGCTTGAGTTTGCACAAAGAACAAGAGAATCAAGGCTACTCTTAGGCCGTTAATAGAATTTCTGAAGGGAGAGAATTAACTGTACATCCTATATATATTTGTAATAATGTCAGGACTGGATGCCTTTTGTTCTTATTTAATTGTTGTAGAGTCTGCCTGACTAAATTGCTGTGCAGAAGTTGTCAGTTATATAAAATCAAAGGACTTGAATCCTGGCATCCTAAGAGCTGTCTAATTTAAGACCACTGAAACTCACATAATATTGTTAATTCTTACCTTGTCTCCACAATGGATTTTTGTTAGATCCAAGTGGATCACAGGCTAAGACCAGGGAGAAATGAAAAAGAAAATGTGTACATATATGTATATATGTATACACACACACACACACACACACATGCACACTGCTATAAATCATACCAGAATATTCTAGTTTGCAACAAATATGCAGAATACAAAGATGTGAGTTACCAAGTATTCCAGATTCTGAGTATTATAATCTCTTTTTAGTATAACTGACATAATTATTGTTTTCAATGAAATCAGAGATTTTCTTTATGCAATCTATTTTTAAGAAAGAGATAGATATGTGCAAGCTTACAGCACACACACACGCCTATCATATAATTATATTCTTTCTGAATCTTTATACTCTGCTGTGATTTCCTTTATGCCTTATTGGGGGTTTCATCAAGCAATCGAATGACTGGAGAAAAAGAAATAGAGATTTTTTTTTTGTCACAAACATCAGCATGGTTGGATTTCAATGACCTTATATACAAGTAGAAATTTTCCTAGGCTTTACATCCTGCATTTCCAGATTCTACTGTCTCATATCTATAGGTTACCTATAGGTTGTGGATATTCAGTTTGTAGTTTCTATAAGTTATTTGATTTTGAAAATATGAAATGTTAGGAATAGGACATCGTGTGCAGTGTGTGTGTGTGTGTGTGTGTGTGTTCTGCACTCCGAAGCATCCATTTACCCATTTTCGGTTAGATGGCCTTAGAATAGAATTTCATTTAATAAATCACAGCTCCCACCACCCTCTCAGCTCAAGGTTTTGGGTGTGATGGGCCTCAACTAGGGTGGTCTCTGAACACCCAGTAAAATTTGAATTTTGGATAAACAAAGCATTTTTTTTTTTTAGTACAACTGTCTCCCAAGTACTGCCTGGGACATATTATCCTAAAAATCATTCATTGTTTGTCTTAAATTAAAATTTCACAAGGTGTTCTGTGTTTTATGTGCTAAATTAGGCAACCCTCATCCCAGCCCTGGGTACCGGGGCCTGGGCCCTAATAGGTGTAAGCTAGATGAGCATTTCCCACGGTCACTGAGAGCCACAGCTAGAAGTTCTGTTGGGTGCCCAAGGAAGAGACATGGCTTCTTCCCCTGGATTTGGGGCTGAGGGTGTCACTGTCTGGAGCTGTTGCTGCAGCCACATCAGACCACAGTGGGACACCCAGCTTGGAGGGATGGCACACAGTGCTAAGGAGAACTGCATCTATGTTCCAGGCACTGTTCCCAGTACAACGTATTAGCTCGTGACTCTGTCTGTTGTTTCATGCTTGACTATAAAGATGAAGGTCAGGGTTAGATTGATTATGCTGAACCATAGTGGTTTTTCTGGCCCAATCTAGCAGTTTTCTCTCACAATCAGGTGTGATGGCTAAGTGATGACATCAGGAACCTGGGCTCCTTCTACTTTGCTCATCCCCCATCCTCAGCAGGTGGTTTTGATCATCATGGTCATGAGGTGGCTGCTACAACTCCAGGCATCCTGTGTCAGGACGGTGGGGGTGGGGGGAGTCAAATGGTTTTCTCCTGGAGAGGTTTGTCTTCTATTAAAGAAGGCCCCCCAACACTGGACAAGAAACTACGTTTTTTAAAAATATATATATATTCTTGCTACAATTATTGTCCCATTTTAGCAACAAAGCACCCAGAGCATAGTAAGGTAGGTTGCCTGTTCCAGTTCACACAGTCAGTGTGTTAGGATTTTTCAGAGAAACAGAGCCAAAAGGATGTGTATTTTAAGCAACTGGCCCATGAGACAGCAGGGCTGTTTCAACTGAAGCGTGCAGTGCAGGGCGTGAGGCTGGAGACCCAGGGAAGGGGTGATATTGCAGCTCGAGTCCAAAGGCCATGGGGAGGCAGAATTCCTTCTTTTTCAGGGGACCTCCATCTTCTTTCTCCTAAGGGCTTCAACTGATTGGACGAGGCCCACCACATTATGGAGGGTGAAGAGCTTTACTCAAAGTCTGCTGATTTAAATGTTAAGCACATCTAAAAGATACCTTCACAGTGACATTTTGATTGGTATTTGACCAAATGCCTGGGTCCTGGAGCCTAGCCAAGGAGACACCGAAAACTAACCATCACAGCCCGTACCAGCGAAACTAGAATCAGATGCTGGCGGTGCTGTCACGGGCCAGACTCTCTCACTAGGTTTCCATTTGTGTGGCTCACTGGACTTCTCTGAAGAAAAAGTATTCCATGAAGGGAACGCAATTGCTATCTTTCATAGCAAAGCTGAATAGTAAAATTTTAGTCAATCTACACATGATGCACTTTATTTTAATGTTTTATTTTAAAATAAAACACAGGTGCTGAAAACCAGAATTATGTAGCTTAATGCAATAATATCAGCTGAATACCCTCTTAATAAACAATCACTCTGTTCAAGAAACAGAACTCTGCTGGTCACCCTAGAAATCCTTTCAAGTATTCTATCCCAAGCCCAATTCACTCTGTCTCCTCCAAAGTAACCATAGTTCTGGCCAGGGATTAATCTATTTACAGTAACTGTAAATAAAGTTTTATTAAAACACAACCATGCCCATTCATTTACTTATTGTCTATGATAGCTTTCATGCTATAACAACAGAGTTGAGTCATTACAACAGAGACTGTCTGGCCCTCAAAGCCTAAAAAATGTTTACTGCAGGAAAATTTGATGTCTCCTAATCTCAAGTTTCAATGCGGTAATTTCCTTGAGTTTTTAAATACTTTCATCATTCAAGTGTTCATCGCTAGTCATTGCCTGTTTCTTGGTATGTCTTTTAAGTCTCTCTTAATCTCCAACTCCCTCTCCACCCCCGAGCCCTTTACCATCATTGAAGAAAACCCAGGACACTTAGCCTGTCATTTCCCACAGTAGGGATTTTGAAATGACACCCTTTCAGTGCAGCTCAGCATGTTCTTTGTCTGTTGTATTCCTGCACATTGACATTTGAATCCAGAGACTCCATCAGACTTGGGTTCGGCTTCTCTGGCAAGACTCCTGGAGGCTTTGTGTTCATTCACCAGGAGGTGTAGAATGCCTGGTATCTCTCTATGATGTCACAACAGCCGACGTGCAGTGCCCATGTCTGAGAACTCTTCTTGGCTTGTAACATGTTAATGTTCTTATTGAATCGATGTGTGTTTTTTTTTTTAATGTACAACTTGGAATGCTTTAAAAAGAGATACTTTGCCTCATCTTCCATTTGAGCTCCTGGAAGTTCCCGGAAGGTCATATAGGAGATGCAAGATAAATACTCTATTCTTTCTTTTTTTCCAATCAGTTTTTGAGATGCTGCCTTCGTTCTCTAGAATCCTCTAGAGACCATTTAGTTTTATTAATATTTTTAATGTCATTTTAACCAATGAGATGTATGATAGCTTTCAATCCATTGCCATTATTATCTCATTGAAGCTCAAATTATTCCATTTTTGCCTGTGGGAACCTTTACAAATTGGTTCCTGAGTCCCTACGTGACTCAGAGAGGTCCTTCACTTTCTGGTGTAAGATGTTCTAAAGTCATCTTCTACAATTTTTTTGCCCCAGATCTGGAATAAGACTCCCTCCCTCAGCTCCTTTCAAATGGTATTTCAAGACCACTACCTGGGTGCGTGCTCATTTTCTTTGATTGGTCATTGCTTTTAGGTTTTTCCATAGACAGAGCCAAGAAGATACTATACCATGTGAGTTCCTGTTGATACTTCCAACTCAAATTCAGGCCTACAGGATTTTTCAAAACTCTTTCTGTTGTATCTGTATTTTCTTCTCTTCCTTGCTGAAAATTTTGTTTGGTTTCATGGGGGAATGATAAAATTAGACTGTCTCATAATTACTCATTTGCTTTATGTCAGATTATAGGCCAACCTTGGAAAAACAATACTAATAAGACTACCACCAATATGATTGCTTAAAACTGTTAAAAATATTTTTCACATGTTTTCTTCATTCAACTCCCCTTTCTATTTTTTTTATGATTATTATACCAAGTCCACATGGTCTGAACTCATGGTCATTGCATACTATATTCTCTCCTTTAACCCACCTTTAGTCTTAAACCTCTAAGTACCTGTATGTTTGATTTCCACCACCAGTTTTCTTGTAAATGTCTCTCATTATTTTGATTGAATCTCATTTTCTGGTAGATTCTTCAGGAAGTGCTTAGGTTTCTTCTATCCTCAAGTCTGTCAGATGCCCAATTTCTTTCCTCTGCTTCTTCTGCACATAGTCTGATACACTCAGGACTTGTGGCTTTTGTCCCTACAAGCTGGAGCACATGACATTTATGGAGGTTCTGATGTTTTCCCCAGAGTTTTTGATAATAGTGCCCTTGGAAGTCAGTTTTGCTGGATATAAAATCCTTGGCTCACATCTTCTTTCCTTGAATATCTTAAGTATGGTACTCCATTTTCTTCTGGCATAAAGAGTTGCTGTCAAAAATTCTGATGACAATAATTTTTTTTCCTTCATAAATAATTTCATATTAAGTGTTCAAATGGTATTTCGTTTGCTGTAAAGTCCAATAATTTCGTTTGAATATATCTTGGATATTATCATTGCAGGGTACTATTCTCGGATACATGGTGTATCTTTTCAATATTAGTTTCAAACGCACACATAAACATATATCTTTTTTGATTTCAAAAAAGTTTTCTTAACTTAGATATTTTGACATTTGTTCTATTCCCTTGCATTGGTTTTCTTCTTTAGGGGCTCTTTATTTTTTAAAATTTTATTTTAAGCCTTTATTCATCTTAAGGCATTGCATATTGTGTTAATTCTTGTATTTATTGTTTTAATTTTATATTTTTTCTAGTGCAGCTTTCATTTTAAAAATATTTATTTGAAAACAATTTATTATGTTCTTTTACTTCATTTCTGAATTGTCTAATTTTGACTTATGCTGTTTTTTCCAGATCTTGTATAATTTTATTGTATAACACAGTAAGCTACAGTTTTGAACTGTTTTATGGGCATGACTTTCTGGCATATTTTTATCTCTGTAAGAATGTTACTGGTTTTTTATTCTCTTTTTTTCTCTTGTAATATTTCAAGAGATCTGACCTAGGTATTTTTGTCTTGTCATTTTTATATGAAATGACACACACATTTTTTATCTGAACCTTCAATTTTGATTATCTTCCCAGCAATTTCTCTTCAGTGTGGGGCCCGATCCTGGAAGGAAATTTTGGTTGGTTGCCACTGAAGATTCATGTGGCCTTGCAAGCTCCTGCCTCTTTCAGAACTCATACTGGCCTCTTGCATCCCTTAGCTCTTAGAATGTTCCCAGTGTTTCTTCAAACTGGCCCACTGTGCTTTCCAGTAAGTCTCTGTTGGCTCTTGAGAATTTCTCCTGTTCTCAAGTCTACAGATACCCCGTTTCTTTCCTCTGCTGCTTCTGTGCAGAGTCGGACCCACTGAGGACTCGGCGCTCTAGTCCCTACCCTCTCACTTGAAATTTGGGGTATCTACAGATGTCATATAAGTTGCCCATTGTTTTTCTGTTTAATTGCTCTATTTATTTTTATGTAAGGATTTGGGGGAATTAAAATAAGTAGTATGTTGTCGCTGCTACCAACATCTTCCCCAAATCTTCCCTGTATTAGTTCCCTATGATGCATAAGAAATTATACAAAGTTAGTAGCTTAAAATAACACCTATGCAATTTCTAATAGTTTTGTAGGTCAGAGTCTGGGTAGGCTCTGTGACTAGGGTCTTATAAGATTGGAATCACTGTGTCACCTGGGCTGGGGTCTTATGTAAAGCCCTGGGGGAAGAATCCTCTCATAAGCTTATTCAGGTTATTGGCTGAATTAAGTTCCTTGTGGTTGTAGGACTGGTTGTGGCTGCTTTCTTGCCGGCTGTTAGCCAGTGGTCACTTTGCATCCCAGGGGCCACTCCCAATCCTCTCCTTCTCACCATTGGCATACACATACAGTGGAATATTATTCATCCTTCGAAAGAAGGAAATCTCGCCATTTGCAACAACATGAAAAACCCTGGAAGAAACTATGCTAAATTAAATAAGCCAGTAACAGAAGGACAAATAGTACGTGATTCCACCTCCATGAAGTATCCAAAGTAGTCGAATTCATAGAAGCAGAAATTACATTGCAGTAGTGGTTGCCAGAGGCTGGGGGGTAGGGAAAGTGACGAGTCATTATTCGGTGGATATAAAGTTTTAGTTATTCTAGGTGAATAAGTTCTAGAGATCTGCCGTTGACATAGTGCCTATAATTAATTGGACATGTCTATGACTGATTATTGATTGTGATGATGATATCGTGGATGTTTGCACATGTCCAAACTCATCAAGTCATGTGCGTGGTTCTTTTCAATTATACCTCAATAAAGCTGTTTTAAAAAGTCACTAAGGTGCTTCAAATCCCCCTTTTGCATAAAGACCCTCTGACTTCCCATTCCATTCTCAGCTATAGAAAGCTCTCTACTTTTAAAGTTCTCATGTAATTAGATATTCCAGGTAATCATTTTATCTTATATTAGCTTTGATTATATCTGCAAAATCTCTTTACCATGTAAAGTGGCATGCCATGGGAGTATCACCAGGAGATGAAAGGCATGGGCCCATTTAGAATTCTGCCTACTACATCCTCATTCACTCATTTTTAATCCCAAAAGTTTACTGAGCTCCTACTATGTTCTAGGCCTTCAGGATACAATGGTGAGCAAGACAGGCATGATCCTGCCCTCTGAGTAGAAAATTAATGCTGAATGTTGAATGAATGGGTAGGTGGATAGACAGATGTATAAAGGTCTAAATGCACATTCAGAGAAAAGCAACAGAAGATTAAGGCTCAATATTATTGAGTACATTTTAAGGGTCCATGTATCATCTTGAATGGAAATATTGCTCAACTTCTGATGAGAAGCCTAATACATCAATATCTCTGTTATCATTGACTGATGACCTCGCATAATAAAAGATCTTGACTTGCGTGTATGTTAACAATTAATGGAATGTGTAATGCATCACACAGAGTATATGGAAGGTAATAAAGAGGTGTAAGTGATAATTACACGGGTTAGTTGGTGTCATTAATGGCCCTTTGTTCTGCTAGAGCAGCAGTATCTTATTCAGGAGACAGGGTTGCAGTTCTGGTTGCCAAAATGACTTAAACACGCCAGTTCAACTATGATAGGTTCTTTAAGGGGATTCCCCATTGCAAAAGCCCCTCGCTCAAGTACAATGACCACCTGTCTACTTCTGACTTCCTCTTTATTTGACCCTTTCAGGGACGTTAGCCACATGGAGACTCATGTACTTCATCAGACTATTGTTTCACTTCCGTAATTATTTGTACGATTTTGTCAGGGTTTTTTATTTCCCAGAAGGTTTCTAATCCCGTACCCAGCATCTAATGAAACAGAATCATAGTGATCACTTTTACAATAGATGTTACGACACAGGGGACCCCATTTATTTATTCAGAAATGTATGTCATAAAGATTGAATGAGAAGCTAATATTCAGAACTGGGAAAAGCAATCCTGTATATTAGGAAGAATCAGCATTTGTTAGCATTAGTAAGACTCTGAGTCTTGATTATAAGTGTCAGTGTGTTAAGAAACATTGACTAAACCCAGTGTGAAATTACAAGTCTGTAATGCAAATTTATTTGGGGAAATACAAACACATTTATTTGTGCATTAATGTATTCACACGACAGAAATTTACCGAGTGCCTAGCATGTGTCAAGTGCTTTCCTAGGTGCAGGGGATGCGGTGGGGAAATGAAGAAAATAGCTTAGCCCTTTGAGAGCTTACATTCTAGTAGAGGGAATTAGAAAATGCACAAAATAAAGACATCATTCCATTATCATTTATTCATAGGCAGTAATGACTTAAATGTTAGTAAAGATGTTTGGTTGAAACAAATTTGCAGGGTTTGTAATAGAAATATAAAGAGATTTGCACTGTTTGCATATGTGTTTTTCTCTCTTCTGAGGACATCGGTAAGCATTGTTTCATCTTGGTTGGCTCACACACTTTTCATGTTCACTTCAAGATGCAGAGCCATCAGGTGGCTGAATCTTTACATTGGTAAAGATTGTTTGAATGTTTACATTGGTATTCAGTAAATGTTTATTGAATGCATGAATATTACCGAGTTTAATTTTAATTCAAAATAATAATTATTATAGTAATTGAATTTTATAAATATTTTTAAATTATGTGCTTGTAATTTTACCTAAGATTTAGTGAATGATAATAGTGTCAGCACTACTACTACTAACTGCTACAATTTAATCTTTAGATCTTGGCTTAATTTTTACTTCCTTAGAGAGGTTTTCTTAACCATCCTATCTACCAGGTATATAAACTGTTACCTTACACTGCATCTCTTTAGTTTCCTTAATATTTATTTTCTCAATGCATGTATATACTTTTTTATGTATAATCACTTATCATCTCTTTTCCTTACTAGACTGTAAACTCTGGAAAGAGAGGGGTTAAATCTCTTTTATCAATGTATACCCTTCAGGATGATTGGCACACAATATTTCTTCAAGAATATTTCTTAAATAAATGAAATCTATTCACCTTCTTTCCCCTCCCCTGTCTTCCCTCCTTCAACCCTCCTTTCCTTCAATTTCCTTCTATCCATTCACAAATTATTTTATCTATTCTGCAAACATTTATAGAACTAACAACAATGACAGCGAGCTTATTTATTGAGAATTTATGATGTACCAGACACCGTGGAAGAAGAATAATGATAATGCTAAGAAATGAAGGAAAACTAATCCTTACTGAGTGCCTACTCTAGATCGGGCACTGTGCCAGGTGCTCCCCATACATTTTTCTCCAGTCCTTACAACAACTTTTCACAGTAAGCATTGTTGGCCCCATTCAAGAGGGGAGAATCTGAAATTCTGGGAGGGCAGGTAGCATGCCCAAGATCACACAGATAGAAATGGTAAGAGTGATCTCTCTGCATTGCAACTTGTGTTCTTCAACTGCTCTTTGCTCTCTCAAAGTAAACAAACAGTTTTTAAAAATGCAAGTCGTGAGCATTAAGCAATATGCTTGGATTACCATGAGTATTGAGGTATAAATCGACATTGCTCTCGTGAGTAACGCTGTACCTTTTGCTCCTACATTCTTAATGTAGCCTTAAAAATAAGGACATCATCCAGTCATTGGATTTCTGCAAATTTAGAGAGCTAAGTGTTCCCAGAGGGGTTAGAGGATGACACTTGGGGCTCCAGCCGAATGCAAGAGCTGCGACGGCTTCCCACTTGAGATCATTAGACACCTCATCTTTACCTGCCTGCTCTTTTCTTCCAGCAATATGCCACTTCCACTTGGGGACTCTCTCTTCTCACAGGCTCAGTCCATATGTCCTGGATAGGGGTTCTCTCTCTGCTGCGGGGGCAGAGCATATGCTTCAGGCCTAAACCAACCAGGACATTGCATTTCTTCAGGTACAAACAAGGATGAGCTTAACTGCAGATCCAACCATAGTAGGTCCTGACCCTTTCCTGAGTACCTCCAGAAAAGGGACTTTTTGCTCATTTGGATTTTCCCATGGGAAGATAGGATCTGGAGATGCTGCAGTTATTTTGTCACTGGGAAGAGCCTAGGGCTCCTGAAAGTCCCCAATGCACCCTGAAAGTAGATCCCAAGACCTGGAGCCAATGCGATTCCTACTTACACTGTGTAAGCTCTGCATCCAGGTGTGCCTGGATTCTCTCTTTTGCTCCAGCCAGTTTGAGTTGCGCTTTCTATAAGCTGCATCTCATAGGATTCAAGATGGTATAGTCAATGCCAAGGTGACAAGTAAACCCTGAAAATATGGTGGCTTAATAACAAAAAGGTGTATTTCTCACTCATGTCACAGTCTGTTGGGGGTTGAGTATATCTCCTACATGGCTGTTCCTTGAGTATTGACTCAAGTTCTGACTGCTTCCATGTTTAAGCTATAAATCTGGAATATTATCTTCTGAGGGCACTGTGGCAAAGAGAGAAATAGCACTAGAGGGTGAAATGGCTCATTTTTAAATGACAGACTTCAGTGGAGGTTACATCCTTTCCAGGAGAATTCTACTGCCCTAGTGCAGTCACATGGCCCCAACCTAAGTGCAAAAGAAGTTAGGAAGCATCAAAGATCACACCAATCACACTGATATCTGGTGAGCAATCATAGCTTCTGTCACTGCCACTTTCTTGAGACCTTCAGTGGTTTCTGGGCTTTCTAAATCTCTGGTCGGAATAAAGGTTGGTATATGCAAGACTCGCCAATCCACCAATAGATGCTCCTGGGAGAAAATACAGGAAACTCTCTTCTTCTGTGATGGCCAGGCGTTTCCATGAGGTCGCCCAGAAACAGAAGGATGCATCACCTAGTCATGGCTCATTGCACCATCCCTTCCATGCAAAGAGCTTCTCCGAAGGTCTCCTACATGGGGGTGGGTTTAGCTCAGCTCACAATTACTACTTCTTATGTAAAGAGTCATGCCTAGTTCTCAGTATTCTTCCATATGACAGTACAAATTTTCTTTGTTATATGTTCTGATTTCATAGGCTGCTTAGCCATTTGTCTCTATTTCCTTCCTTCCTCCCTCCATTCCTTCCTTCCTTCCTTCCTTCCTTCCTTCCTTCTTCCTTCCTTCCTTCCTTCCTTCCTTCCTTCCTTCCTTCCTTCCTTCCTTCCTTCCTTCCTTCCTTCCCATGCACAGTTTTAAATTGTAAACTATTGCAGTGCGTATGGCTAATTCCAAGATGATGGCATTTTCTCCTTTCTTGCCTTCCTACTCTCTTGACCTGCGGAGTTAACCTGCATAGGTTAGGACTACGAACTATATTCCAAACCCACATCTGAAAACAAAATTGCAAATCCCCTCCCATGCCTCCATCACTCTCTGCCTACAATTACTCCCTTGAACTTCCTTCTCCCGACTTGCTTTTTGAGCTGGGTGCCTGCTACTACCCTGTAATTCTCCTTGTCTCCTCCCCGCATTCTATTTAGAGATATCTAATAGCAATTGACTGGGTTTTTATTAGGTTTTGGGTACATTTTCCATTTCTCAAGGATCTCTCATCAGGGATTCTTGGTTAGTAATTACTTTGACACCGAAGATGTGAAGGAGCTTCTTCTTAGCACTGACTGATGGGATTTCTTAACACGGCTGCTTTTTTATTTTTGGAGGGGAAAAATTAAATTAAATGCGCTGTTCCATACTAGGCTTATTTGGTCTGCAAAGACATTGGAATAATTCTGTTAAAATGAGAGGCCTGCTCAATCATTGTTTAGTCATTTGAAAATTAAAAAGCCTCTATGTTTTATATTTCCCGAAGGATATTTGCACAAAAAGGGTCACAAACACGCTGAAAGCGCACATATAATAGTAAGGAGCAGTGATACTGAGGATAAGCCACTTACAAGGGTATTACCTTGATTAGAGGGTCAGCAAACTAGGGCTTTGGGGCCAAATGCAGCCTACCACCTTTTTTTGTAAATAAAGTTTTATTGGAACACAGCGACACTTTTGTTTACACATATTTTTATAACTGTTTTTGTGCTGCAACAGCAGAATCAAGTACTTGCAACAGAGACTATACACCTCGTGACATCTGAAATATTTACTCTCTGACTCTAATACTGAAGAAAGTGTGTCAACTTTGATGAAAAACCCTGATGAAGAGATGCATTTTAGGAATTCTGCATATCTAATTGTTTTACCCGGAAACGCTCTGTTGACCTGCATCGTTGGCAGGCTTCACTGTGAAGTTCACATATAGGAGAAAGTTTTGTTTCCAAGTTAAAGACCCATTTATTTATACTCTTTCACTCACATACCTTCCTCAGTTTAAAAATGAAACAAAACAAACCCAGTCTTGAAGAACTAAATAAATGATTCTTGTCTGTACTTTACCTCACTCTCTGTTTCTGATCCTCCAAAAGACCACTAATTCTAACACACAGGTTGGAGATTACCTAGGGCCAACATTGAGAACATAGTTTATTTTCATTTACTTGAAGTGATTTTCTCTCAACTGAAAGACGCTAAAGTAATTTTTCAGGCTAAAATCTCTTTAGCCTCTGATATCTGGCGCTCAGCAATCAGCCTAACAATCCTGTTGAAGACTTACCACTCCACGACTATTCATGTCAAAAACATGAATGCTTTAAGTGAACATCAGTCACACAATTAGATAATTGATGTGCGTGACATTCATCTACTGTTTTGTTTAGAAATTGACTTGAAGATGCAAAAAAAATAAAGATTTTCCTTTTCTTTCTAGTTTTTTAAAGAAGGCAAATATTGAAAGAGTTCCTTAACACCCAAGTTTTTTGTAGTGTGAGGTTAAGAGAATTCAGGGGCTTTGAGCTCACCTGTGAGAAATGATGTGGCAAGAGATATATTATTCCACATTAGCAGGGAGGAGAAATAATATCACATGGGAGGAAAATGCCTTTTCATTTAAAAGAGTTAAAACTAATAATATTCAGAGTGTGGAATTATCTAGGCCACGGTTAATAATAACGATAATAGTCATGGTGGGCTATTTGCTGAGCTTTTATTGTGTACCAGACTGTGCTCATGGTTTGCATACACATCTTATCCCCCCAAACATCCCCCCAAAACTCTTTAAGGTGTTCGATATTTATCCTCATCTTACAGATGAGGAAATGGCAAATTTGAAATTTAAACTCAGGTCTGTCTAACTATTTTTAGTTTGGAATGATTCCCAACCCCCCCCCCACCACCTCCATCCACCAGAGGACACTTAGTGATGTCTAGAGACATTTTTGGTTGCAGCTGGGTTAGGGATGTGCGGCAGGGATCTAATGGTTGGAGGCTGGATGCGCTGATAAACATCCTGTGAGATGCGGGATGCCCCCTACACATATATATATACAAGACATAGGATTATCCAGCCCCAAATGTCAATAGTGTCAAGATTCAGGGAACCTGCTCTATAATTAATAGAGTCTTCTAAGTTTCTAGATTCAGAAGATGTCACTAAGGGTTCTAGCTTCTCCTTAATCCCAGGGAAGCAGTTTGCAACTCCCTCCATCCATCTTTCTTGAACAGCCTTTTTTTCTGTTTTAGAAAAAGTCTTAGATGATAAGTGTTATTTTCCCACTAGCCATCCGTTCCAGATTCTATATTCAGTTGTCTAGAGATCGCTTACCTTCCTCCACGTGACCTTCCACGTCCCTTTCAGGGACTTTCAGTTTGATAAACACAGGAAACTACCCTTAGAGAACAAATACCATTGCTGTGATCCAGTCAGTCATGCTTCTTTATCCTTCTATTATTTCACATTAAATGTCTTATCCTGTCAATAGCATTTCCTGCCTACAAAAGTGAAGACACATGGCAAAGAATGAGAAACCAGAAGCCGGTTCTCCTCAAACCTGATCTGTGGTTCTGACCGGGTAGATGGTCTCACACGCAATGCAATAGTCCACGTTGCTGTCTTTCCCTTTTCGCCATGGCTTAACTTCCTCTGTCCTCAATCCTATTATCCACTATCGACCTTGAAACCTCACATCACGTGAACATCTCATTTATCCCAGGCCGTGCCAAGATGCAACCTTTTCCTAGTGGGCTTCTCTGAGCTGCTCCTTCAGAGCAGCTTAGCTCTAAATCTTTGATCTTGAGCCAGAGTAGAATTTCGGAGCTGACGGTCAACAGTGCATCAAGCTTATTTCACATTCCATATCCGATTCTACTCAAAGCATGGTGTTTTAATAGAAAAGGGACTTCCAGGAAAGAAGCTATTAAAAAACGGTCTTAAAAAAAATCTCTCCGATTTTCAACTCCTTTACTTACCCAGTCATGAGGCCGCTTGCTGTTTCTCTGGACGTTGGCATGGCCTCTGCAGCAGGTCGACACATAGAGCAACACCGTGGCGTGGAGCGGGCCAGGCACCGTGGGGTGGGGGAGATGCCCTGCAGAAACGCGAAGAAACTGCCCACGGGGATTTTACACCGTGATGGGGGAAATGGGATATCTGCGCACACAAGGACAATGCGATACCTAAGCAAGAGGTAAGCGATGATACAAAGCAGTAGTTCGAGAGGTGGCCAGAGGTATATCCCCCCAACCTTTTTAAAAAAGTCAGTGCAGCCCATTGTTCAGGTGGAAGAAAGTTTGCCGTGGCCTGCACTGTTCTGAAGTCTTCACGCAGAAGATGGATGAGATTTGAGAGAGAGAACATATTTTCAGAAAAATTAGAAACACTACAAACTGTAGACATTAAAGGCTGAAGAGAATACATTTAGGGTGGGTTCAAGGTGTCATGTGCCGACCGGCTATAACGTAGGGACCATCAAGGACTGTGTAGAAGTGAGCTTAACAGGGTTGCAGGAGCAGGCATTTAGGGGACTGTAATGTCATGTGTTGGAATTTGAGCTTTATTCTGTAGGCAATAGAGAGTCATGGAACATAGTATCCTAATTAGAACAGCTTCCTAACTAGCTGGGCTTTCATTTATGGCCCCCATCCAATCTACTTTCCTAAAGGCAGAGGGGCTTACCCTTCTAAAACGAAAATCTGATCATATTGTTCCCTCACTTAAAGCCATCAGATAGCTTCCCAGGCACTTCCATGAACTGCATTCCATGCTGCAGCTTCTGTGGCCCTGCGTGATCTGGCATTGCCTTATTGCAGGCATCCATGCCCCCAGATCACAATGCCCCAGCCACACAATTAGCTTAACTGCACAAATCTTTTTTCCGCCAAAGGAGGCCTCTACTTGATTGGCCTCCGGCTTGGACCTGTCTTCCTCTGGATCATTCAGTGGTCAGTTCCTTCTCTGCACTTAGCTCTCAGCTCACATTCCACCTCTGTGAAGGGTCGTGGTATGACTCTGCTGTATTTTCTCCATAGCTCATATCACTATATAAAATTTTCTTATTTATATACTTTTTTTTTTTTTGGTTCCTCACTAACACCACTATCTGTCTTAATTTATCATGAGTTCACCCTAATGCTTAGTCCAGTGCATGGTAGAAGTTTCAATAAATATTGTCGAGGGGATGGATGGATTGGGTAGAGATTGACATAGGAAGATAAATTATAGAACTGTTATAATATGAATTCGTTCATCAAATATTTATTGAGGTCCTCTTTCCCTGTATCTGAGGATACGGTGCTAAATGAAACAGAGATATTCCCTGCCCCCATGGTGCCTACGAGTAAGAGGACCAGGATCTAGCAAATGGTGCCAGTTATGTTGAATGCTACACAGAGGAGATGCAGGATGCTAGGCAGTACACAACAAGAGAAACTCCCTCGCCGTGAATTCATGGAGACTTTTCTGAGACTCACATTACGAGTTACGTAGGGCCAGGAGGTAGGGTGGGAGGAGGCTGTTCTAGGTAGAAGGAATAGCATGTGTTGGGACAGCAAGATAAGAGAACATGGATGTACCCCAGTAATCAGAAGATTGCCATGGTGGCTGGAATGGATCAGGGGTGGAGAGGGTCATATCATGGAGTCATGGAGGATCAAAATTTGAAGGAAGCATGAAAAGGACTTTACATTTTATCCAAAGAGGATTAGAAGGCCATCGAAGAGGTTGTGATCAGATTCGGGTTTTTCAAAGATCCTCTCGGTTCTTGTGTGGCTTGTGAACAAAAAGGGAGCAACATATAAGGGCTAATTAGTTGGGAGGCAGTTGCAATAGTTCCCGTAAGATATTACTAAGGTGCTTGTGGTGGTAGTGATAGATAAAAACATTCATATTTGGGAGCTATTTGCAAGTAGACTTTTTCTTGGTGGTTATTTGCCCGTAGGTGGAGAGAGAAAGGGAGACAAGGTGTTTGCCTTTCTACCTGGGCTTATGGTTCCTAGGAAACAGATGGACAGGTGATACCATTCACTGAGATCAGCACTTTCCTGGGAGGAAGATCAGTTCAAGGTTTTAGATAAGTTGAATCGAGATACCTTGAGATACTTGACAGTCACCATTTACAGAGATGTCAAACCAGAGAGGGATAATCGAGGAACAGAGTAATGGTGCTTGGCTCAATGAGGCGGCGATGGGCATGGCAAACGAAAGGTACCAGGTTCGTTTCTTTCCCTAATGCTCTTACATCACCTTCTCTCTCTTTTTAGCATTTTGTTTTATTTTATTAGTTTCAAGTGTACAGTACATTGGTTATACATTTATATAGTTTATGAAATGATCCCCCCGATTGCTCTCTCAGCCCTCTGGCTCCGCACATAGCCATGATATTACTGCCGACAAAATAACCTCCTCCATACAACCTCCCCTCCTCCCCCACCGCACTAAGGCTTAGCTGCGATCCTAGGTATTAAAAATGTAGATAAAAATCCCAGTTTTGACGAGGCTAATGGAGGAAGGAGAGAAATCCTGAAAAGAGCCCGATTCAGTGTTCGCATGTGCACCAAATTACTGTATTTAAAGGGAAAAAATATGATTTTACAAATTATGAAAAACATTTCAAGTGTCCATTTTAAGCTGTAATAGATTCTGTGCTCCAAAGAACGTTTTTTGCTCTGCAGAAATTAGTATGAATGTTGCTCTGTTTTATGGCTTAGAAAGACGAGGAGACATGGTGAGCCCAGGACTTTATTTAACTGGACAAATTGGGGAGGATGTTTCCTACTATCTGAAATAAGTGACCGATCTTTTTTTTTGATTTGCAAATGCTAAAAGAGAAGGAACGCTGCAGAAATGGCTTCAAACAGCTCAGTGGTGCATTTGGCAGGAAGTTTAGAGTGTCCTCCCCCGCCATCCCCCGCCCCCCCACCACGGGGAAATTAGAAGAAAAAGGTGACTTTTATTGCTGAAATTAATTTTATTGCCATACTAACGAACCCTCTTCCTCCTCAGTCCCTGCTCTCAGACAGAGAGAAAAAGCTGGAGAGAAATGCCATTTCAGACACCATGG
Organism: Pteropus medius; assembly: GCF_902729225.1. Taxonomy (NCBI): domain Eukaryota; kingdom Metazoa; phylum Chordata; class Mammalia; order Chiroptera; family Pteropodidae; genus Pteropus; species Pteropus medius. The sequence continues at coordinate 20,915,320 of NW_024342471.1, forward strand.
CTTCTCGCAGTGGTTGGGGATGCTGGCAGCCAAATGCTGGCTTTGTAAATATATCCCAGAAAACTGCAAAGCTACAAACAGATACATAAAGAATGAGGAATCTGATTAAGAAACGAGCATTTATATTTTTACTGGGTTTTACTTTTAACATAAAACATCTTGAAAAAAGTTTTATGATTTAGCATTTATGAATGACTAGATTTTAAGAGAATTGTAATATTTTTTTAGGGTATTTCAGCTCTATGAGTTATTTCTTGTAGATTCAGATAATGACATTATAAATCTTTCTGTGGAGGCAATTACTAAGGCAGAAATGGCCTATTCCCCATTGGCTTTTAGGTTCAGCTTACTGACATATTACAAGCAGGCTTACCGTGGTCATTAAAACTGATCTGGGATTTATTGTACCTCTTTAAACTCTCAGTACTTTGAAAAGTATTGAACGGAAAGGAATACAAAGTGAAGTTACAAAGAGGGCTAGCAAGGCAATCAGGAGAAAAGCAGATCTAATTTATCCGTCCAAGACCACCACACGTATCGTGAAAATGTCTGAAACTGGAGCATGAGGTTTTTAGCAGAGGCAAGGACATGCTTGCTAAGCACAAATTTCCACCTGAAATAGTTTTGAATATGGTGTTAGGATTGCAAGTTAAAGGGACATTGGTGTAAGATACTGCCCCAAAGAGGAAGTTGGTTTTTAAACCTTTATTGAGAAGTGACCCACCTGGAGACATAGAGCATTCCAGAAGAGCAACAGTCTCTGGACAGTAATGTGTCCCCCTTCACCACAAAAAAAAAAAAAAAAAAAAAAAAAAGCCACTCCCAGAGTGGGTAGAAGGGAACAAGAACTTTCTCATAGCCCATCTGGATTCCCTCATTATCCGATTCACTTGGGGTCACCAGTCTTGATCTTTCTGCTCCTCCTCAAATGATATTGAAATACCTTTTCTGGGAAAAGACATTCTCAGCAATGTTCTAAGCAGATGTGTTGAATAAGCGTAAACGTGTGAGGTGAGAGAAATCATAACTGGGCACAAAGCAAGAAGAAAGAAAGGCTTCCTAAAGAAAGAAGAGTTTGGCTCGAAACGTTAACCGTGAAAGTCAAGGCAGTCATCCTGGAGTGAATCAATGTGTTTCTTCTTTGTGGAGTTGCCACTGAATTATGTGCGTCTCGCCCGCTCTTTTGGATGAAAATAGCGAAAGGACTTGAAAATGCTTTTACCACCTTGCACAAGGAGCAAGCTTCAAGTTTGGTGTTGGCTTATTTTCCCACTTGAAGTTTTCTTAATGTTACAATCCGTTAACTTGTTCATCACCTTTAAGGTAATACTTGAACTAAAAACGAATAAAAAAACGCGACCATGATTGCCATGCCGTTCTGTTTGTCTAAAACGCTTTGTTTGCCATCACTGGTGTCTCCTCATTACTCTCGGATTTCGACTCAAAGGCCACTGCTTTTGTGCGAGTCTCTTCCAGACCTTACACGCAACTCCCCACTGCAGGCACTTGCTATATCTTTCTTTTTGTTTCTTCACAGAGTCAGCAACGTTTTCCTGTAAAGGCTACATAACAACATTTTAGGCTTTGGGGAGCAGAGAGTGTATGTCCCAATTGTTCAACACTCCATTGTAGCACAGAAGCTACCACAGATGCATAAACAAATGAGCATGGCAGTGGTCCAATAAAACTCTACTTTTGAGGACAGCCTGAGGGCCATAGTTTGCCAACCCCTGCTTTAAGGAATCTAAGGTCTGAATTTTTTTGGTGCATTATTTTCCAGATTTGTGTCTCTCTCCATTAGAATTTGAGATTCGCGAGGCCAGCAACACGATCTAGTTTGTCACTGAGTTCACCAATGTATCCTGAGCACAGAAAGGCTAGCACGTATTAGGTGTTCAATAAATACATGCTGAATAAATAACCTAAAATTCCCCCTCATGTGATGATTGTGCTATTTGAATTACAAAGCAAATTCACACTTTCTCTGGAAAAAAGTAGAAAGTAACTTAAAAAAAAAAAAAACCTTTGGTTTATTTGTAAGAAAAAATGTTGGTGTTAAAGTGCCTTGAATTAATTTGGGGCTTGCCTTATGATTTAATTCAAATGCTTGGTTCACATTTCATTCAGTCTAGATTGAGTTTGATTTAAAAAACTTCAGTCCATGATACATTGTTATTTGATAGATTTCATGTAAATATTATAACTCATGGAATTGGGTTCGCTGTCACCTGAATGGTCACCTGAACACATAAGCTGTGATATAATCAAAGGACACTCGACACTGTAGAATGTTATGCATTCTGGTGGACTGAGTCACTTGTTGAAGGGGTTCAGTTCATTCATTGTCTGTATAATCTGCCAGCCAGTGCATACATTCAGCCATGAAGCCCCAACACAGCCAATCGGACGGAGTGGTTCTGTTTCCTGACCCTTTGAGATATGAAAATTCTTCCCACGATCTCAGACATCTGTTGTATTCTCCATCCTGGTACATTCAGAGCGCTTACTGTGTGCTTTTCCAGTTGGATTCCAGTGTATGTGTGCTGGTTGTGGAGGGTGGTTCTCAAGAGGTATCATTCCAGCAGAATTAATCTGCAAAGCTCTTTGGCTGAAAAGCCTCATGGAAATGCAGCTATTTGTACTAATTATGTTATTTTCATTTGTGAGCTGGTTTGGAAACCAGCATTTGGCAATCTTTTTACAGCAAATTTACCGGACTCCTAAACTAGGTGTCACTCGAGTGGTTGGGATTGGCTTTTAGCAGAAATCACATCAGATATATAGTCAGATACCTCCCTTTTCTTGGACTCAGTTCACTATTAATAAAACTAAATTCACAAGAATGGAAGAGGGAATTTTTACCGAGCCTCAGTGGCATGGAACGCTCAGATTTTGCTTCCCTCGAAGGCTGAATTCTAATTAAGGAAAGCTCTTGGGGACCTGAGCTCTCATGGACAGCACTCAAAAGCCTGTATGCATTGATTTACACTTTTGCAGTAATAAGATTTTGCTATTGTTGGTAAGTGTCATCTTCATTTTCTTTTATTGACTTCAGACAGTTGGGAAGTCACGGGCAGGGGATAAAGAGTCGAGAATGCAGGGAAGCCTTCGGTGCGAGCTCGGCGTCTGCGTGACTGTGGTGGTCGTACGCTGATTTTTACCTTCCTGACCTTCAATTGCAGGGTGAGTGTGGGAGTGGGACTGACCTCTCTTTCCTCGGGCCTTGTGTTCTGGTGAGTCTTTAAACGATGGTCTTCCGCTCCATGAAATGTGACCCAGAATGCATCTCTCATCATGGGATCCGTTATCTGTGTCACTCTGCTTGGCATGAACTCATTGGCTCACCTGTTTCGAGTCTTCTTGGAATTGACAAGTAGACATGGAAGAGAAGAAGTTCTCTTCCCACTGGGGTTGATGAACTTCAACAGCGCATCCTAGGGAGGAGGAGGTATGGGGTCACCTCCTCTACCTTGTTGAAGAATGCACTCAAGCAAAGGGAAGCAGAGCCAGAAATGGAGGAAAAGTGGGAGCTTAGATGCCATTGATTGACCTTCTGGAACTAGGCTTACCTGGTAACCCAACCCGTGGACTTCCCAGCTAAATGAGCCAATCATTCCTCCCCTTTTTAACTTAACCCTTTGATTTGGGTTTTCTGTCACTTCCCACGAAAAGAATCCTGGTTAACATGGCTATTTCTTATCATTCTTAACTTCAATCTCTTCTAACCTACAACTCTATTATATAGACTTTTGCCATAGGAAATACGCTTGAAGTAATTTAGCAGTTGAATGCATGCTCTGCGATTTCATTCTACATACTCATTTTTGGGGATCTATATAACACATCAAAGCATAGTTTAATTGCCCACAAGAATCTAGTATTTTGATAAAAATACTAGCTTCTCATTTAGAGAGATATGCCAGTATTTTGATAAAAATACTAGCTTCTCATTTAGAGAGGTATGCCAGAATTTTCTTTAGATACTGATTCATTTGATTTATTTGGAGTATACCAGGTGTGTGCCTAAAACAAAAACAGAAACCTCCCAGATAAGCCTGGTTGAGAATCCCATCTCTATAGATATGAAGACTTATTTATTAATAGGATTTTTATTGATTCCTGGGTTGAATCTTACAAATTATTTTTGATGTCTCTTTTGGTAGACAAAAGGCTCAGGGAGAACTCAGCTTGGGTCATGTGCCCATCAAAAAATATGGGAAAGGAAACTCTATTTGGTGTGACCTAGGAACAGAGAAGATGTGGTCCACCTTCCCCACCCCCACCCCATGTGAATTGAATAGGATCTATCTGTGGGGTGGAGGGGAGCTGTCTGCAAAGAATAGGCTATTAGGGAAACAAGGTCCTTAAGCTCAGGACTAGCCGGGTGGAAGAGATGCCTAGGGCGAGATATGGGAGAGAGGGTGGGAGCTTCCGTGCCCTTTCCAGGCACTCCACCCTCCCAACGTCTCCATGTGGTCACCAACCTGGGAGCTCTCTGGACCCCTTCCGTTAGAGTTTTTATGGAGCCTTTATTATGCAAGCATGATTGACTAAATAATTGACCATTGGTGCTTGAACTCAATCTCCAGCCCCTTTCCCCTTCCCTGAAATTCATGGGTTAGGGCTGAAAGTTACAACCCTCTAATCACAGAGCCGGTTCCCTTGGCAACCAGTGCCCCCATCCTTTGGGGCTTTCCAAGAGTCCTCTTGTTAACATAAATTCAGGTGAGGTGAAAGGGGCCTCTTACGAATAACAAAAGATACTCTTTTCACCTTCATAGCTGCCCTTATTGCTTATGAAAGTCCAAGGGTTATGGGAGCTGTGTGCCAGGAACAGGGATGAAGACCAAATACATATTTTTTATTATAAATTCCAGGATCAGAGTTTGTAATGTAGGCTCAAAACCTAAGCGTGGCCAATCACACCCATCTCAGACTTTTGAGCCCAAAGTGTTGAAAAGAGGAACAATGTAGACCCTTGATTGCATTAGCCAGTAAGGTAGAGAATCTTACATGAGCTAAATTTTGGATTCTCAGGAAAAATAGAGCTGCTTTCTGCTCCTTGAAATAATTCTGGTCTTGTCATCAGTATAATCACTGACAAATTATCAGGAGTCCAATGGCTTATGGCTCTCCCTTTCAGGAATTATTTTTTTAAAGTAAGAAGGCAGAATACTCTGTCTCTCCATGAAGTTCATCCCTTAACTTTACCTCCTAATATGTCACTGGGACTAACAGATATTTTCATGCCAGCTTTTATTTAGTTTTTTTTTTTTAATTTAGTCTTGGTTTGTCTGCTACTATTGATTTTGCATATATATGAGAATAATGTACATTCTTAACAAGTCATTTTATTTGACCGAATGCTTCAGTATTTTGGAAAGAATAAATTCCATCAAAGATGCCTAAAATATACTCTTCTGTGCAATTCGTACAATTTCTCATTCATGTCATTATAAATTGAGGGAGTTATTCATATGGGGTAGAGAAATGCACCCTGCCCTCAATGAACAGATTTCAGCATCAACTTTTTATACGGAGAGATCAAGAAAGCAAACGACCCCTTAGGATTCTAGAGAACCAAGTGGGTGCATGGGAGAAGGGTCCTGCACATTTGCAGAACTTCCTCTGTTCTCTCTCGCACTTATGCAACCTGCTTTCTCTCCTCTCTAGATGGTAGAGATTTTTGTTTTGGACTCACTCCCTCGGCGTTTAGAATGTAAACGCCCTGAGCCCCTCCTTCCCTTCCTTGTGCTCGCAAGCTGATGGGAAAATACACGATAGGGATTCTGCGGGAGTTCAATTTGCCCCCTATTCCTCGAATGCCAGCTTTACATTCTGTCATCCCCTACGCGACTCAATAGTCAATATATGACTCGGCTTCCTTAAGAGGTGGGGAAGGTCCACAAGGAAGCAGATACTGCCAAGCGAGTCCATGGAGCTGCGACTCAGGTCACGATCATTTAAAAGAACTGAGAGCGCAAGAAAGAGAGAGAGACTCTCAGCCACTAGACCAACACTTAGTATCTCAGCATCCTGAATCGCATCTACAGGATCATCGCGGTCTTCATTTATTCCACAAATATTCATTCGATGCCACTTTTGTGGAAGAACAGCAGCATCCCTGCCCTCATGGAGTAGAGCAAAAACCGATGAACACGAGACAGTCACTGAAATGGTTGTGAACTGTGCTTACTGCCGTGAAGGAAGCAGACGGGATGTTGAGGGAGAATATTGGCGGGAGGTGGAGGGGCGTGGTCAGGGAAAGCCTGCGCGAGGACCTGACCTTTACACCCAGACCCCTCAGTGTAAGAGGAAGAGCAGAGTATTGCAGGCAATGAAAGAACACGTGAGAGGCAACCATCCGAACGACACCCAGGATAAAGTGAAAATTCCCCAAGCATATTATTCAGCAGCAATTGCAATCAGGTGACGCTGATGGGCTCCAAGAGAGAGTGGCAAGAGGTCTGGAAACTTGTCCCGACGACACCTTCTCAGGGCCGGGACGTGTGCACGTGCGTCTGTTCAAGCGGCTTTGTTTCTCCGCGTCCTCATTTTCCTAATGCAGCTGTCTCACCTGAATGCCAGTCGCTAAATGAGGCAGCAGCTCTGGATTCGGGGAAACAAAGGGGAAGGTTGCCATAGTAACAGAGGCCACCGAGAACAGCTCCTCCTCCTGTCCAGAGTCCCTCCTGCCAGAGAAGGCCCTCCCAGCCTGGTGGCAGGCAGGGCCTTTCCCAGGCACTCAGCTGCTTTGCCAACCATATTCTTTTCGGCAGTTTTTAAGAAAGTTCCTGGGTCCGTAGGTACCCACTGAGCATAGAAGAGAGAAATGAAACGGGTTAGATGTTTCCACTCTGGATACATTCCTTTGGCTTTATTTCACATTTCTTCATCCCTCCTGCCCTCTTCCTCTCCCCCATCAGTCTCCACGCATGTAAAACATGCAGCAGCTTGTGCTGGAGACTGGAACCGCACCCCATTTACGGAGCACAATTACAGCGTTCACTGCAGCACTGTACCAGGGGCAATTGCCCAAAATTCTAAGACATACTGCTATTCCCACTGTTGGGAAGAGTGATTTTTTGAAATATTCATCATGTTCTGATCAATTTGAACAGATCAGGGTATCTGTAAAAAGGTAAGACTTGACAGTAAATGAACTGAAGCTGTTTTAATTGAACTGAAATTCCCTTGTGAGAATTTAATGTTTTTTGTTTTTTTTTTTCATTGACGTTTCCAGGAATCTCTCCCAGATGAGTTGGGGTCTCCTATGAAATGCCATCCTCACCTCCCTTTGCATGCTCAGAAATTATTCATATTTCCAAGGGAAGCTAAAGTCTTACTTAATTTATACAGGGTTTTTTTTTCCCTATTCTAGTCCTTGATCATTTTGGATGCTTTCCTGGAATGTTACATACGACTTCGTGGTCCATCATTGCTTATGTTTGTAGTTGGATTTGAGACACAGTGAAAAGACAGGGGGTTAAGAGCATAGAATCTGGGGCCTGGTGGAACTGCATTCTAGTGCCAGTGCTGTTTGGTGTTGACCTTGACCAAGTTACTTACCTTCTGACGAGCCTCAGTCGTTGCATCTGTAGAATGGGTCTAAAAATAGTATGTATTTCCCAGGGTCATGGTGGAGATTAAATGAAACAGAGCGTCTAAAGTGTTTAGTGCAGAGCCAGGCATAGTAATCATATCTGTTGCCAAGACAGTGATAAATGTGAGGATGCTCACTTTTTCTGCCCAACAGGACTTTAAGCTTCCCAAGGACAGGCACGAACCCCTCTTTCATCTTCCCCCCTTTTCCAAATAGCTTGTGGCAACAATAGACATAGATACGTAAAAAACAATGAAAAATGTTGTTCAATATAATTAAATTAATTGCATTAAAGAAGCAGTTTATTTCTTCTTCATCCCAATTGTCTATTTACACGTCTATATGTATGTGTATGTATGTTACATGTAAGTGAATGAGTGAGAGAGTGAAAGAGTAAACAAAAGAGAGATGGACAATTTAACTGTGAGAGGCCAACTTAGCTAGGAATAGTAGACCTTCCACTGGTAGGAATTTTAAGAAAGTTCAATAATTTAGTGTGTGGCAGCCGCACCCCTGTGTCCTCTATGCTTTAATCAGCAAAGTGCTTTTTTTCTTTCCTATTGTCACAAATATAAGGGCTTCTCTTGCTGGAAACAGATGAGAATTCTTCCACCCACATGGGACTTTCTTTGTGATACCTTCTGATACTGCTTTGCTCATCAGTTTTGAATATTCTTCGGCATGAATGAAAAGCGATGCCAATATGTACATAAGTAAATATGAATGTACAGGAAATATTCTCGATAGAGTGTCTTCTTTGGAAATGCTTCAAATTCTTATCTGGCAGCTCTTAAAAACAAGGAACCCTCCTTCGAACATATTCTCAGTAATGACATTAGTAAGAACTCCAGGTGGGAAGGAGGATGTGTGGTCTGCCAATCAAAGGCGAGATGGTCTTGTGGAAGGAGGGCTAGTTCTTACCTGGGCAGCAGGTGAGAGGGACAATTTGGTCCTTACAGATACCCGTGTCTCTGACTAGGGTTCAAGGACCCGCAACAACTCTGAGAATATGTCCTCCGGATTGGAGTGTTCCTGGGTTTGTGGCCCTAGTAAATCAAATTCCCTTTGTGGAAAATGGGGATGGAAATGCGTGTGTAGGTCGTGGTAGGGAGTCGGGGAATTATAATGGAGGCCATAAATATATTGCTTAAATTTGTTTTACAATGTGAAAGAATGATAATTTCTTTGTTATAATTAAAACTGAATAGGTATATTATTTATGCGAAGCCAAAATAATATAAGCTAATGTTTGAGTATTAACTCAACTACCTGGCACTGTTCTACACTTTATTAAGAAATGCTTACACAAAGCAAAATACATATGTCTTAAGTGTACTATCAATGAATTCAGACAAATGTATGCATCTGTGTAACCAATGCCCTGTATAGAGCAGAGGTGGACAGACGCCGATGGGATATTGTAGCATGGCCTGTGAGCTAAGAATGGCTTTTACATCTTTAAAGGGTTATTAAAAGAACAAAGAAGAATATATAATAAAGATTCTATGTGGACTTCCAAGGCAAAAATATTTACTTTCTTGTTCTTTACAGAAAACCTTTTCTAACCCCTATCAAGAACTACCCTCACCCTAGAAATTTCTCTTATGTTCTGCCTTGTCCGGAAGCAAAGACTACTCTGATTTCTATCCCCATAGACTACTTTGTCTGTTTTTGAAGTTCATTAACAAGAGGATCATGTCGTATAGCCTCTTCAGGCACTTGATTCTTTCTCTGAGCTAATGTTTTTCGAAATTCACCTATATTTTTCTGAGTATCAGTAGTTCACTCCCTTTTATTACTGAGCGTTACCACACTATCTGAACACACAATTTCTTTATCCATTCAACAGCTGACGGCCATTTGAGTTGTTTCCATTTATTTATTTTTTTTTCTAGTATGAATAAGCTCTAGTACATATTCTTGTACAGTATTTTTATAAACATAAGTGTCCATTCCTTTTGCATACGGACCTACGGTGCGATTGCTGAATCACAATACAGGTGGACTTAACTTTGTAAGTAACTGCTCAGTGGTTTTCCATAGTGGTGACACTCTGTGTGTTGACACTCCCCTCAGACATGTGTGAGGGACCCAGTCATTCTGCGATGTCATCCGCATTTAGTACTGCCAGTTTTTAATTTTAGTCATTCCGGTGGGTGTCAGAGACTATTCTTCATGCTTTAAACAGATTTAACCTCTTCACCCCACCCCTAACAGCCCTAGGAGGGAGGTGTTATTATTATTATCCCTGTTTTAAAGATAACAAAACTGAGGTCATGGGGGTTAAGGAATTGCCTCTTAAGCATGCAGAGTGAGTTACTACATCGTGCTGTCTTAGAAGGCCCTTACCGTTGATGACAATACCGCGCTGTACACGGCGTACTGTCGGCAAGTGTCCCCTAAGAGAGCAAAGGCTGGGACAGCACGTTGGTCCCCTGCTTGGGTGGTAAGCGGGGCTCAGCTCCGCAAGCAGCCCCAGATGGGACACCTTCTGCTGATTTGCACGAGGGGTCTGCGTAACTCCTGTGGCTCTTTCATAGGTGCCTCAATTCGCATTAGTTAATACCTTACGTGAAATGTCTCTCTGTTGGCATGCTCGTTGGAAAATGAGGTCTTTTCGTAGCTGGTAATAAATTCAGAAGGAGTCTAACAGCAGAGTAGCAAACCCCATTTTCTCATTAAGATCAACGACTTTTTGTTTGATTATTTATTAATTTATTTTTATTGAGGTGTCATCATGTAAAATTAACCATTTTAAAGTGAACAATTCAGTGGCATTTAACTATCACCCCTATCTAGTTCTGAAACACTTTTATCACCCCCAAGGGAGATCTGTACCCCATTAACGATCACTTTCCTTCCCTCTTGCTCCCCAATCCCCTTCCTGGCTGTTGGCAACAACTAATGTGCTTTATGTTGCTTCAGATTGACCTTTTCTGGATGTTTCATATAAATGGAATCACATAGGACCTTTTGTGTCTGGCTTCGTTTACTTGGCGTACTGTTTTCAAGGTTCGTCCATGTTGTAAGGTGCCTCAGTACCTCATTGCTTTCAATGGCTGAGTTATAGTCCGTTGTAAGTGTAAGCCACAATCTCATTAACCATTCATCAGCTGATGGTCCTTTTGGTTGTTTCTACCCTTTGGTGACTATGAATTGTGTTGCTATGGACACGTTTATACATGTGTTTGTACAGATATTTGTTTGAATACCTGTTTTCACTTCCTTCGGATACGTTATAAGATGAATGTTTTTGAAACTGCTGTGTATGGAGATATATAAAGATATTTCGTGTTTGTGGTGGCAGAAAGTTCTAGAAATTCCTAGATTTGAGAACTGCTGTATATTTTCCTTATACCAAATGCAACAGTAGAAAAGTCTCTTTGAGGTTAATATGAAGGAAACATTTAAAACTTGCTTATCCATGTGGGGAAAAAGTGACCAATAGTTTATTTCAAAGCTCAGTGAAGCTTATAGTAATCTGCTGAATAAAAATGCTCCACGGAGAAGCACAGATGCCAGAAGCCTTCTACATACGGTCAGTTTTCCCGAGCTTTGTGGAGGGTTTTTTTTTTTTTCTCTGATGTTTTATGTAATGCCCTCACTGGGGCAAGCATACCTCCTTTCCACCTTCCTCTTAGTTTAGAGTTCCAGATAAAATACAAGATTTCCAATTCAACTTGAATTTCAGAAGGCAACAAAGAATATTTAATATGAGTATGTCCAAAATATTGCATTATTTATTTTTTATCCGATATTCAAATCGAACTGGGCATTCTGTATTTTTATTCGCTAAATCCAGCAACCCTATTTTTTCTTGCACTGAGAGAGGATATCCAAATGGCAGAATTGTAGGAGACACTCTATCAGCAGAGGCTTAGCTCACTCATTTTCCTCTGAGAGAACCATTTCCCTTTTTATATAAATAATGTAAAAATTGGGAGATAAAGTATGTGGGACATAAGGAAGGTGAAATGGAGCCTTTACAATGCAAAGTGCTTTCTCTCTGGCCCTAGTTCATTAGCGATGTCTAGTGATTTAAATTACCCAGCTAACCTCTTCCGCCACTATGAGATGATAAATCAAGTAGGTGGCTACTACCTGAAGTAGTTGGAAGGTCTTTGCAGGAGGTTCTCATCAAGCTAAGAGGGGCAGAAAATTTCCTATTACTGTGTTATGTATAAATGGTAATGCTTGCACCTCCACCTTATGGCATATTACCTCTACGCAATTGACTTGCTAAAATAAAAGAAACAAAATAGGAACATGTTCACGACTTTGCCTTACAGAGCTGAATAAATACAATAGTGGTAGGGAATCTCTGTGCAAATGGGCTGATGCTATATAATACTCCCAGTGGTTTCAGATAGAGGCAGGCTCGTGCTGATACAGAAAAAAATATTAAAGGTGTGCATCTGTCTGTCTTTCTCCCTCTATTTTTGTCTATCTCCATGGCTTTATTTTGTGTGAAATTTTGAGAGATGAATTCCATTTTCTATTAATTCAATGGCTGTCATGCTGCATTACCTCATGTAGCTCGGATCACAACAATGAGATGTTGGGGTTTAAATTAATAACATTGCAACACATCAGTTGATAAAGCAGTATGCTTAATCCTATCTAACCTGCTCAGGTAGTCTGGCTTCTGCCTGATGCCTTGAACCTGCAGATTGCAGTGGAATTATCCAAGTTCAATTGCGAACAGCCTATAATTGTGTGCCGAGTACTTGAGCCTCATGGTAGAAAGCATTAATTTAATATTCTGCTGAGATTTAACCAATATATAATATATATTATGTATATTATGTATTAGCACGGGGCAGGGGAAGAAAGGGACTTTGAGGTTTCTGAGCAGCTTTTTCAGTTCTGGAAATACACCAACATACACCTGTTCTGTGTGGAGTTGCCTTACAAGCTGTGTTAGCTAAAGCTGCAGGAAAATGGAAGCTGAGGGCGGGGCGTCGGGGGGCAAGTTTCCTTCAGGGAAATTATGACCTGGTAGATTCAGAAGGCATTTGCACAGACGTTAACTTACGAGCCTTCCCCCCAAGCCCCCCAACACCCTAACAACCTCAACATGAAGACGACACAACCCAGACCCTTGCAGGCTTGAAGGTGAATCGCATCGGATGCCCAAAGAGAAAAACCAGTCTAAAAGCACATCAAGAAATATTCCTTACCCAAAGCAGATTGTTCTCACAGGGCTTTTTTTCATGTGCAGATGCTTTCACTGTGAAAACAAAACAAAACAAAAAAAAATAACTATGCATTTTAAAAACGAAGAGAGGCATTTTGGAAACCCCAAGAATTAGCCAGCGGGCACTCATAGAGAAGGGTGGCCACAAGTGGGCTGTCAGTCACAGCCTTCCTCCTCCGTGCCTCCATCAGTCCCCGGAGCTCCCCGGAGCCCCTGCCATCTTCCTCAGGCCTAGACATCTCTGAACAGCACCGGCACTGGGTAAACAGACAGACAGAGGATTCGTATGTGGCCTTCATTAAGGTGGGTTGCCAATTGTCAAATTAGTTTCTGCCCGACCTGCCGAGTGCGAATGCAAATCTGCCACCCCTGGCGCTGCCTCATTTACAGCTATCGATTCATGTTTGACTGCGAGTTCAAAAAAAGTTGCCTTTGAAGCCTCGGTGTCTCTGCTTGGCTTCCTGGGTCCAGGTGGCTCCGGGTCCCTGGCAGTCATTTTGATCTTTGTATTCCGAACACCAAGGAGGGTCATTCCAGGTAACTTAAAAGCAAGATACAATCAGAAAGGATTTGGAAATGAAGTCTTTGCCTTGTCACATTAATGCGGTCCTATCAAGTGGCAGTTTATCAAGAGCCACCTCACAAGGTTTTAATGAGCATGCTGCCTGTTCTTATACAATACTAATTAATCCCATTTTTTTCACACTGCCGTGATTGCTTCATGAAACACACATTGTTTTATACTCAGTAGCAAAGCGGCTCTTACTGATTAAATCTCCTTGCCTGCGATGGAGCCTGACAACTGAATTATACCTTGCTCAAAATAATAATGGGTATCAGCTAATAAATACGGTTTAACACACACAAAACTATGCAGCCAAAATCACACCACAAAATAGGAGTTTGACTTATAGGCTCAGCAGTGTTTCATTAAACATCTGTATTATAATTCACTGGTTTTCCAACTGATGTAATAACTTAATTGATGAGAACAAAGACAAGCTTATTTATTCACCCAATTGCTTGCTTCTTGACTAACGTTTTTCCTGGGTGTTATTGTGGAAATAAATATGCAATATTCTTTTTATAGAAGTCTCATTTAGGTCCCTTTTTCCCCCTATCGAGAAGTCGGCGTCACCATCTATATCTGACAATTTCTTGCTGCTTTGCAATGAAAGCATTTTGAGCAGGTGGGTTCTGGCGTTTTCCATGATGTCCAAGCTGGCTGGCAGAGGTGAGAGGGGAAGGGCTCTTCAGCCCTTCAGAAGCACATAAAAACTATCCACTGAATTTCTTCACAAGCGTGAGATGCACTCACAGTGAACGCACGTGTGCGCACACACGTGCGTGCGCGCACACACACACACACACACACTTTAAAATGTCATCCAGTGCCAAAAATTAATTCTATGAAGGTCGAGATAATTCTGTACAGCTCATGAATGACATGGGCGCTTTCATCTCCTGCTCGTTTCTCCCGACCTCCATTTGCATGGCACCAGGAACAAGTAAATCTAGTGACAAAATCGTGTGCGGCATTTTTCTTTGTATATTAGGTGTATTAGCTGGAGAGAGAAGTAACAAATGACGCGATTTCATCATCCTTTTAGCATTGGATTCCGTCTTTCAGTACAATCTATTCAACAAACATGCACAGAGAATAAATGCTCTTCTTTCTCTTTCTGTGAGGTAGGGGTGATACACTAGCTCTTCCTTCCTGTGACACCTCAGGGCATCACTGTCCCTGCTCTCCTTAGCCATGTGAAGTTCTCACACTGGCCACACCAGATTCCAGCTGTCTGCTCAGTTCCCTGCTCGCCTGAAGAAGCTGTGAGCTTGTGAGGACGGCCACTTTCAAATCACGTTTATCGAGAACTTAACTATGCTTCAGGAACCGTTCTAAGCCTTGAGGACACCCTGGTCAACAAAAAAGAAGAAGTGCTCACCCTTGCGAAGCTTACATGGTACTCAGGGAGATGAGCAAGAATCAAGCAAGTAAGCACATCTATAATGTGCAAGGTGATATCTGCCATGGCCAAGTCTGATGAGAAGAATAAAGCAAATGGAGGCATATACTGTACGTGTCTTTCACTTAGTAGGCACTCGTCAAATATTGGCTGCGTCAGTGCAAACTTCGTTATATCGATTCCATATTCTTGCGCTCTACCCTTTCCTCATGAAGTGGTTCGAGAAGAAGGGAGACTTTCAAGAACTTTTCCTTGAACATCTTATCATTCCTTTCGCTTGGACTTCATCAGGTGTACACTGATCATGAGCCTCCACCGCGAGCGATGTGTTTCTTTCCTCTGACCTCACTGTCAAGTTCAGTGAAGGGATGACTGTCTCTCTGTCTCGTGTCTTTGAAGCACAGTATAGAACTGAGCAGTTTTCCACGGTCTACATCTCCTGCTCCTTACACAAATCCAATTTCCTTATTTGTAAGTGCCAGATATCAATGCGGAGACTCCATTGTTCTTTTTTAAACAATTTTCAATGTTGATCTCTTGTGTCACCATTTCCCAGTAGCTTCCAACACAAAACCAACATTTTCCCTGAAGCAGCAAGGTCCCTTCCACAAACTCTCATTCTTCCGGTCATGGGGATTAGATAACCTGAAGCCAATATAACTCGGTATAAGTCACCTACCTCTACTTCTTAAGTCATCCTGTCACCAAGTCCTATTGCTACTTCTATTCATCGAATTTCCCCCCTTTCTTTCTATTTCCTCTGCTTCTAAGATGACCAGGACTTCATTATTTTGGTTCAGACTTAAAAAGCATTTCTGATTCTAGCATCTTCTCCCTTAAACGCAGTGCTCATACTCCTCCCTAAGGCGTAACGTTCAGCAAATCTCTCTCTTGCTTCAGAACGTCTAATGACTATGTAGAAACGTGACCCCAGTGTTGGAAAACCCTCTGATTTATTGTAAAACTCAGAAATATAGATTTATGTGTGAAGTTTTATGAGTTTTGAATGTTGGCAAATCCTGCAAAAGATTTTAAACCTTATGTAGACCAAACAAAAAGTTTGGCGGGACCACTGATTAGGAATCTTTGCCCTAGGCTTTTGTTTGTCTTGTTTTCCCATCTTGAACTTGTTGTTGTCATGCTTCTCCGAACTCAGCCACCCTCTTCAGTGCTCATCTCGATTTGCTTAGGAAAGCTTTCCCACGCCCATCCTTCATTCTGTAGCCATTCGACCTAATATCAGGTCTCTATGATGCTCCTCATAAAAAGGGATCATATTTTATTCTTATTTTGAATCATCTACCTACTTGACCCATAAGGAAAGGTGCCAGATGGGGAAGGTTAAGAACTTGAGTTTTGAAGTCTAGAAGATTTGAGTTTGGCCTTGGCTCTGCCATTTACCATGTGATTATGGGTAAAGTACCCTCATCCCAAGAATTAAGTGGGATAACTCCATGTAAATTAACATGTACAGTGGCAAGGAAGAAAGTATGTATTATTAGCTATTATTAATGTAACTATTGGTATAAATTTACCACAGAATACATATGATAACTTTGCTTTTCAGATGACAAAGTAACCTGAAAATATACGTTATGATCTATGTGTATCCTATATAAAGGATTCGCAAGCAAGAGAATTCAATCCAATCAACAATAATTGGACACTTACGTTGTACAAAGAAGTACATCTGGCCTCATGTATAGCAAAAGAAACGGTCACAGTTTTCAATGTAGGGGAAACATAGGAAATACAAAAGCTTCTTTTGACACAGAGGGAATTATTCACCTTCATGTTTATTTTTATAATCAAGAATTGCAAACACACAAAAAGCAGAATATTGTCACAAACTTCCATGTACCTAGCACTCAACCTCAGCAATGTTCGACTCTGACTCTATCTTGTTTTCTCTAAATTTCTATCCACTTGAGATTATTTTGAAGAGAATCCCAGCTACTTTAGCATTTCATCCGTAGCTATTTCAGTATATATATTTAAAAGGTAAAGACTCTTTTTAAAATAACAATTATCACACCTTAGTTCGTTACTAATAATGGCTTAATATTATCAAATATTCAGTCAGTATTCATTTTATTTTTAGAATTTGTTTATATCAGGATTCAAGAGGTGGGCTTCAACAGCTGAATCAGGAAGAACAAATAAAATATCACCAAATGAAGAAATAATAATAATAATAATAATAATAACAGCCCCAAATGGCCTGATATTTAACACTTACTAAATACTGCCCTAAGCGTTTTGCAAGTGTTAACTCATGGAATCCTTACTACAACTCTGTAATTTATCAGATAAGTTAACTTAGGCACAAAGTAATTAAGCTTCATGCTCAAGGCCACGTAGCTAATAGGAGACAAAGATTCAAGGAAATATAAGGTAGAGTAAGATGTTAATTTGCACAGACAGTCCTTTTAGAGGCAGCCTTGTTATTTAGGGGCGACTTTTCAGATGCTTCCTAGTCAGGATTGGTTTCACCGTGGCCTAAAAGCTACTGTCAGTTTTTTCCCTGATAACCACAAGCCACATGAAATGACATCCATGAAGTAGACGAGGCTGCCAAAATCACACACTGGAAAAGAATTTGAGCTCATGTGCATGGCAGTGTTTCCCTTATCATGTGAATTGTAATTCCTTGGATTTCCAACAGATAGGATAACTTATTTGATGAGACTACAGGCTAGCTTTGTTAACATTCATCCATTCACTTAATCCTTAATATAAGTTTTCTCCATAGTTATGCGAAGAATGTGCACTATTGTCGAGGATTTAAATTCTGAGAATGGGGATTTCAATTTATTATATGCCACGACTATACCTCAGAGGGAGTATGAAGTGAGTGCTTAAAAAGTTAGCAGCAACTAAGTCATGAAATACTAGAAATACGAGGTCATTTCGTCTAGTCCTCTGTCTCCGAAAGCACCGTTTGCTTAAGATTGCTCAGCCTGTAGAGCTGCACTCATTAATCAGAAAATACATATTATATTTCTCTTGCCATGAACCCTGGGAAAAAGAGTGTGTTCACCTAAATTTGCACTTAACCAAGTCAAAAATGTTAGAGAAATATGTGACAACATTTGATGAACTTCAGGGAGGCAGCAATAAGCTCCTTTTTCCCTACGGGTATTCTTCTCATTTTTCAATTTAGGTATTCACGTTATCTGTGCACTTAAAAAATCAGACTTCAAAGTCTTAAAGGCAAAAAGAGCTTTTTTTCCCTCCTTAGGTAGTTGGACCTGTTAAGAATATCTGCAAAATTTAAAAGAGCTACATGGAAATTATCCAAAGCACCCATCTATATTATTACAAGCTTTAATCATACAAAGTTGTACGGATGTTAAAAAAAAAAGTACTATTTCATTGTTCGGATTTTTTTCTTGAGTTTTGTTCGTTGATTATAATTATGATGTGTGAAGTAATGAGCCCATACATGATGGACAAGACAGAAAGATGATTTATTGTTTGGGGGAGCTTTATGCAGGAAAAATATGCAGGTGACAAGAAATGACGTCCCAGGGTGTAATTTATTAGACAGGATGGGGATGTAGGTTCTTTGCTTTGTCAAGGCACAATTGCCTTCTAACTGAGATGGGTTGATTTAGGTATTTTGAGGCTAAGGTATATATATATATATATGTATATATATATGTATATATATATATGTATGTATCTACATATATACATGTGCGTATATATACACACACATATATGTGGATGGATGTTCAATCTACTTACATAGGTGTCAAGGACAACTTGAGACTTTTATAAATTAGAAAAGGACTGACTAGAGGTCTGGAGAGATATAGAAATTGGAAAGTAGGTTAGGGAGAAGCTAACATGTCTCAATTTTACTGAGAAATCATACTGTTTCTATGATTGCTGTACTGTATTTGGACGTATCATCCACTAAGTGTCCATATAGACAGTGAAATGCAGTTCACGCGATGCTCATCTCTTTTCTTTATTAGACTCGACTGCCACGTGGTTTACAGGTGAATGAAGGCCCACGTTGTGATCAGAGGACATGACTGGGAGCAATGGGTATAAATCATTCTCAGCAACCGGAACGTGTGCCTTTCCAGCTTCTTCTTCCTCCCTTCGCACATCATTTAAAGCATTTTGTCCTTTTCACCTACCACACCTGCGTGAGTTTGAAAATAATTCAAAAGACTCCTATTCCTGCTTTTCGAAAATAAGGCAAAACAAAGACATTCAGTCTCATAATGAAGTGGACTCATCCTTTGTTGATTACCTGTGGTCCCCGTGAGTGGCGTTTGCTGATATTCTCAACTCTTTTTGTAGTATTCTGTTTTGACTAACTTCCGTCCCATGGGAAATCCATCCCGGGGTCTTATAAACCCTCATACTGAAGTGTCTTGCAGAACCTCTTCTTTCCTCCACACCTGTTGCCACTGGCAGCACCTAAGCTGCCTGCTGAGCTCTGCTTCCTCCCTCGAAGCTCAGTAATCTACATAACACATAGCAGCTAGGCCCATGCTGTCTTATCCAGGTCAGATCTAAGCTAGATCATGTCAGCCCCCTGCTCAGGACGCTACAACTGCTTCCTGTTCTAATTCAAACAAAATCCAGACACCTTTCTATGGCCTCTGAGATCCCATAAGCTCTAGCTGCTTTTCACCTCTCTCAACTCTCCCCCGATAGCCTTCCTCTTAGTCTTTCTGTGCTAGTCTCGCTGGTTTATTTCTGTCCTCCCAACACCAACCTTCTTAATGTCTTGGAGATTTTACATTTTCTGGACAGTTAGAATAATCTTCCCATGGCTGCCTTCATTTCCCCATTTTTGTTTCAATAGAGACCTTTTCTGACCAATCAATCTAAAATTTCCCCTCCTTTGATTACTCACATCCCATTCATATGAAGTTATTACATGTTCTTAGCTTTCTGAAGCAGAGTCTTTGGTTGTCTTGTACATTGCTTTACCCCAGAGGTAGAAATGAAGCCAATTACATGGTAGAGACTCTCTAATATGTGTTACAAGGAGGAAAGCATAAATCTAAGTGATCATGGAAAATCATCATTCTTAGGCTATTCTAATACATGGTGGCCTGTTGGGAGTATAGAAACATTTAGACTTGAATTTGATTCTTAACTCTGCCACTTGGTTGCCATATGCTACCTTGTTTAAAGTCTCTGTGACAGATTAAAAATGGCCACAAATTCTTTGGCACACCTCTCAGTAAGAGACAAAGTCCCTGTTCAGATTAACTCTGGCCTTGGCCCTGTGACTTGCTTTAGCCAGTGGAAAATCATTGCTCATTGGAATGGGCTGTGCAAGCTTAATTAGCACTTGCCCATTGTGGATTGCCGTGCTGGAACTCTGCCCTGAGACCACCATGCTAAAAGAAAGCCAACTGGCTTACGTGAATGAACACATGGAAGAGAACCAAGGCGCTCTAGCTGATAACCAGCAGCACCTGCCGGACATATGAGTGAGGCCATATTGAACATTACAGCATACCTGCCCATCTAGTTGAATGCACTTGAATGAATGAGTTCCAATAAAAACACCAGAGAAACTTCGGCCCACCCCCACCCACCAAATCATCAGAATATTATACTGTTTTTGATTTAAATCACTATGTATCGGGAGTGGTTTGTTATTTGGGATTGTTGGGAGACCAAATGAGATAATAAAATTAATGTTCAATGCGTTTTCAGTTCATAATAGAAACTCAGTTTTTCTTAGTTCTCTGTTGTTTCCCTTGTTCTGAACTTGACTGCTAAAATTTTCTTAGTCAAGAATCTGAGCATGCCTTCTGCTTTGACATGACCATCTAGACTCAAGGTATTAGCAAAAATATGTCTGGGGATTGATCCAATCATGCATAGGAAAGACAGGACTTTAGATCAATTAAACTCACTCTATGACCACTTCTTAGAACAATGAAGATGGGAAATCGAAGCACTAAAAATATATGTAACATAAAATGACTGCCATTATTAAGCGCTTGCTATCTGTCTAGAATCATACTACAGTACTGTATTTATGTTGCCTTGTTTACGTTTGACATCACCTGTATTGTGCAAAGAAAACCGAAGTTCGTGTAAGTTAAATAATTTGTCCATGATCTCACAGGTAGTAAATGGCAAAGCTGGGACTTAGACGCTGGTCTATCTGACTCTATCATCACTGTGAAAAGCAGCTTTCCAAAAGGGGTTAGAATCCCAATATGGGAATGGGGACAATCTCTGGCACAGAAGTTTGGCTATTGGAAAGACAGGTAACTAATGCAGATAGTGTACGCCTCAGAGCCAATAAACGCTGTATCAATTGTAAGTATTATGGAAGTTCAAATAAAGGCAGTTTAGTCCAGTAGTTTAGGCAAATTAATGCTTTCTGGAGGAAGGCGAACTAAGGAGGGAAGGGCCCCTGCATGACCTGTCATCCTAGCTAGCGCATACTGCGAGTTTGGTCCCCAGGCTTAGAGTGTTATATGCATCCTTTATTTAGTTCTCACTCTGTGAATTAGAAATGATTGCAATTACATTTTCAGATGGGGAAGGATATCAAGGTTTTCAAAGGTTAAGTTGCTTGCTCAAGATTATAAATTTTTGGCAGGCCTGGGCTCCAAATCCTGGTGATCTGAATCCAGCACTGTGGTACAGCTTTACCCCTGGAGAGTAGTGGCTGCCTCCAAAAGATAAATGATATTTAGGAAGATTAGAACAGCACTGGCAGAGAAACAGGTGGGGTGTGTGTGTGTGCACGCGCGTGTGTGTGTGTACTGTTTGCCTATACGTGTTTGTGAATCGGTATAAAGGACTGGAAATCGTTATTACTGTGGACAAATAACAATAGTTTAGGACAAAGTTGAGAGGGAGGTGTTAAAACATAAGTTTAGGTTTCTACGATGAAGCAGCTTTGAGTATACAAAGAGCCTTGCAGTGAGTGTCTGTTATTGTCACCTATCCCATATTCATTTCTTGTTCTTTTGGGACAGTGCGCTTGTTGGCCTCTTGAGAACCACATTTCCTCTACTCTTAGCATCTGTACCTGGTTGAGATTTAAGGGGTGATCTGTATCTGGTCAATCAGAGCCCTGAACCCTGTAGGCTAGAATTATTAGTTGACAGCCAGGCCTATACATTAATTAGATTAAATTGTGTCAGTCTCCTTTCTGTTGGAATTAAACAGGCTGAGATACAGGCCTAGAGAGGTTGGCAGCCATTTTGATGTCATCTGGAATCTGGGAGTAAAGCCACCTTGAAGAAGAGCTGTACTGAGGGATGGCAGGTATCATGTTTTCAGGTGCATAAGCCAATAAGGCCCCGTTAATAATCAAGCCAGCTTGAGTTAAGTGTTTCTGTTATTGGCCACAGGAAAAAAATTTTGATGTAAGATTTATTTCTAAAAATTTAATTTTTTAATTAAATTTTTTTTTTTTTTTTTTACAAATACGCTAAAATATTTTCTCACAAATCCAACTCAAAGAAGCTCGATTTTAAACATAATTGGAGAGCGGAGATTGTGTAGAATTTAAAATCACTGGCTTTGAAATCAGCAGACCTGAGTTCTAGTCTTGGTTCTACTGCTTTGTTTCAACGATGTAGTCATCTATTAAGCCTTTGCTGCATGCCTTTCTGTATGCTAAAGACATATTCCACTTGAGCTTATGATGTAAAAATAAAAACACTGAAATTATTTGCTAAGTAATTTGGGGCAAATTACTTCCCCTCTCTACGATAATTTTTTTCATTCGTAAAATGGTAATAATAATTGCAATAACTTCCTCATAAATGAATAAATAAATGATCTGAGTTATATTTTGCCTTTTATAAACATAAGATCGTTGGGGGAAGGAGACGATAGTTGAGAAACAAAGATGCATGAGTCTTGGTGTATAAACACTCTCCTGCCTGTAAGTACCTGGCTCTGATAATCTCTAAAGGTCATCCCCAAGCATGCACTGTTGGTCAGGATACAGAAGAAGCTGCTGTTGTAATAGATCCAAAATTGTAATGGCTTAATTAAAGCAGTAACTGGCATCTCTCTTGTGGAATATTCTAAAAGGCCATCTAAGATCAGTATGGCAACTCAGAAATATCAGGGATATGGCTCTTTTTTATCATATTGTTCTGCCACATGTAGGTTGCAGTCCTCATCCCCATGGTATCGATGGCATCCTCATGGTCAAAGATGGCTGATGGGCACGCCTATCCTCTGGCCCTCAGGAAGACAGGAAGGAAGAAAAGACGGTCAGGGGTGGTGGGACCTGCCTTTGCTATTGAGGATATGACATGAAATTTAGAAACATTCATTCTGCTCATGTCTCATTGGCCAGAACGCAGTTATATGGGTACACTGACGTCTAAGAGACCCTGGGGAATGTAGACTTTAGCTAGGTAGCCTTGAGCCAGACAAAAGCTACCGTCACTATTGAAAAAGGGGAGAATAAATATTGGGAGCACCCAGCATACTCTGCTGTATCTATTATCTCGTATCAGAAGGAAGTAGCCTCATGTTCATTAGCTCCAAATCTGTTCTCGGTTCTGGGTTTCAGCCATTCTTTGAGCAGCCAAGTGGGCCCACTTCCATCTGGCCTGTGCTGCAAGCCCTCTTCCCTTTGCGAAGAGTATTTCATGCATGTGAAGCAGAGGAAGCCACGCCGTTGGCGTGTGTGTGTGTGTGTGTGTGTGTGTGTGTGTGTGTGTGTGTCCAGAGTCATTCTGTGGTCGAAGGCTACCTCTTTGAGAATAACAATCCCACTTATACTTTATATTAGCTTCTGCCTTATTTCATAATTTTTTAAAGGAACCTCTCCTCTCATGCAGGAAAATCTAATTATGCAGTGACAGCAGTTGGCTGACTCGGGCACAACACAACATGTCAATTTTCAGTTGCTTACACGGTCTCACAGAAACTGTTAGAAATTGTTTTGAAATCTGGCATACATTTCAGTCATGTTAATTCCTACAACTGTGCCAAACTTGATGAAATTTGGCTCTTCCATACTCCAGGGAAGGTGGGGGACTGAGGAAGGCAAGCTTTTTTTTTTTTTTTTCTGGCAGTGACATCATCTCCTCATCCTCCCCTTATGATGAGCAGTGCCCTCAAACAAGCCAAGAAGTAATATAACTTTATATTTACAAGACTCTGTGACAGAATGACTGCGAGAGACTGGAGCTGTGCTATAAAACGATTGAAGAAATACAGATGGCATAATGTTTTTTTTTTTCTTCCAACAGATTTGTGCCAGATGTGTGAATATTGATAATTTCTCTGGGGCTCAGCTCAAGGCACAATATAGATTTCTGTTTGATGGGGGAACAGGAAAGCGAGAATCCATCCCAGTGATGGTATTTACAGGAAATGTTTTGCCTCCTCTTCTGAATCTGTCAAAGCAGAACCAGAAATCCCAAATTTCCAAATGAGCCTCTGAGTCACCCTTTGTTCTGGACCCAATTTTTATCTCCCCAGTAATTGACAGGCTGGAAAATTCATTTGTGAAAACATGTGATAGAATTCTAAGAGTGGAGCCTCTCAACTAGCTGAATCTGTCTTGTGCATCATTTTAGAGCATGAGTGTAGAAAAATCTTAGAAAAACATCTTAGAAAGTATCTGCTTTATCATTACAAATTCTCCTTATAAACTTAGTAATAAAAATATTGTAATGAAATAATTTCAGCATTTACAGTAGGAAAACTTGGGAAAAAAAACTATTTCCAAAGCTTTTCTAGATTTTTATTCTTTCTATTATTCTACTATGCCTGAACTCATTTTAAAATATAATTCTGTGAGGCAGAAAATTTCAATAAAGTTCAATTTCTTAATCCAACTTTGAATTTTTAATGTCAGAGAAAATTATTGAAAATATTTCAAAAGAAAACGGGAGTATTTAACATTCCTAGGACGATACAGCTTTGATCAAATAATTAAGCAAGTTGATTTCAAAATCAGTGTAAAAATGTTTTTGTATTTATACCTTGGATTTTCTGTGAAGTATTTTAAATAGAGAGTATTTTAAACTTCAAATAGAGAAAGACATACTGTAATGGGGAAAAATAAGTAGAGAGATAGAGAAGGCAAGGGAAAAGACAGAGAAAATCAAGAATTATAAAACGATAAATGGAAATTGCTCAGGACTTTGGGAATACCTGTAGTTGAAATTTACATTTGCCTTTGAGCTTCTTGGTAGCCACAGTGAAAATAGAAACCTGATCACTTACACAATTTTCTTTATAAGAAAGAAGGGTCTACATCCGCTCTGTAGGGAATTAGGTTATGATGCTAGTTCTCAACTGATAGTGATGTCCTCCAGGGACATTTGGCAACATCTGGAGACATTTCTGGTTGTCATAGCTGGGGGAAATGTTACTAGCATCTAGTAAGCAGAGGCCAAGGATGCTATTAAACATCCTACAATGAACAAGATGGCCCCTGGCAACAAAGAATCATCTGGCTCAAAAGTTCAATAAGCCAACGTTGAGAAACTCTGGGTCATAAAATCAGTATTTCATGTAGATGTTCATAATGTTCTCTACGAGATTCCCACTACACATGGATTTGGAACAAGGTGGATTTGAGTTGAAATTCATGTTTCACAATTGACCAGCTGTGTAACTTTTGGCAAGTTTGTCAACCTCTCTAATTCTCAGTGTCCTGGAGATAATTACATAAATCCTACAAGGTTGTTGTAAGGATTAGCAGGAATAATGTTGATGGAGCATCTAGCATAGTAGTTGGCACCTTGTAAAGGCTCAGTGAATGTAAAGTATTCCAGTAGTCCCAGAGAGGGTAACACTAAAGTATTTTCCTCCTCAAGATGGTGACGGTTTGAGAGGGGCCGTGCAATGAAGCTCTACTGTGAGCTGTCTAATCTATTGCTAGACTTAAGAAAGCCTACAATTGTGGATGAAATGCACATAATGACCTACCATCAATGCCACCAATGTGGCAGTGTGAGGCCGAACTCTCTGCTAAGAGGTCAGAGTGCTGATTGTCTAGAGATCGGACAAGCAGAGATCAAACAACGTACAGAGATCTCTTTGTAAAACAACAGCAACAAAGAAATCTGGAATTCCAAAGTATGCAAAAAAAAAAAAAAAAAGAAAACACAATAGTTTTGTTATCGTTTCAACGTACGAGTCATTTTATTGGTTGGGTATTGCTAGCTTTTGAAACTGCTTTCAAAACGTCCATGCTTGAGCTTAGCAGAAGTGCATTTTTCACACTTGCAACAGATTGATGCTGGTGTTCACGGTTAGCACGTGAATTATTTTCTTCCAGGATGTGGATTAGAATCCAGGACTCTAGCTTATGGCTCTATTATTCACTGCCTCAGAGTCCCCATTGTCTAGCAAGAAAAAAAGAGAGACAGCGAGAAGACATACGGACATAGAACCCCTCTCTGGACTGGATGTGACTCATGTCACATCTGCTCAGATTTCATTGGCCAGAGCTTATCTCCTGGCCATTCCTGGTTGCAAGGCCAGGAAACAGAGCCCTAGCTGGCCAGATGCCACTGCATGGGAGGGGAGAGCCACCCTTAGTGGACAGTATAGCCTCTGCCATGACCGCTACTCATGTGGTTTTGTTGATCAACTTCTGCTCGGCAAAGCCTTTCCATTTTGAAAGCAAAGATAAAATACCCACATCTAGAAACCGTCCATAGATTTCGTCCAGCCTTTTTCTTTTCATCAGTAAGAAAAATGTAAAAAGTGGACATGTGACAAGTTTGATAGACTGGTAAAACTCTAAAAAGGCCATTATTCAAATATTTATGGATCCTTTTAGCTAATGGATTCAAATTTATAATGCTGCACTTGTCAACAAGATAATTTTGCAAAAACATTAAAGGCTGAGCAGTTCGGTCGCTTCTAACCCTGAGGCCTCTCTTTTCCACAGCAAACGAGCAGCTGTTCACAGAGAAAATGGGACACCCATGCTCACCGTGTACTTGCGAGCCTCGCTGTATGTTGTGCGCCGTCTCTCAGCTGTGCTTCAGGCAGGAAGCGAGTACGTTATAAGATGTCCAGGGCTAGGCTAAGGCATCCATTTTTGCAAAGGAAGGAAAGGCAACGTGGCATCGCCACAGATACCTGGGACAATAAAGAAGTAGGTTATTATAAGTGTGATTGGGTAGTAAACCATTGCCTCCTATCCCCCAGAGCATATAGGTAATAATAAAGAGTATCTGATTCAAATTTTGGTATTAACATGTTAGCACAAATATTGTATTTTGGGTACTATTGGTCACGAGGGGACAAAAAAGAGAGTTAAGCAATACTTGTGGAAAAATGGACCTTATAGAGAGGTTTGGTAAGTAGGCTCATGTGTTTGAGAATATGTTATATTTGGCTGAAATAAAATGTTGTTGAGCCAATAGAATTAAATAAAGTTATCTCAGTGCGTGTGATATTTTGAGATGCCAGATGCTTAAAGGGGAAGGGATCCTATCGTTGTGCTACTCTGAAAATCGTCAGAGAGAAGGAAGCACTGAGGTCATTTGCGAAGAGCTTGTTCAGAGAACCAGAGTAAAATTTGTGCGTTGGGGGGGGTCTCGAGTTTTGAGAAATATTCGGAAGCTCAAACTACAGAGCATCTCAGATACAGTGTCTTCCTGTCACCTTTTCACTGGGATGACAGCCAGCATCAGTTCTTAGAGATCCATGTGGACTGGTCATCCCTGCACTATTAAGAAAGCCCGATGCTGAGAGATGTCACCTCTGGCGACTTCCATGAGCAGTCACGAGCTGTAGAGAACATGGTTGTGATTACACGAGCTCTGGCTTTGGAGTTGAGCCACCCTGATGCCCCCTAATTCTCCCTCTGGCTGAACTGTATGACCACGAGCAAGTCATTTTACCTGCTCGCGCCCACGGTTCTAAAAATTTGTTCTAAAAATAAATGCTGAAACATCTCTCTTCTCTCCGGAAAACACAAAAGACAAAAAGAGTTCTCATTCAATAATAGTGCGGAGAAAAACTCAATGTCCAACAAGAGGAAATGCTAAGTAGATTAGGGTACATCCATCCGATGGGATATTTTACATGACAATTCCATTTACAAAGAGTTTTAATATTCTTGGGGAATTTTAATCATTTTATTATAATATTAAATGAAATGATCAAAATAAGAGATTGTATAGCCAGTGTGAATATAATTACACAAAAATGTTACACACAGATAAGATTCTGGAGGACTTCTGGTTAATGGGGCAGATGCAGCTGACACGTGAAAACTTGTCCCACTTCAACATAGAAATGCTGGAAGTTATATATTTTAAATATATAGCAAAGCTTGAAAACAAGAAGGGGAAATCCCTAGGAGACTTAAGCAAAGTGTTTATTTAGTGCTGGGGATGCACAGGGTCCTCAGAGAAATGCCTCAAGGGGCTCTAGCAAAGGCTGTTATGCTGGGAGTATAGTGACCAGGTGGAGGTGGAAGATGAGGCTTCACGTTCTGGAGCCGGAAATAATCTTCCCGCACAAAGCCAGAGGCCACCAATCAGTGAAAAGAGAACTCAAGAACCCCCCACCACCACCTACCAAGGACACTTAGTAAATCTTATTATTTGCCCAGTATCATTGTTGGATGGCGTCGACCATGAGAAATCGACATCCCAAGACTGCATCGTGCATGGAGATGGAGTTCACGGTCATACTCGCTATTGGGTATGAGACACAGAAACCAGAAATTAACATGGACTCATCCAAACTGATGACGGTCACTAGATCCCTACAGAGGCACATGTGAACCCACCCACGGGGATATACCCATGGTCTAAGGAACCTCTCGCACTCCCTTCAAAGTGAATTCAGAGTCAGACATGACAAACCAGCACAAAGAAATGAACCGCCATGAGAGGGAAACACACGTAAGTGACAGGATTTGTTTTCCAATAACTGTAGAAAATAGAACTATCTAAAAGATTTAAAATAATATATTAAAGTATTCGAAGCGATGAAGTCCCATATAGAATTTATAGTGAAATTTATGACAAAAGAATGAGCCTAGTTAAAAGGAAAAACAACTAATAGAAATTTTAGAAATTATACATGATTATCTATAGTTATTGAGTTAGTCATCCAATGCTCCGTAATAAGTGACCCCAAAAGTTAGTGGCTTGAAAAACATACATGTTTATTATCTCCTAGTTTTATAGGTCAAGATGGTTTTATAGACCAGCAGGTGACTTAGCTGAGAGATTCCAGCTCGGGGCCTCTCACGTGGTTATATTATAGTCAAGACATGGGCTGGGGCTGTGTCTTGGAATAACCCCTCCTACGATGGCTCACTCAGAATGCTGGCAAATTGGTTCTGGTTGTGTGGGGGAGGACTCACTTCCTCCTCATGGTTTACTCCATTAGCTGCTTGAGTGTCCCTTACAAAATGGCAACCCGCTTTCCTCGAGTGACCGTCCAAACAGGTAAGGCAGATGTAGCTCTGCCTTTTATGGTTTGGCCTCCCTTGGAAGTCATGTGCCATCACTTCCTCTTCTTCTTATTTGTCAGAAGTGAATCATAAGTCTGGATCCCATTCAAGGTGAGGAGAATTAGGTTCCACTTTTTGAAGCAAGAAATGTTAGAGGAGTTGTAAACATTTTAGAACCACTGCTTTTACTGAAAAAGATATTTCTTTGTAATAACAGTGAAGTATGTTTGGGTGAAAGATTAAATGTGATTTTTTTACTCTTTTCTGTTTTTTTTTTCCTTCCAAAATTTCTGCAATAAAAATATCTTAACTCTTATAACGAAAGATGATAAAATATATATAAAGGAGAAAGCCATTAGGGACAGGATTATTAATATTTTGGGGTACTTACTCTGTGCCAGGTAATATTCTATGTGCTTTAATATATTAATTCATTTACCAGCACAAGAACTCTAATATTTTTATCATTATTTTTAAAGGAGAAAGTAAAGCACAATAGGTAGATATGTCTGGGATAGAGCCACAATTCTTTCCACTTCTGGAGTCCTGGGCATAAACCTTTTGTCAAGCTTCAAGGTTTATAAAGTATCTCACTGAGTTCATTGGAGTGTCTTTTAATGATGTCACTTAATTTGCTTTCTGCTTTTATAAGGCATCTTCCTATCTTCTCCTCTGTGTAATAATAAAGTGTTCAGGTGCACTATTGGGATTGTATTAATTACCATCAACCCAACATGAAGAAGTCTTAGAATTACCCAAAAGGCAATTGAGAATGCTCACTATGTTTGTAAGGACTCCCCGACTGGGTCCAATCTTTCCGAGATTAAACGTATTGAAATTCACAAAAGGATTTGTAATTATTTATTTCTCTAAACAGGCAGAATAATTAAAAAACAACAATGCTGAATTAGATAGGAATCTCTTTTTCCTCTTGTTATGTTGACTACAAAATGAAGCATCCTTGTTTCTCTTCTCTCCCAGGCTAATACCAGTGCCACTTGATTGGCATCTCATTCTTACCTGAGGAGTACACCGGAAAAGGAGACAAATTATTTATTCATTCAACATACACTTTCTAAGCTTCTACCATGTGCCTGGATCCTGCTAGGTACTGAATATATGGAGGAAAGAAAATAAATATGATACCTTCCTTCATGGAACTTATAGTCGAGCAAAATATTGATAAAGATTATTAATCAGATAGAATGAGAACAAACAGGCAACTTTCAGCTATACAGACAATCAGAATATATTAGATAGCCAAAGAATGCCATTTGACCTGTGATCAAACCTGAGTACACAAGGCTAAGTTTTGGGAGTAGAATTCTATCCTCTCTTTTTGTGTTATTTTGTTTATGTTTTAATAAATCCTCTTTGTTCCCCTTTTTTATGATGATCAGGAACTATTTTATTGACATGTGAAAATCTTATATTTTTCTGTTAAGAAGAGAATTCACAATATTACATTGTGCAAAAAAAAAAAAGCACAGACAAAGGCCATTTAGGTACATATTAAAATATTTAAAATTGTTATTTGGAAAGGGAATGTATTTTTCAGAATTTAAAAGCTATTTGTCCTCATCGTTTTCTGGGTTCCAAAAAAAATTGTTTTAAACAAACCCTATATACTTGGCTTACTTTTTGGTAAAGTGTGTGGTTACATAGATGCCAGGGATCACACTTGTGGGTCTACCTTCCCGAATAAAAGGATTTGGGTTGGAGAACGTCTGTATGTTCTCAAGTTGATTCCCTATGTCCACCTGTGATTCCAGAGCTGACGATACAGCAGAATCCACAGCAAATTGAACACTGCACTGAATTAGAATATGAAACAGAAGTTGGGCCACTGCAGAGGTGACTGCAAAAGGGAGAGAGAGGATGATGAGATCTGATAGAGGACAGTTCACGTTTTGACATATTGAAGGACCGTGTGTGAGTTTAGAGAGTGGTCATGATATAGAGAGAAGTTTAGATAGGGAGCTTAATAAATAAGTAATGGCCACGAGGGTTTAGACAGTTTCATATTTAAAGAGATATTTATGAACTATTGCAAGACTTGGAGCGGCTCTCTGCTTGTCTCTTCCCTTCTCATTACAGCCGAAGGGAAGAAACGAGGTCTACAGAAAAATGCAGACACGCGTAGAACCACACACGACCTGTTCATTAAAAGTGAATGTAAGACTTAGCACAAGTTAATACGAAAAAGTTCATTTTTACCTCCACCTCCAATCACTGCTTCAGGGAAGTATCCCGAACGGGAAGTAACGCATCCTGTCACGGAGGCTTTTGATACAGACGCTGTGTTAGGCATTTCGATGAGAACTGCACATACCCAAAGCACCAAACCCATCTCTGTTTCAGGATTCCAAGTTGTTTATGAAAGAGAAGAAGCATAAATGCAGCATTCAGCCATTACCGTATTTGCGTGTTTTGTTTCACTCTGTTTATTTTTAAATTAAGGCTTGTTGACAGCCACCCTGAGGATTAGCACCATGCACGATTATTCCATCCTACTATTTCTGCATCCAGGCATTATCTGAGACCGCCCAGAGTGCAATGTACAAACATACATGAGAGTCTGGAAGTACAAATACAGACCTACATGTGTATGCGCATTTATGTGTGTGAAATGAGGTTATGTAGCAAAATTCGAGAGTATAAACCTTAAAGTCAGAGAGAACCGATCTCGGTTTTCCTATCCATAAAATGCAAATAGTGGTTCCTTCCACATTGGACTGTCGTCAGGATTAAATACGATAGGGTATGTAAATACCCAAGAATGTACCTGGCACATAAGAAGCATTCGCTACATAATATCTGTTATTACAGTTGACTTTATATAGACACACACCAATACAAACAATTGTTAATGACTGTGAAAATAATAGTAAGACCTATATTTTAAGTTTATTTTATTACATCTGCATTCTCATTCTCAAACAAGCAGATTGCTCGTTAATATGGATATTGATTTCTCTCCCTACATTTCTTCGAACCCATTTTATAGAATGAGAGTTATTTCTTGCATTGCCCTGACACATGATTCAGATTCCACATTGGGGAAGAGTCCAGAAGGAAGACAACTCTTTCTTAGATCTGACAACCTTTCTTTTTTCCCTTTAAAGAGGGGAGAATTTGCCTAACACGGTGAGCAAACATTCATCTCTGCCTCAGCCTATCACAGTGGATGCATCGTAATCCCTCTTCTAGGCATTTGAGACACTTGTATTTCATGATCAGTTATCTGCAGACAGGTGTCTTAGAAAAGTGCCTTGGCTTGAAATTGTCTGTTCCATCATCCTGTCCATGGAATAGTACACAAAAAGATTGTTGAAGGGGCACACACACTTTTCTTTAAGTAAATTAGGTTTTCTTTGAAAGGTGTTCTCAGTCTTCCCCTTGACAGGCGTGACTCCCAAAAGACACCGAGTCCTCAGAGATAAGTGAGTTCGTTCAATGATAAACGTGGGTCACCCTCTGAGCATCTGCTGGACCACCTGTGCATGAGATTTCCCTGAGTTCAAGCATGGCAGAATGAGAAGCTCCATCCCTCATCCCTGCCCCACCGTGTTGGTGCTCCAGGCCTGCTAAGGACTAGGTGGTACTCCGGATTCTCATGCATGTTTATAGATTGCACTCTGGGAAAATCAGAGTATTTTTTCTTCCGATGATAGCTATAAAGGCAAATGAATTTGTCTACAGAAACTAATAATGATAAAATATGACTGGAGCCCCTGGAAAGAATCTCAGGCCAAATCAGCTTCCATTGGTACTCAGCTATAAGCTTTCAATTTGTTTACAAAATCAGTTCAATGTACACAGTTATACGGAGAAGCTCACTTTCAACACTAGGGGGTCTTATTAGGGGAAAAGGTGATGTTATGGGTCCTAGGAATCCATTTTAGACAGGAATTGCAACATCTATGTGAGGATTGTATCAAAAATTGTACTTGCTGCCTACATGTGAATGAGTAGGAGATCGTGAGCTCAAGCAATGGCAGAAAGGATTTCTTGAACAAATAAGGAGTACAAAGAAGTTCTTAGAAGGAAGGCTTTGACCTAAGATGGAAGCATGTAGAATTAGGCCATGGTTAAATAAGTGAACGAAGAGACGTCACTCTTAGTTGAGAGAAAAGGCTAAGAAAGAGGTGATGTTTAGGAGTAGAATACTAATGTATATAAAGAGTAAGAGACAGGATCTATTGATGGCTTACTATGTGTCATGTCAAAGTCTACATATGTAACCCTACATCACTAGGGGCTGACGGTAGAAGTGATCGGTTCTTTGCTTCTGTGACTTAGGAC
This sequence comes from Pteropus medius, assembly GCF_902729225.1. Lineage (NCBI taxonomy): Eukaryota > Metazoa > Chordata > Mammalia > Chiroptera > Pteropodidae > Pteropus > Pteropus medius. Next base: position 20,948,802 of record NW_024342471.1, read on the forward strand.
TGGTCAGCTTGAATGTAAATCTGCCCCATTGAGCAGTGGGTTTATGTGTAGAGAAAAGACCAACGATAAAGGCAGTAAATTCTTACAAGTCTGGTTCTAAAACTTTAAAATCTAAGTTATCCTCAGCGATGGTCTTACAACGGATATTGTTGTTGTCTTCGACATCAGAGCCAGATTAATTTGTGGACTCTGAAAGTCATCACTGGTATAATGCAAGTCTACAACTTGAGGAATAAAAACAACGACATCTCTTTTAGTAATTTCATTTAATTACTCAAAGCCCTATAAATACGCATAAATAGAAATTTTAGTATATCCTTCATGCAGTCGTCCCTGACCTCATATCCTGCCTACTACACCCACATGAATTGTACCTGAGTCCCAGGAGCAGTATTCATTTCAAAGACGCACTTTTGCTTCAAAAGCCAGTTGGAAAAAGAAATGGTGAGCTGGGAAATCTGAAAACCCACCTCAGGTCCCAGCTGCTGCTGTTTCTGGTGCTTCCACATGGTGTCACTGTTGAGAACTGGTCCCATGCAGCCTAAGTGGCTCTGCCCACTGCTGCAAGGAAGGAGTCCTTTGAACTGCTTAAGATCTCAGCTTTAACCAGTGTCATCCTAACCTTAGAATCCTATGGGTTAGCCCACTTTGGTTTCGCTTGTGTGCTCCGTGATCTCTGTGAAGTATGCTCACTGTGTTGGAATGGCAGGATCTGAGCTCTGTCTAGCCCTAGTCACATTCAGCGAGTGCTGAATAGGTTTCTCCGAAAGATTTTTAGGATTTACGTTGATTCTGGGTCACCAGCCAGGGTGCCCTTCTCTCTCAGTATGTCCTCTTTGGGACCTGTCCAGAGATCTTAAATAAGAATATCTCAGTGAACCAGAGAGGGTCTAAACATAATGAATCACCAAAGGAAAGGGGTCAGAAAACTTTTCTTTGCATCAGACACCTTGTCTCCTATGTACATTTGCCACCTCTTCCGTAGTAACCCCCTCTGATGGTGAAGAATACTGGGAGGGGCAGCCCGCAAAATCCTGTCATATCCTTCCCTCCGCGCAAACGAGTGTCTGCCGACTTTCTTTGCATGGCAAAGTGGTGCCTCTCCAATAACTCTTCCTTGAGCAAAGAAAATCTACAAGTTTATTTCTGTGTCTTCAGAGGCAGAGCTGCAGCTAGTAGCTTCTCGGGCAGGAAAAAATAAAGGCATCAACACATTGTCATTCTACTACATGACTTTTCATCTTTTCCAAACCAGAAGTCAAGGTCCAGAATGTAACAAATAGGAATTAATCTTTGACACCTTTGAGTACTGAAGGCAGAGCTGCCCAGCCACAGGGAAGGGTGCTTGCTTGTCAAGTGTGTGTGACCTGAGTCAATGAGAGTCCAAGCAGGAAGAAATAGTTATGTTGTGATTTTCTTCCCCAAAGCCACCCAGGAGAAAGGACTTACTAACTTATTGCCGATGAGGCATAATTAACCTTACAGTAGATTGCGAAATGCTGAATCAGTTATTCAAATAATATTTATAGTAGCCTTTATTTCCATGCTGCTTTTAATCTAGACACTGAACAAAAAAGAAGATGAAGAAGAAGAAGAAGAAGAAGAAGAAGAAGAAAAAGAAGAAGAAGAAGAAGAAAAAGAAGACCCCATACGACATACAGTATGTGAAATGCATGTGATGTCCCAACAGAGAATAGGAGAGAATGAGTTCGAGTCATCGAGGCAGGACTGCCTGACAATGGGACTGGTTATGCCGGTTCTCCTCCGAGGACGACTTAGTCCCATGGGCGACCCTTGGGAATGTCTGGAGACATTTTTGGTTGTCACATTGAGGGGATTGGGGAAGTTGCTCCTGGCGTCTCATGCGTAGAGCTCAAGAACGCTACTAAACATCTTCCAATGTACAGTACAGACCCCACAGTGGAGACTTAGTTGACCCCGAATGTCAAAGCTGCTGTGACTGAGATGTAGGCCAAGAGCTGGGAGGTGTATTCAAGTCACATGACAAGAGCAGACCATTTTAACCAAGAAATAACCAAAGGAAAATACCCTCATACACGGCATAGTTTATTCACACTGATAATGCTGGGATTGAGCACAGATGTTGACATCAGGGAAAGTCTGGGGTTGTGTTTGGAGAGAGGCTGAGCCAAGGTGGGTAAAGGAAGTGTCAATTGCACGTGCCTCGAGGGGACAGGTGATAAAGGACAGGGGTGAAGCCGGCTGGGTGTCAGCTGGGGAGGGGGATGGTGAAACGAGAGGGCCACCAGTTCCCAAGCTCTGCAGTTCATGGCCATGAGAAGAAGCAGACAGGGCTGCTAAATATTCTAAGTTTTAAAGAAAAGCCTGCATCCTGAAATTTTATATCTTGACGAGTCCTTTATTTTAATCATTTCTTAACACTGCTAAGGAGAAAAAAAATCGTGCAGGTGAAATTTGGTCTGTAGAACTTACATTTGAGATATGGGGGTCAAAGGTGCATGGAATTGATTAATTTCCACGTCTATAAAGAGAAGTGTTTGGACAATACGCTTCCCAAGTCCTTTCTCAAGTGCGGTGCTGCATTCTGTGACTGTACAGAGCAGATAACCTAGGTCGTCCTAGATTACGGGTTGTTGACATGCCGCATTTGTAAGTTAGGGAGGTTCTTTCCTTCCATCTCTGCATCTTTCACTCCATCTTTCTCTGTTCCTTCCAAACCCAACAGCCAAGTCCCAACGCACCTTCGCCAAGACTCGCTTAAACGAGGTGGAAGGGAGAGGCAAAAAGTCTCCTTAATTCTGGCTGATGTGTGACTTTGCCTAGCACTTTGAATATTATTAAGTGTTTGAATTTCTTCCTGTGTCTTTTTCACCGAGATGACTGTCTTTCTGTTTCGTTGACAGCCTCTGCAGGACCAAATTGACAGCTCTTTAAAGGCGGCTGACGAAAAGCAGCATTAATTAAGTCATTGCCGGACTGTAATTGTGTTAAGAAGTAAAAATCTAATATGAGAAAAGGTTAGTGAGTCCTCTCTTGTGTCAGATTTTCTACTCCCTATGAATATTAATGTGCTTAATGAAGACAATCTTTGCCTCATCAAACCGTTGTTCTGTATTCAGGTGCCAAATCCCCGTGCCATTGATTTGTTTTTAAAGAACAAATATGTCAGGAGAGAGTGACTGTCCTGTTTCTTATCAACATCACAGAGGATGCTTTTGTATTCCCGGGAAGAGTGTATAGATTTTGTGTGCGTGTACAAGCTCTTGCAATGGGGAGAGGGGCAGCGATCAGGTGCAGGCGAGGTAAATGAGTTACAGTAATTTAATATTAGTGTTGCGTTGGATTGCATTAGCTCCTTTTCTGTGTGTGTGAGCAATATTTATATATTAGTGGGGTTACGATCGGCCGTTTCAATGATAAAACAGGAATTCTCTCCAGAAAGAGAGAGACCTGCAGTTTTAGCATGGAAATGAGCTCCACGAAAGAATCTGATAGTCCTCGGCTGATGACCCTTCTCAGATAATGATTATGCGGCTGAAGGATGGATGCTTCTTAAATATGTCGGAGGTTCCGAGGGATTCAGCCGCACAGAGGAATGTCATGTGCCTTTCTTCTCTCCTCCCCCTGCCCTCCCCGACCCAGTCTCTCTTATTATTCACTCACACCTCCTTCAGTCAAAGGTGGAATCTCAACTCTCCTCTCTAGAATTCTTGGCCAACAAGGGGAGTAACTTTTTTTTGGTCTCACTTGGATTTCTCTGTTCTAGAAAGTCCATGATATCTCGCTTCTGCAAATAAAGTCAACACTGTCAATCTTTTTTGCTGGTGTGAGCCAGTGAGTCAATAAATTGAGTTATGTATCTCACTAATTAGAACCTGTTAACAGAATTGGTTGGGCTAGGAGTAATAGGGAAACTCCAAAAGAGTGACTCAGTCATGAGAAGTGTTGTTTGCATGCACTACGCCAGGCTGATGTATTTTTTCCGCTATGGTGAAGGCTGCAGGCTGTCTCCATCTTTCCACTCATCGTCTCTAGTGTGGTTCTTGTCCTCATGGGCCAAGATGGCTGCGGGTGCTCCGGCCATCACGCTCGCTTTCAGAACGGTAATCGGGCCGCTTCACATCTCTCAAGAAAGAAGGGGTCCAAAATTTACTCTGAGGACAAATGTGCTAGGCCATTTGCCTATATTATTTCATTTAATTTTTATGTCACTATATAATGTGTCATTGTCTGTATTAGGTTTCTATCGCTATGTAAAAAGTAAACCTAAACTTGGTAGCTTAAGAACAATGCAAATTTATTATCTCACAGTTCCATGGGTCCTCTGCTCAGGGTGTCACCAGGCTGAAATGAAGTGTCATTGAAGGCTGCGATTCTCATCCAAGTCTCTGGGCCCTCTTCCAAGCTCACTCATTTGCATGGTTCATTTCCTTGTGGCTGTATGACTGGCATCTTTCTTTTCTTGCTAGCTATCAGTCAGAAACTGCTCTCACCTCCTAAAGGCCACCCACAGTTCCGTGCCAAGTGGCCCCCTGAGGCAGTTCACAACGTGGTGGTTTAGTTTCTCCCAGGCCAGCAGGAACCCATCTCTCTGAAGCATCATGCTCTTTTAAAGGTGCCTCTGTTTAGATCAGGCCCACCCAGAGTAATCTCCTTTTGATGAACTCTCAGGCGACTGATTAAAAATCCAATTATAGGAGTGATAGCTCATCGTAATCACAGGTTCTATCCATACTCGAGGAGAGGAGATTATCGATGGTGTGTAACACCAGGAGGTGAGAATCTTGGGGGCCAACTTAGCATCCTACTTACCGCACGGACCCTTTTTTACAAATATGGAAATTGAGGCTTAGGAAGACTAAGAAACTTGTCCAAGTTTTTAAGTGGCGTAGTCAAGGATCGTACCTATATCTTTATGACTCCAAATCTCACAGATAGGGTTATATCACTCATTGTCAATATACCTAGAGTCCTTAACCATGCTCTTGATTTTGCACAATGTCCTTTAATCAAGGGTCTTTCAGATGTAAAACATTCATTAATTCATTCAAGAACCGTTTATTGCTGATCTCTATTTGCTAAGCACTGAATTGGAGAGACTCTGACACAATGGAAATGCGGTTAAGGGGTGCTGGGTCTCTCTGGAGCTAGAAGGCCAGGGTGTGAATAGTGACTCTGTCATATATTAGGTATATAACCCTCTGCAATTTACTTAACCTCGGTTTACTCATCTGTAAAACGGGAGTGATACCAGTGGGACTTAGTTCATAGAGTTGTTGAGATGTATAGCACTCAAGCAATATTTGTTGTTATTATGAAACATTTATGTCCACATTGTCTGTTTTTGATTTCAAACTTTGGAAGTAAGGGGTGGAGTCTGGAAGCCTTCTTGTTGTACTAGCGAGACTTCCATCAAATACCAAGACATATCAAAAATTAATTCTTCTTACGGAGGATGCTGGTAGCACATTTCTGCCATGAGGCAGATTTTCCCCATCTTGACACACACACTTGGGCGTTTGGAATAGAGAAAAAAAAAAAAATTGCACATTTTACTAGTTCTCTCCAAACACAGTGCAGACTGCTAAGCTGTTTCTTCAGAGGGGGAGAATCGAATTGGCTCCAGATTCCTTCTCGGCTGCCAGACCGTGGGAAGTGAGGGAGAATGTCAAAGCTGGCAGTTGACAAACAATGAGATTGTTCCAACATGAGGAGGGTTGGCCTAAGAAATATCCTTCACAAATGTTTTTCTCAGCTTTTAATGAAGAAGGAGAAAGGGAGGAAAAATTCCACAAATCCTACCAAGATATCTGGAACACTGGAGTCACAATTTGCAAATGTTTCAAGTCTAGGAAGGGACCGACTTTTACTGCCTCGGGGAGAAAAATGTTTGCATGGGCAAGTAATACATGTAATTAAAGTATTCTCCTAAATAGGGATGAACAGTAAGAACAGTACTAAGTCCCCTTGGCCCTGTCCCATTTTAGCCCTCCTTCGCCCTCAAGAAACCACTCAAGATTTTGAAATATGGCCTTCCCACCATTTCTGTTTTCAATAAATTGCATTAGGTTACATTCCCTGAGATAAATACATACATATAATCATTTTATTACTTTTACGCAAAACACACAGGAATTGCTTGGCGTTCCTTCTATTTTGATTTAAAAAAAAAAATAAAGTGTCATAAAGTCCACACCATTTTGCAACTTGCTTGTTTCTTTCAGCCATCTTTTGATGGTTCCCTCATGTCAATACATATTGATCTTGCTGATACCTTTTAAACTGCTAAATATCCTGTATTTCATTGATCTATTCCCATGTTGATAGAATAGATTGTTTATAATGTTTCGGTAACATAAACAGTGCCTCAAGGAACATCTGGTTGGAAAAACATGACAACTCTAGCTTGCCTGTCACTTTTCACTTTGGTCATATGGTGTCAGGGTATCATCTCTTAACGGTTTTCTGTTTTGTTTGTTTGTTTGTTTGCTTTTCTTTTCCAAATAAGCCAGTTGATAGAAGATTCATTTATTCCTTCAAATATTGTACACTAACAATATGGCAGGCATTGTGCAAGGCATTGGGGATGTCACATCGAGTAAGTTGGTCCCCTGCTGCCCTCAAGCAGCTCAAGTAATAAGTTCCATGAGAGATCCATGTACAAGGGACTGTGATGGCACATAGTAGGATATCGAACCCAGATGGTAGAGTTATAGAAAGTTCCATGGAGGTCTACGGCCATGCTACCCTGAACAAGCCCGATCCCGTCTGATCTCGGAAGCTAAGCAGGGTCGGGCCTGGTTAGTACTTGGATAGGAGACCACCTAGGAAGACCAGGTGCTGTAGGTGTAAAAAATAAAAAATAAAGGATTGTAAGCTGACAAGGTCCTTGCAATCTGTGAGGTCAGATTGCCTCGCCTAAAATAAATAAATACATACATAAATAAATAAATAAATTAATTAATTAATTAATAGTTCCATGGAAGAGGGGATTTGATTCAACTCTCAGGAATCATCCTTTAAAACAAGCACGTCTTTTCTTGAATTATACCAGGTAGGACATTTAGGCAAATTCCCTAATGTATTTTGTATTTTATAAAGTCCTCCCCTCCTCCCCACCATTTGACCTTTACCAGTTGATTAGGGTGATAAAAAATATAGAGCCTCCAAATAATCCATTTTTATTTTCAGGAGGATTGTTTTTTCTTTTTATTGTTTATCGGTTTCTCCTCAAGGGATTAGTAAATCCTCGAGGGTAGGCACTGAAACCATACATTTCAGGATTTTTACTGCCTGACGCCTACTAAGTCCTCACTACATAGATCCCTTTGTGAATAATAAACGAATGTGAAAATAACTAATGAATGAAGACAGCGTATTTCATTTTCTCGTTTTGCATTTTTAAAATCAAACCTTCTGTTTGCCTTTGATCTCATCCAAACAGTGAGGGGCATTCAGGTGACATCCTGGTCATCCTTCTGTTCCACCTGTGCCAGGCGAGGGAGGGCAGCCCCTGAAGCTGAGGCAAAATTGCAAAGCCCCCCCGGTGTGATTCCAGCATTCGAGCGGGTTAGTGAAAGGGGTCTGCAAAAGCCACTCCGAGGGGTGTGAGGGTCCACTTTCATGCCACGCTTGTCTCCTCTCCCAGTGCTTCAGCGTGTTTCCACAGCCTCGTAGAAAACCTTGACTCGGAAACTTACCACCTCCTCTCTCAGGTGTGAACTGTTTTTACAGTGGTTTTTGAGTTCCCGTTGTTGCCAGATTGAATGTAATGTTGACCAGCGTTTCCCAAATTCAGGTTTGCACATTGGTGACAGTCTGTGACAAAGTTTTTACAGATCTTCAGTGAAATCGAGAAAATAAGAAAAACGTAGCACACGTTTTACAGGCCAAATAGATTCAATTGAAAAGGTGGTTTTTGTAGAAATACGTTTTTTTTTCTTACTTTTGGGAGTATTTAAAATGACTTCGTTTCTATGCAAAGATGTTTATTGTTGGTGGTTACATTTTATTTTTCAGTGACCTTACCGTATAAAATAAAAGGTGGCCCCCATCCTGGTCTGCATCTGCCTCTTCTGTAACTTATCTGTGATGGAAAAAAATTAGCAAAAATATCGAAGACTATGAATACCCATTTTTTAAAAAGGCAAATGAATATGATAATAGATTTTCCGGAGTGCCAGGGAAAACTAGGCAGTGCTCACATACATTGCCATCCTCGTGGAAACTCAGAGAGCTCCCCTGTATTTTAACAGCTCTGGAAAGTCCTCCTGCAAAGGCAGTCCTCACTTTTCGTACTATCGAATTTTCTTAATTCGTGGTATCCTTATATTTTCTCTACAGAATACATATTTGTTCCACAGTGTACATTTTAGGAAATGCTGCCATAATGAAGTAGGATATATTCAAGTGTTAGAAGTAGTGGGAGTAAGAAACTTGGATAAGATCAGTCAGGTACTTTTATGGAAGCAATGAATTTGGAGCAAGTTTGTTTGAAAAGGGACTTGGCTTAGCTGCAGGAAGAGGCCAAAGGTAAAGGTAAAATTAATCTATACATCCAGCTGCAAGCAGAAATGCCAGCAGGTTCCAGGCAGCTAACCTGAATTTAAAAACAGGCAAGGGTCTATATTGGGGAGTGGTGGGGAGTGTGGCAAACTGGGAAGCACATGGCCTGTTGCGCACCTCCAGGGGATTCTCATTCTTCAAGAAGGCGAGTGTGGTGGCAAATCTTTCAGATTTTGAAGACAAGCCAGAATCCAAAAATTTTCACCAAAATTTCTGTTTTTGAAAGCTGACAATTCAAAGCTAAAAGCACAATGGGAACCATATATAAATATATGTGTATATATGTATTATATATGTATGTATGTAATAAGTATATGTATGCATACATATATACGCAATATCTACAATATATGTTTATAGGTTGCTAGTTTACAAAGTATGATCTCTATCGTTGCTGAAATTATTCGATGTATAATAATAAATAAGATAATGCACCATATCAAAAATTACACTGATCTTGGGAGCATATAGCACCCTAAGCAACCGTGAATGTTTAGATTCAGTATCCAATTTGGCCAATAAAGCACTTTTCTGCATTTCCCTCCTCTATAGTCATATTTATATTCACGCTGTTTCCTTTTCTTGTTGAAAAAATCTAATCCACCTAAATGCTGGCCACGCTCTCCACTTTCCTGTTTCTCCCTTTTGTTCTGAGCTCACCTGGATCCTCTCGGCAGAGAAGGTCACCCAGGTGCATCCGGCCTTGGCGTTGCAGCTTGTGGAGTGTTAGCTGTGGGCAGACGGGCAGGGTTAGTTTGGTTTTCATGAGCAGCAGAGAGAGAATTCAGAGATTTCTCATCTCCCCTGACTCATAAGCTGGGATCTCAGCCCTGGGATGGCATTTTGCAGGAGAGCGTTTAGGCGAGCCGCCACCACAATACCCTGACTCCAACGAGGGCACAGGACTCTCAGCCTCGGATTAAGTTAAATGAGTTTTAAAAGAGATTGCCTGCCCTGGAAGGGAGAACGAATCTCCATAACATTACTGGGAATGGTCCACATTGTCACTTTAAACTGGCACCTACACCGCACGTAGGTGAACTTGAAAACACACACGGGGTGATTTGAATGGAAAGGTTGACTATTGAACATTAGAGCCCTCTAAACATTCATTTTTGAGAATATTTTCTTCCAGCGTCTAAAATTTCCCACGGAAAGAGGAGGACATTTTGGTGTAGCCAGTATTACTCAAGTGAGGGTGGTTTTGCTCACTCCTGCCTCCTCCCCATATGCCTCGGAGCCCTTTGGCGATGTCTGGAGATTTTGATTGTCATATCTGGGGGAGGAATGCGACTGGCATCTAGTGGGTAGAGACCAGAGATGCTGCCAAACATCCTACAATGCACAGGACAGCCCACAAAGACTTCTCTGGCCCCAAAAGTTGATGGTGCAAGGTTGACGAACCCTGGCTCGTACCATGCTGATGGGATGCTGCTTTGAATGACCATCACACACATGGCGAGTTACCAACAAAGTTGGCAAAGGGATGACTTTCTGGTAGCACTTCCATGCTTGCCAGATCAGCCAGCACCCTACAGAAGTGCCTCTGCGTTTCAGCCTGGAGCTAGTCTTGACCTAAGTATCTTGCAGGAGATTCATATGGTGCGAGCAAAGGTGTAGCTATTACCTGGGTCACCACTTTGTGTTATTGCTTCTCTATACATGTGGGAACCAATAATGTTCTCCTGAAAAAAGAAAAAACAAAAAAACTGGGTTCTGAAACTATCATTTCAAAAGATCTCACTTAAAAAATCTTCGAAAAATTGGCACAGACACAGCATATCCTGCATTCATTGCTTCTTTGATTGTTTACTGGTATCTACTAGGTCAGACCCAACTAGGGTTAAAGGAGGCAGCAGCACACAGACAGACAAATGGAGTCGTGAGCCATATAGTCTGGACTAGGGGTCAGCCAACGCTTTCCGTAAAGGGCCAGACAGTGAATATTTTAGACTCGCATGCTGGACGGTCTCTGTCACAATTCCTCAGCGTTGCCACTGCAACATTAATGCAGCCATAGGCAACATAACCCATCAGCAAAAGGGCGTGTCTATGTCCCTACGAACCTTTATTTACAAAAACAGGCCACTGGCTAGATTTGTCCTACAAGCTGTAGTTTCTCATCTCTGGACTGCCTTATGAGCCAGACATTCATCAGCTAAATACTTGATTACTCATATATTTCCCATCTGTCTGGTATTCGATTCTCCTGACTTTTTGCTTGATAATTCCTTTGTTATATTTGGATCTCAGTTTAAGTGTCACCTTCTCAGAGAACTCCTCCCTAACTACTTATTCGAAAATTCTCTATTAGTTTTCTATCACACCACCCTGCAATATGAGCCTCATGGTGCATATAAACCAGATGATCTTGTTTATATATTTGTTCAATCTTTTGTTTTCCTGTGCAGAAAAGCAGAGACCTGGTCTGTTTTTCCACCTGTGTTCCCATCTTCTGGGACAGTGTCTAGCATGTAGCAGGTGCCATACTACTCCCCTCCACCCACCTAATAAAGAAGTTTATAAGAACATACTTAATAGTATGACTTAAATTAGTTGGGGGAGGGGCAGGGTAATCTAGTTATAGACTTGGTTACTATACAGACTATCACCGAAGTAACTACTAATACCAGTAGCTAACACTAATTGATGAGGATCATGTGCCAGGCACTATTCTAACCATTTGTGTATGTTCACCATTTTATGAAGAATTGATATTATCACCTATTTTATAGGTGAGACAAGAACTGAAAAGATCAGTCACTTGCCTGAAGTTATTAGTGAGTCTGAAACTAAAACTCAGGAAATCTAATTCTTGCTCCTAAACACCATAGTATTTGCTGCTTCCACCATAATCCGTACCCACCAAAAAGGAAAAAGAGAAAACAAAAACCAAAACCTAATTACACTAAAAAAAAAAATTATTTATTTGGTTACATTATTCTAGTATGGCAGAGAGAAGAACCTCGTAACATTTTAAAATGTGAATTTTCCCCTTTGGATTGATTTTGGGAAATTAGAATCCTGGATCGCCATGTGCCTGGGGTAAATCTGGGCAAGCTGTTCCAGCTGGGGGCTGGGGGTTGGGGGGGGGTAGGGGTTGGGAGAGGGTGTGGTTTCTGCAGCTGGGACAACACACTGGCGGGGCAGCTGCAAAGATCCTTCGCATGAGGAGCTTTAAATGGGGTGAGAATGTGGCTTTATGGGGCAGTGCAGCGAATGCATCAAATATTTATTGCCAAGAAATATTTATTGCCAATTACATGTACATGAAACAAGACCTCGTCCCTGACCTCAAGAGCTATCAAACCAGGGGTGGGGTGGGGACAGGCTGCTTTGTGGTGCAGCAGGGAGAAAGCAAGAGCAGGGAGCCTATTTAGAGGGGGACAGGGACTGGTGCATCTGTCAGCAAATGTGGCCGAGACGGGTAAGATTATGACTTCACGAGAGGCACGTGGCAATGGGAGAAGGGGATCCTGCAGGACTTGAATGCCGCTCCTGAGGTGCTACCTGGATGAGCCCAAGTGTGACCGTGTCTAGTCTTCACACTCGGAATCTAATAGTGAGAGTGCTCGCTTGGCGTGAGGCACCATCCTGAAAGTTTTACATGCCTCATTTCCTTGTGTTCTCCCAACAAACCTATTGTTGTTGTTGTTGTTATTTATATTATTATCGTCTCCATTTTCTAGATGAAGAAACTGAGGTTTGTTGTGTTCAATGACTTTTCCAAAATGATGCAGTAGTACCACGAATAGAACTCAGGCAGCCTGGCTCCAGGTCCCATGCTTCTAATGACAGCTGTGAGTACAGCCCCACACCCTGCCCGATGCCCATTTTGTAGATGGAGAAAACAAGCCTGAGAGAAGGGCAGCGACTTCTCTGAGATTTGAACCTGATTTGGGCCCGGATATTTCTGACGGAGAAGCCCATGGTCTTTTCCCTCGGGTATTATCTGTGGTCCCAAATCAACTTCACCTGCTGTCTCTCTATGGGGCATCTAAGATAATCACCTCTGAAAAGAGGCAGTGGAAACAGACCTGGGTTTGTTTTGCTGGAGAAGAGACAGGGAGTAGAGATACCTTGTTGGTTAGATCCAACAAGACTTCAAGACTGCCTGGGTATGGCCGGGAGGCATAGGGAAGGGAAGGTCTCACTGGTGAGTGCCTAGTATCTTGGAAATGATATTTTGCAGAGATAAAGGAGATCATTAGAAGAGTTTGCAGAATTAAGGCAATTTTATTAGTATTATTATCCACCATAAATAATTTCAAGCGAGCGTTTTTCTCCCCAGAACTAGCTGCTAACTTCCAGGGGGGTCATCCCTCTACTAGTTACAGGTCACATAGAGTATTTCGAGTCAGAGGGCATAGTATTTGGATCACAAACCGTGACCTCTTGTCTTGAAGACATATGCTCTGAATTTTAAAAGCCTTCCTCTGGAAATATTTAAAGCCAACCATTTCATTAAATAAGTCCCAGATATCCAGACAGTATGGCTGGGATAATACGGAGTTATTTATAAAGATGACTTGTTCCGAGATTATTATGCTAAGGAGATGGGAATCCAACCTTCTCTCCTCACTCACTGACTGTGATTGGAACCAATGTATTTCAGATGTATCGGAGAAGGATGAAAGGTAAAGTGGATCTGGAACCACAGGTACCCCGCAGGCCACGCTGATTAGGTGATGCATTTTATGTGGGTTACAGCCTTTGCTTAGGCAGCAGCAGCACATTCTCACCTCGTGACTGTTGAATTCTTGGGTTTAACCCTGGCTCGGTTCATCTTGTGTAACTGAACCGTCTTTTATGTGGGGCTAGTGAATTCTTCCCGTTTCTTTAGATGTAACTTTTTAAGCATGTGAGCATTAAATGATGCTTATAGGTGAATCAGGATAGAATCCATTTTGCTTTCCAAACCAAGAACTCTCTTCATCTTACCTTGGAGCGGAAGGTCTGATCGACCATGCTTTGCACTGATCTTGGAGTTAAAATGTTCACGTACGTTTGTTGGCTCTCTAGGCCTGGGAAGCCCCGGCCCCTATTTGCCACCTCAGCTTTATCCCACTCCTGTCTCTTGTTCTCTCTGGGTTCCAGCCACGTTACTGTCTTTCGCTTCCTCTGAACCAGCATAATTTCTTTCCGCATCCACTCTTTCCTGCTGCCTCCGCCTGATCTCCATACCACCCTTTCACTGACGGCCTGATGTTAGCTCCTCCAAGAAGCCCTCCCCAACATCCTCCTCCTCCTCCTGTAAAATATTATTGCTGTACTCATTTCTTCTCTATAGAACTGACTTCGGTTAGCATTACATATGTATTTGTGTTATTACTTACAAATATTTATTTTTCCAATAGGCTACAAAGTCCCTATGAGCAAGTTGTCGAGGCTATCTCAGTGCTTACAACAGGGCTTACGTATAGTAGTTGTTCAATATGTAAGAGAATAAATAAATGAACAATGAATGAGTAAATGAACGCTTGGTTCGTCAGTAGCCTCATCCCATTAATTATGATTTGGGGATATTGCAGGAAGGCAACTCAAGGTCTTCAGAACTCAGATTCTAAATTCAGATACTTAATTCTGAGGTTTGCATAAAATGTCTACATTATTTTATGCAAGCATATCTTCTATTGTTTGTTTCTCAATCTTAAAAAAAAATAAGTTAAACCAAATGTTCTGAAACCTTTTGAGATGTTCCTCTATTGCATAAAATCTATTCATCAAAAGCGTAACGTGCCATTGAAAAATCAGAAAAAAAAAATTAATTATGGCAGCGTTACTCAAAATGTGCTTTGTGGAGCACTAATTTTTCTGGATGTTAGAGGAAAAAGAGTCCCATGATCAAGCACAATTGGGAAATTTAAAAAAAGATGGATTTTGTTTGTTTTAGTGAAAAACTTCTAGAGCCTTAAATATGCTAATATGCATAATGGAAACCAGAAAGGAGGATTTAAAATGAAGTGTTTCCTAAATATGTTTGACCACAGAGAATTGCCTGGTCATAGACCATCTTAGGTAAATGCCGATATGTGTAAGGAAAAGCAGGTTAATATTTCATGTTTATGCCTGCTTTGGGAGAAAGAACTATACTGATTTTTTAGAGAAACTCTACCTCTCCCACAAACCAAATTTTAGGAACTCCGTTCCCTCTCTTGCATTGGCCAGCAACTTTCAATTAAACGTCAACTCTGTTTTATGGATTCAACATCAATAATAACTATCATTAGAATGGAGGCCTGGAGTTCCCATTGTCACATTCCACATTGAGCTCTCTTTGGGAGTCGGGAAGGGCCATGAGCTTAGGGATATTTAAGAAACGAAATCGGTGTTTTAAATGACATGATCGGTGGGGGAATAGAAGCAAGGAGAAGCAATATTAAGATCTGGGAAAATAATCAGACTCTGAAATATAGCCTCAAAACTGGACAATTGAGAAAAGCTTGCAAGGGTTCGCTTCTAGTAGAAAAATAATTCAGAAGATCAGATGGAGGGCATATGTTAGCATGGGTTCTGATTAAAAAAAAACAAATAACTTCAAAATAGTTCATGTCCGAAGCCCAGAAGAATAAGAGCACTGCTAATATGTGCTTGATAAACTCCGTGTGAATAATATTTCTGTTATATTTAATGACTATCGGGCATGACTCATGAATTTGATGGTGAACAGGGTAGTTCTGTAGCCTCAGGTATTTTTAACCGTCTGAGCTGAAAGGGGAAATATTTAGGGTATAAAAAGGACATGAATTTTGTAATAAAAATAGCATGAGCGTTTGGTGCATGGGGTTTAGGTATCTCTGTGGAATACAGAGTTAAACAGATTACCATATGTTCCCTTCAGGAGCATTTGAAAAATGAAGACCAAATGTGTTTTATAGAATGATGTTCTTCATAATGCAGATAGCCACTGATTTGAAGCTGCGGCTAAAATAAATACGATACCTTTTGAGTGCTATTCACAGACACTAGTGACCTATCAATTTCCCTATCTCGGGAAAAGCGAACTGGAGGATGACAGCTCACTCCCAGAAGAGGGGTTGATATACGTTAAGTGGCTGTGCCTCTGCTTCTGATTATTAATTGTGGCTAATATAAAGCAAGCAGATGTCCCCAGACTATGCAGATGCTTCTTGGAATGGGGAGGTCTTCAGGCATCCTGGAAAGAGGCCCCGTTGCAGAGATTAGGTCCGGGTTTCTGGCTGTGTTGATGCACCTGGAGACCAAGCATGCTTAAGCTTCAGATACTCTCACATTTTGGGCCCTGGGAGGAGCCTTTCCAGTGTGTTGCCATGGTGATATGTATCTATAACATCTGTGAAAGTAAAATGCTTTAAGCACAACTGGTTAAGACGCTGTCTTTTCCACTCCATTGTCCCTTCTATCATACTTCCCTTTGAGTTAGGTGTCATCGGGATGGCCATGGGCCTTTTTAGGTCTGATTATAGAAAATATAAATGGGGGAATGATTTATTTGGAGGTTAATATGGCATATTTGTGTGTTCCTTTATCACTTTCATTTATAGTTCAGGCACTACTAGTCTCCTGGTGTAGAAGTGACTTCTAGGAATATTCCTCCACTATCTGTGTCAAGACCCCAGTGCTGTGGTGGGAAGATCTAAGGTGAATGGCAGCTCTGCAGTGTGAACTTAGGATATTAAGTTGTCTGCACCACCAAAGGGCAGTAGAAGGGAAACATGCTTTGGCATAGAAGGAGTTGGAAGGTAGTCTGTGCAATAATACTTTCTGAGCATCAGATATGTACACTAGCGAGTGGAGGATTTGAGTCTCATCAACACTTAATCAAATTGGAAGTTCTGTTCTCTCAGGAATATACTAACGAAGGCAGCCTACACAATTATAAATGTATCATACATTAATTCTCTTTTTTGATGAAAATTTAAAAGAATTATCATAATCCCACTGTTTAAATTTCCTGTCGATTTGACACAGAATACTAGCATAGCTGAAGATAACATAAAACTTAGAATACACTATTAAATAAAGCATCAGTGACAAACATAACTGGTGGGTCCAAGTCACCACACAAAAAACTTGAAATTTCCCTGAATTTCTATAGTTCGCATAAGGAAGAAACTTTCCAAAATTTGAGAACTATCTTAAAAATGTATAGGACATTACTGATAATGAGTTATAAAGCTCACATAAGTATTTGTAAACTACCAATAATAGAAAAGATCTCTAACAACCATGGTAAGGGGAAGACTGTTCTTTTTCTATTTTCTCTATAGAAAAATATTTTTTTAAATCTTTGTCATGATGAGACAAAGAGCATAAAGCAAAAAAATGTAAGAAAAATATTCTAGAGCTATCAGGCTGTTAATAACATATTAAGTCATTTTTTAAATTTATCTTGATTTATTTCCTCATTCCAAATAAATATGCACTCTCTTATCAAATTTTGCATCACTAATTTGAATTGGCATTTTTAAAAGGAGAATCCAAGTTGAATAAGTTGTAGGATCAACAGGACCTGAATCTATCCTTACAGCTGTGTGACACTGAATACTTCATCCGTGTCAGCCTCAGTTTCTTTACCTGTAAAATGGGGAGGTAATAACAGAGTGGTTGGGAAAAGAGTATTGAGAGGACAAGGCACTGGCCAAGAGCTCGCGTAACAAAGTCTGTGAACCCAGAGTCTGTGCAGAGTCCGCAAAGCCTGGGGACAAGATCTAAGGTGCCTTAGGAATTCCTTGGCGGTTGCCTTCGAGCTCTTCCTTCCTTCTTCATTCTTGCTCCACCTGGCAACTTCCCAGGAAGTAGAAAGTGGGAGTGAGGTTGAAGTCGCACTCCCGGGGGCTTCTGTGTTTTTTTGTTTGTTTGTTTTTTTCTGGAAAGCACAGTCATGGGAGATCAAGGTTTCCATGGTGGTATTAAAAGCAGCCCTAGTATCCAGACACTGGTTTGGTGAGTGTCAAGAGGAAGAGCGTGGAGCGTCTATGTTATCACCAATACAAACATGGCAGGCATGGCTCTGGGGCCAGCCATTGTGCAAACAGATTTTTAATCAGGAATCAGGAAGAGGTTCTGAAGCCAATAGTTACGGGGGCAGCTTCCCGATTCTTGGTATTTCTGATGTTTGCAGAGGTAGCAGCTCCCTGGCAAGTCAGTGTGCAATTCCGGAAGTCACCCCTAGAAGGTGACCCTCCAGTCCTTCTAACGATTAAACGCCTCAGTGTATGACTGTTCTCTGCAGTCGAATCTGGACTGCTAGGATGATAGGCAGATGGTTCTAAGGAATCTTTCCCTTACTCTGGGTGTCAGGTGGGGAAAATCGGAAAGTTACTTCCATCTAAACATGGCATGGAAGTGGCAGGGGTTGCAGATGGGGCCTTGCACATTATGGTAGCTTTGACTTTCGTGACCAAGACTAAACATCATTGCACACCCATATAGATAAATAACAACGACCAGTGACTAGAAACCCAATCTCTGGAATTTAAGACTTGACCTCAAAGAGAGGGAGGAGGTGAGATCCTGGATCAACTAAGTTGCTACCACCTGGTGAAAAAGGTTTGACAATGAAATTGTTTAGGATAGAAAGATAAATGTATCTTTTGCACTCCTGAGTGTATGGGTTGATATAAGCCTACTACAGTAGTCCCCCTTTTCCGAAGGGGATACATTTCAAGACCCCCAGTAGAGCCCTGAAACTACAGATAATACCAAACCCTGTGTATTCTGTGTTTTTTCCTATACATACATATTTATCATAAACTTTAATTTATAAATTCGGCACAGTAAGAGATTAACAATGATAACTAATAATAAAATAGAACAACTGTAACAATACACTGTAATAAAAGTTATGTGAATATAGTCTCTCTCTCATTCAAAGTATCTTGTACCCTACATGCCTTTTCACTTAAAGGAAGCATTTTCTGGCCTCATTGGCATGTCTGAATTGCCAGCATCACTTCTCTGGTGCTTTGGGATCATCGCTAAATAAAATAAGCACCCTTATTTTGAACACAAGCCCTGCGATACCACAACAGATCTGGCTGAATGACTCACAGGCATGTGGGGTATACTGTGTGGATAGCTGGAGAATAGGGTTGATTGACACCTTGAGCAGACTGAGTAGTCAGCATGAGATTTTGAAGCAGCGCGAGATTTCGAAACAGGGCGAGATTTCGAAACAGCGCGAGATTTCGAAACAACATGAGACTTCAGAACAGCATGAGATTTCAGAACCGCAGGGCCATTTAAAGCTTGGGAATTGTTTATTTCTGGAATTTTCCATTATAATATTTTGGGACCACAGTGGACTGCGGGTAACTTAAACCGCGGAAAGCAAAACCTCGGATACGTGGGGGAGCTACTCTGTAGAATGAAGCCACCAGACGTTGGTCCCCGTGCCGGCCTGGAGCGTCACATGCTTTCGATGCAAGTATCCCACTTCTCATGACAAGCCGCTGAGATGAGGGCTCTCATCATCTCTGTTTGACATCCGAAGGAATGAAGACGTGGGTCGGGCAAGTTATCTGATGGCCCACAGCGAATGAGCGGTCTAGTGAGAACTCAGACTTAGGATTTACACAAAGGGCGATCGGGAGAGTGTTTCCAGGGGAGAGAGAAGCAGGAGGAAA
The DNA here is from genome assembly GCF_902729225.1 of Pteropus medius. NCBI lineage: Eukaryota > Metazoa > Chordata > Mammalia > Chiroptera > Pteropodidae > Pteropus > Pteropus medius. The sequence goes on from NW_024342471.1 coordinate 20,967,956, forward strand.
AGTCAGATTTGGGAAGGGCGCGAAAGCTGACTGGTTCTCGAATGGTCGCGCACAGCGTGCCTCTGTCGCGTACGAAAGGGGCCGCACTGGTTCTAAGAGAATCAAAGGAAGAAGAGACTCGCATCTCTCTCTGGGTGAGCACGATGTCATCCCCTTTCCTTAGCCCCCAGGTCACGGTGGCTGCTGTGCAGACAGACCCCTTTGCTCCCATCTCCTCCCAGGCAGGTGCTCTGAACAGTCCCCGGGGAGCATGGTTGACCAGGAGCAAATAGCCCACCTCGCCGTCACCTGTTTTGGGACACATCAACTCAGAGAGATGCTCCCCTGACAGCCGGGGAGAAGGACTGGGGCGTTTTCCCTTTTCACGAGCCCCAAGCAGAGGCAGTGAGCGGGCTTCACCTCAAAGCACTGTCCAGAGGGGGCACTGTGCGACTCGGGCGGGAGAGAAGCAAGAAGCAAGACAAAGGTGAGGGCCACTCCCAAGCATCCTTCCTGGTTCTGCATCCCACCCAGGAAAGGCTCGTGCCTCGCTGCCACTTATGCTCCTCTCGTGCCGGCTCGCTCACTCCTTCACCTGCTCACTCCCACTCTCTGCTGTAGCCCGAGCAGCGTGCATTTCAGACCCCAGGCTCCACCTGGGCGTGAGCCCAGGTTCAAATACTTCTGAGTCCTGCAGCCGCGGGCAAAGATTTCACCTCTCCACATCTCAGTTTCCATATCCTCAACCGTAAACTGGGGTGGTTTTTACTCCTAGGGCTTTTAGGAAGATTCCAGGAGTTAGTACAGGTCAGGCGCTTCATGCGGTGCCTGGAACACAGTGAAAGCTCACGAAATCTTAGGGGCTTTTCCCCGCTGTTCATTTTTGAAACAACTGTTCCCAAGCCTCACTCATTTATATGCCGATTTCATAATTTTTGCCATATCCAAGAACCTTCCGTATTTGCTTAATAGTTTTATTTAACCCAGATTTTCCTAAGTAATAATATCAATGATATAAAGGATTTGATATAAAAGTTAATATTTTTTTATGTTGATGTCATCATTCCTTGAAGATTGAAATTAAAAGTTAACTTTACGTAGTCCTTAAAATTATCTCGTCTACCATCCATGGGATGGACATTACACCTTAGGAAACACTTGGGTGAATAATTGTTTTCACATTCACTTTCACTCATTTTATTATTAATTTACTAATTTCACTAGTTAGTTATTGAATTTCTCACTGAGTCATTCATTGTTTTTCAACAGCCATTTCCTGAGAACCTCCTGTGCTCCAGCCCTGTCCTGGATGCTGAAGGGTTGCGGACATCCCCAGGTAAGTCCTTGCTCTGGGGAGTTGGCAGTCAGAGAGGGAGCTGGAATACAAACGAGCAATTACAGCCCAACGACTACCTAAGCCAGGTATGTGGGAGAACTGTCGGGGGCCTATAGGAGGAGGATGGATTCCTTTTGCCTGGGAGAGTAGGTGCTCCTGCAGTCAGAAGATTCTCCAAGGGCACATTCTCAGCCACCCCACTCCTGACAACACAATAGCACTCACGACACAGTCGCTCCTGGTTGTTGCCGGGTGGTGGGAATGTCACCAAGGAGAGGCTTCCATGCTGAGCTGGACCGTGGAGAAAGTGCAAGAGGACAGGATTCTGTCTGAAAAGGAAGGTGCCTCATCCAGGCTCGCCCGCCCTCCCTCCCACACATATTTATTAAGCACGTACTATGACCGATACCGAGAACACAGTCTCTGCCGTCATGGAGTTTAAACTCTCTTGTGGGGCCCAGATGTCATGATACTAACAGTCACACGGAGCACAGCTCATCACTGTGCCAATTGCCAGGGAGAACACGGATAGAGTTATGAAAGCTCCAGAGAACACGGCATAGATTAGAGGGTTTAGGGTGTCACCTCTGAAAAGGTGAAATTTAAGAGAAGATCCAAAGAATGAGAAGGAACTGGCCAGGCGTGGGGGTGAGAGTGAGGGACAGGCGGTGTTCCGGGCTGAGGCATCTCAGCCTGTGGAAGGCTTGAGGTGGGGTGAGATGAAAGGCTTTGAGAAATGCAGCCCCCTCCTCTCTACTGGTTCTTAGTAAAAGACCTAGAAGGAGGAACACAGGAACCGAAGCTGGGGAGCAGGAGATGTTCGAGATCACCTAGGATGTTGTAGGCAATGTATTGCTCATCTTTATCCTAAATGTAATGACAAAGACATAGCGGTCTCAGGCGGGGGAGCTCCCATCTCAGTTTACACTGGGAAAGTTCCTCTGGCTCTCGCGTGGGGAATGAACTGGCAAGGACGTAAACCTGAGCTGAATTAAGGGGAGGACATGTGAAAAAGAAGGGCGGTGAAAGTGAGGAAGCAAAGACAGAATTCCGAACGATTCTGAGTGAGTCGCCAAGGCGACGCCCTGGCGGCCAGAGGGCAAGGGCATTGTAGAAACCCATGTCCCAGCAATATTTCGGTTTCCTTTGAATTCCATGCTGCGGGAAGAGCGTGGGCCACCGAGCACGGCAGACTGAGGTTCACAGCCTGACTCTTTTTTCTTGGTGGCAGTTTGACCTTAATCTCTCGGTCTTCCATTTCTTTATTTACACAATGGGGATAATAACGGCACTGCCTTCAGAGAGTCATTGTGAGACTTAAAAAAAAAAAAGAAAGAATACATGGAATTTCTGGCACATAGTGGGTGCTCAGTAAAATGTAGTCCGGAAGTAGGATTGCATTACATTCCGTTTTCCATAAGGGCCGCAGGAACCAAGTTTACGAATGGGTTTGGCGATGCATTCTAGAGGAGCAGCCATGCTGTAAAAAGATTCTTTCTGATATGCTGCACATTATAGTAAATGACATTATTCATGGATATGTCAAAGCCATAAAATAGGAGATTTTGAGGCGATCACAGCTGTGAATGATTAATATTTTCTTCCCAAGATGCCACGAAGGTGGCAAGGCTATGTTAATTATTACATGCCCGAGCCCCGTCCGGCAGGCTTCCTCCCCAAGTGCCTGTTAATTTGCTCATATGCTGTGCAGCTGATGAGACGAGAGAGCTCCACTCAGAAAACACAGTGGATCTCTGGCAGTTTCCTCATGTCCATAATAACTGCTCTGTACTTCTGCGGAGGGAAGAAAAAAATACCTCCAATCCAACAACAATGATGGGATTTAGACAGAATGTGGCTAAAGAGATGTTTTGTCAAAGGTGGTTTCGAGCTGCTCTTTTCTTTGCAATTTACTTATCTTTTTCTTAATTTTCTCCTGAAAATTTCAAATGCTGCATCGAAATCGAGAATACCTCATATGCAAATACTATCATCTTTGAAATTGTTTTCCATTGGTATTAAGCTTTAAATTTCTCAGAATAATCTTCTTATTATTATTTAAGATGTATTTTTACCTGTATCAATTGTTTTCTTTTAAAAAGCGGCTGCATTTTAGATATAAGAAAAGCTACTCTATCTCTGTAAATATTGGTTTAGCTTTCTGTGTTTTATCTCTTTCTATAGAGGATGTTGATTTTATACCTTTACTTCTAAAACCCCTTTTAAAAATATAGGTGGATTAAAAAAAAGAAAAGCAAGGTGTGTGCTCATCCTGGAGGTGAATTTGTGAATTTCTCTAAACCCTAATGTGCCCTTACACACCGAACCGATTCTTCCTGCAATTTCTGTAAATCTCTCTATTCATATAATTTCACTAGAATCAGTCTCTGTTGAAAAATCTAGTTTAAGCTGCCTGGCAGTCTAAAAAGAGGAAGATCTATTAATTTAATCATTTGTATGAATCATGTCTAAATGATCTCAGCAGAGAAAATGTGTTAGCCATTTAAATCCCATCATTACATATTATATAATAATTACTGCTAATTCTAGTTTGGATGGGCCACGATTTGGCTTTCCAGCCCCTGGAAGGGGGAGGATAGGATGACCTCACCGAGTTTAGCCATCTCCAGCCTCTGAGCCATCTTCTGTCCTCCCCATTATGGACTTAATAGCCACCTTCACATCAAGTGTCTAGCCAACTTAAAGTCTTGTTTTGTGCTCGTAATTAGTATTCATTTTGTGAGCGTGGAGTTCACCCTCGGCATGAAACGGGACTTCGTGTTAATCACCGCTGCGTCTCCCTCCCTCTGACTGTGATCCATCAGCACCGAGCGGCTTGCCCCATACCTAATTTTTTGCCCTAACCAGCCAACTGGCACCTCCACATCAGCAGTGTCAGAATTAGAAACTTTTGACAGATCTGTAATCATGCCGTTCTCATCAGCTCTGTGCATGTTAGTCATTTCATTTCCACATTCTAACAGTTAATATGCCTTAATTTCTCTCACTTTGTGAATATTTAATTCCTCCCTTTTCAACATCATTTTTAGGTTGTGTGAATCATTTTCAAAGCCTTTGCTCTTCTCCCCGCACTATCATCTGCATATTTTATGAAATGGCACGGTTGAGTCTCGAAGGGGCTCTTGATAAAAATGGAACTGGCAGCCTGCTCATTAGCTGTTTACCTGGAGCTGTGTGAGTCCCCGATAATGGCGAGCTCCCATATGGATTTGCATCGGGATTCTCTCACAAATAACAACTCGAAGCTTTAATCGGGAAGGTCCACTTGCCTTCCAGTGCCCTCCTCTCCTCATCTCAGATTGCTTCTCGGAAACTTGCTTTTGGGGGCTGTCCCAGGGAACGGTATGTCCTGGCTTCAGAGGCGGTTTAATTTTTGAAGTAGAGACCCAAGTGGAGACCCAAAAGCTTTAGCAAATTAGCACCTCCAAGGAGAGCAAAATTCCCCTGAAAGGACACATTCTAAAGGTCAGGTTATTTGACCTTCTGGAATTTCGCAGATGCCAGAAGCCAATGCTTTGCGTTAACTATGGGGCCAACAGCCCCACTTTGCCTGAGGCTGGGGTTTCAGTGGGGCAGGGGACTCACAGTTTTGAAATTAGGAAAGTCCCAGGCTAATGAGGATGGGTTGATCACCCTCCCCATGACTAACCCCAGGACTTCCATAATGTTCCAGGCCTCAAAAGTAGATGAGAAAAACTTGGAAGGGTTGTGGAGATGAGCCTTCTTTGTGTTTACCTGGGAGTCCAGGGAAGGGCGCAGACCGCAGACCTGTGTGGATCTCAAGCTCAGCTCGAACACCTCAATCAGTTATCGTTATTGGCTGGTAGCCTGCATTTAAAAATAAGGAGATTCATATATAAAAATTCAAGATTTCCACTTTTCTTGAAAAACCAAAGATCTGGTTACACTAAGTCCCTATTTTTTATGGAAATGATTGATCAGCTGGAGCTGAATAGCAACTGTCCTTTTAGGCGGGGCTTCTGTTTTCCAGTTGTTATAAAACTTTATTGTCTCCCCAGCTGGCCCCATTAACTGTGTACCTATCTTGTCTCAGTTTGCATTTGATTTTCTATCTCTGATGAAACTTAAGAGTGTTAGCTTTGCAGCAGATTGAAGTCTCAGTTCTATTATCTCTTAGCTGTCTCACCTTGGGCAAGATAAATAAACACACTGGCTCTGTTTTCTTACCTGTGATTTGGGGATAACAATAGTAGACTAGCACATACTATGTTGTAACAAGTATTAAATAATATGTACATTGAGGAACTTCATAGCAACAACTTAGCATGGTATTTAGTAAGTGTTCATTAAAAGTACATGTTCTTGTTATATTATCTTTAGTTTTACATAAAAATAAACTGGAACCCAGAATTCCTGGCGAGTTACTTAGTATATAAATAGAAACAATGTGAATAAAACAATAACTTCTTATTGGCATTAAGAAGTTATTTTATAACGCCTCTTGAGGGATGCCCAAAGCTGTTCCAGGCGACCACCTGTGCGATGAATGATGTCATTAACTGCCACAGGAAATGGAACAGTCCACTCTCAAGGTACAGATAAGCTTGCGTTCCTCCTTGCATCAGGAAATCCTCTAACACCTTTTTGAATTCAACAAACCTATACTTTTTATACCAGGTGAATTCCTTTGTAGTAGACTGTTTCCTTAAGATTTTCTCCTGCTGGAAAGGTTTTATCCTATAGTAGCCTTGTGTCCTGGGGCTTTTATCACTGTGCAAAAATGATATACTATTAATACCTTGGATTTACATAGCATTTTTCTTCTGAACAGTTCAAAGGTACTAGATGGTTCTCAAAGAAAGGGTATTAGTGAAGAAGATGTTATACCACAGGAAATGAGCATCTATTTTTTTTTAAATGCGCCCCCCCCTCCTCTAAACAGATTACTATAATATCACGTACCCAGATTTTTTTCTAAAGAGATATTTAGGAAGCTCTGTGGTTTGGTGAAAAGCATTTTTTTTAATCTTTTTTTTTTTCTTTTTCTTTTCTTCTTATTTTTTGTCCTTCCTTCCATTCTTATTTCTTTTCTTTCCTTTCTTCCTATATTTCTGTATTTTTGATTCTAAGTTGTTGGGACCTAGATTTGAATCTCTTATCGGTCCCAGAAGCTGTCTGGACCTGGTAGGCACAACATGCACACTTTTAAGAGAGTTAAATCAGGAACTATTTGCAAAGTTGTGGGCAGGGTGCAGGGAAACCACCAGGAATAGTGGAGTGCCTGGGGCTATTACTGTAGGAGCTCTTTTACTGCTCTTACACCTGAGGAAGCCAGAGGAAGGAGAGGGAGGGCTGTGTGTGGGGTGGGTGGGGAGTTGCTTTATCACAACCAGGTCCTAGTCAGCTTGTTATGACCGCTCAGGAGAGGAGCTGGAGGGAAACATACAGGGATCTCTTTCTTTTCCTTCTCTCTGATTTCCCGGTGGAGTTCCCCTTGGCCAAACCCAACCAGAAGCTTCTGGAGAAGAACGTTCTGTGTTAATGTGTACTGCTTAGCCTCCCTGGGCACAGAGAGCGTGGAGATGGTACAGAGGGAGTGAGGAAGGGACGCATGTCATCAGCTGGGACTCTGAGCAAGACTTTTAACTTCTCTGAGACTCGGTTTCCTTCTTAGGAAGACAGAGGTTCAGAATACCTACCTCAGAGTGTTTTTGTGAGGATGAAATGACATAATGTATGTAAGCATCTGGCGCAGTCCTCTGACACATAGTAGGTCCTCACCTGAAGGATGAACTAGACCAGTGCTTTACATAGAGCCATTTCATCTACAAGGCAACATAAGCTGAGGGGTAGGGTGCTAGAAGTTTTGTGAAGCTCTATAAAAATGTTTGAGCCCAGAAAATAGAATTTATGGTTTCAAAATATTAAATTAAAATCAATAACAATAGATAAATTCTTAATTAATGTTATATAAATCATAATGTATCAACGACTAAAGCTATAATTAGTTCTTATTTAGTTCTATATAAGTTTGTTTAAAGTGGGATGTGTTTGATATGTCTATTTAAGACTTTAAAATTCTTAGTTATTCTGTTTTAAGTAGGTTTTCCTGGGGAATATTTCATTTAAAACAGTTTCTGTTTACTATCACCTCAATGTTATTGGCCAAATGAGATAATCAAACGTTAGACCTAAAAGAGATACTGGAAAACAAGCAGACTAGGCAGAAGTTGAAAAAATAAATAAACTGGTGGCCCCTAGATCAGAGGTCCCCAACCTTTATGGCACCAGGGATCTTATGAAAATCTAATGCCCGATGATCTGAGGTGGAGCTGAGGCGATGATGCTGGTGCTGGGGAGCGGCTGCAGACACAGATGAAGCTTCGCTCACTCATCCGCCACTCACCTCCTGCTTTGAGACCTGGTTCCCAACAGGCCACAGACCCCGGGGGCTTGGGACCCCTGTCCTCGATCATACTCCATTTCGTGATCCTTCCACTATAAATTAAAATCTGTGAAAGCATATTTTTAATTAAAAATTTTGAATAAAGTTATTTTTAAAAGAAAGAAACCTAATAGACTTAATCAATTCTAGAAAACATTTTTTTTTACTTTTCACATTTTAACTTTTCAGAAATTAAGGTGCGTCTATAGTGATGACATGTTAGACGTGATGAAAACAGATGACCAACATTTAAACATGATGAGATTTTAATTCAGTATCTAAAAGATGGGAAACTCCTCACCCCTGGGCACCTGCAACTATGGTGCTCTGAGCTCTTGAAAGAAGGCCAAGGTGCTCAGGTCCACCCTGCCCTCCTGCTTCTGTGTCCTTTGGAGTTTGAGGAGCTTAGTTTAGTGTCTCCTAACCTGGGGCTCGAAAGATGTGTGGACTGACTTTAATATTTTAGGGTAGTCATGGGCGTTTTATACAGAGTAAATTAATAAATTAAGTTGTTGGTTCACTTGAGTGTAGTAATAATGGTTAGCTCCTAATCAAAAATTCTGATTGGCAGGTAATGAGCAATTAGCAATTGTAATAAAATAAGGGGTGAGGGGCAATAGGGTCATTATGTGGTAAAGGAAGCGTGACAGAAGAGAGTGGGTCCTTGGGGTGAGAGAGAAAGGGGAGGGAAGAAGGAATTCTTGGCAGAGGAAACATTAAGAAATGTCACTCCAGGGACATTTAGTGACTTGTCCAAAAAATCACCTGCCTAGCTAGGAAGCGGCTGTTCTCTTGGCTTTCAGTCCAGTATCCTTTGCTTTCAAACTGCATTCTAACTTTGCCGTCCAACTTACGGAAAAAGTATATTCAAACTGCATCAGTGAACACCTTCTATCAAAATGGCTTTCAGAGAAAAGATTTCCCCAGTTTTGTCCGGGTACATGCCAGTAAAAGATCTGAATAAAAATGGCCATGCTATATCGTTCATGTCGAACGGTCCTAATATATATTTGGGGATACAAGGGTTTTGTACTAAAATTATTATTTCTCAAAGATTTCTTATATTACATTTTATTTTATATACTATAATGTATTTGGTATCTTGGAGATTATAGACCACTTTTAATTTCCACATCTGAAAATTTGCGATTATAATAAACTATCTCATAATGATGACCAGAGATACGGACATAATATATGGGAATATTCTTCGTGCTCCTTGAGTGAAAGACACATTATAAATGTGAGCAATTATTCAATATTATTTTTGAAAAGGGAAATAGACTATCCAGTTCTTGCAAATAGAAGATAATTTCGCAGAGGATGTTCTTCGTGTCACCTTTCTAGTCTTAAACACTTCAAGTGAAGAAGCTTCTGGGCCTCCACTTGTATGACTGTTCACAATCTAATTGATCTCACTGTCTGAATTGTCCTTTCTTAATTTCATCGCATTACTCATTTACTGCTCTCGCTGTTCAGATATCTGTGAGAGGTAGCAGGCCTCCCCCCTACCTTAGTCAATTAGACAAGCTATTGTTTCTGATTAAGATATCACATCCCAGAGAATAATAGCAATTAGAGTTGGAGCGGAGACCCCGTGGGTCGCACAGTCCACTTCCCTGCCAGCTCAGGAGAATGTTTTACATTACGCTGTAGTTTTGTGTGGTTTTCGTAGTGTTGGTTTTTAAAAATCCAAGTAACCGTCAGTGTTAATTATATCCCTGTCCTACATCCCTGCCATGACTTAATTTTCTACTTTGCATTGCTGATTCTCATAAATTGGCATTGAATGATGGCTTCTTGACGATATCATCTCATCGAAAGACAAGGACATGGTGCATTTTCTTTGGAGCAGAGAAAGCAATTGTTATTGTTGGGTTTGGTTTGGGTTTTGATGAGAGTTGGAAATGCATTTTATTCAAATATATTCCTTTGCCAGGGTTCCCACGCTTCAAAATGCTTAGAACACAGTAGATTAGGTGTTTTTTTGTTTTCTTTTTAAAATCAGGCATCTGCATTGCCCACTACTCAGAAGGTTCATATGTAGGTGTAGAGAATGGGGTCCCTAAGAAAGACACTGGAATGTCTCAGAAGCTCTTCTTCGAATCAGCTCTTCCTTTACATGGGATTCAGAAGAATGGTCTCATTAGGGAAAAAAAAGTCTCCGAGTGTGGGTAATATAAGAAGAGGATGATGATAAAATTATTGTTATCACTATGCACTTTTGAGCCCTTACTATATGTCAGGCACTGTGTCAAGTGCTTTCCAAGCATTATCTCATTTAATTCTCATAGCTAATCAGAGGTAAGAACTGCTATTATATGCAGATTAAGAAAAAGAAGCCAAAGAAGTTTTAAGACCTTCCAAGGTCACTATGCTAGTAAGTTATGGAGCTAAAATAATAATGATGATAAAATTTCATAATATTGATAATATTTGATACTTATAGTTAATTATACTTAATAATAATAATTGGAAGCCTTTCTCACCTTACAAGTGTCTATCTAAATGGGAAATGGGGCTGTGGTCTTAGAGTTATAGAATTTCCAAGCCCGTTACAGCATCATAATGATCTGCCCATTGTATTGTGCGCTACAATTTTACATTAAATATTTTCTTTGTTGAAATCGTCTTATGTAAATCCACCTCAAGTGATTTACTAAATAAATGCTTTGAGCATCATCATTAATTTTGTTGCTTTTTGGTCACTTTACAAATAATGCAAGCACATGATTCGTTTTAGATTAAAAACAGTGCGGAAAGGAGAAAAATGATATACTGGCCCCTTCCCCTGCCAATCTTCAGCCTCTATTCCAAGTCCTAACTATGTCACCTGCCAACAGTCTCTATGTCTTCTTTCAGAAAGCTATTATAAATATTTAAGTTTATACATTTCATGAAAGTTTTTTTAACATAAATGGGCTGACACTATCCATATTGTGCTGTAAGTTACTTTTCTATCTTAATACATAATCACAATAATGTATGTATATTGTGTTTAATATGCACCAGACATTGTTTTAAATCCTTTATGTGGATTGACTCATTGAATCCTCATGACAGCTCTGTGAGATACACCTTTTCTTATCCTCGTTCTACACATGAGGAAATGGAGGCAGAGAGAGTGTAAATTGCTGAAGGACACAAGTTACTAAGGAGAGGAAGCTGTAATTTAATTAGACCTTGGAGAGCTTTCAATTTCAGGATAGCATAAGAAATCTTACTCCTTTTAACTTCTGTATAATATTTCACCATTAATTATATAACTCTCCTAAAAGGAACATTTCTAGTATTTACTTTTCTGTTTTAAACTCTGTTGAAATAAGTAAGAATCATTAGGTACACACACTTAGGTGAGCAAACATTTCTGATTCAAATTCCTACAAGTAGAAATCCTTGGTCAAGGTCACCTACACTTATATGTTGACAGATAAAGTGAACCTATCCTTTAGAGAAGTCATTCCGATTTCCCTCCCATTCCCGAAGGCTCTGACAATTTCATTCTCTATCTTAAAAATGTCCGTTTTTTAAGGCTAGGGGGTTGAGCCTGTTTTCCGTAGCTCAGGTTCACCCTCATTGTTCACCCTCCTTCTTTAGGGAAGCCCTGCGTTCCAGCTCCTCTGATCCCTTTATTTTTGCCGATTGAGCCATGCTGTTCTGCACCTCTTTTCCTGAACCCCTGCTGTCTCCGCCGCCAAAATTCACTTCCCACCACCTTTGGTTGCCACACTCTTATTTACGTTTCACGACCCAGCTCAAATATCTTCTTTCTATTCCCTCCTATACAGACCTCGGCATCCCATTCTTTAGCTGTCACAGCAGCTCGTACTGTATGTAACAAGTTCAAATGCTGACAGTCACAGACTCTGTAGATTTATTTTCCTACAACTAAAATAAAAATCTAACTGAAAGGCTCTTCTTTCCACTAATGATTGAAAACTCTTAATCTCATCACCTCTGTCACTCTCAAATTAAACCTCAGTAATAGTCAAGATGCCCTATCTGTCTTGCTTGGCTCCTTGGTTCTGTCATTTTGGAGGCATTGCAGCGTGATGAGAAAGTCATCTGACATTAGAAGAAAAGATTCCAGGGCTGACAGCATCCTCCGGCCCCACTGGCCTCTACCGTGAACAGGCATTCCATCTGAAGTTTGGGGACCATGTTCTGGAATCGCCTTCTGTCCAATATTCCTACAGTTCCTATGTCCTTAGTCCTTTCTCCACACCTGAGCACATACCCTCTGCTCCTCGGCAGCTCGAGAACTCCTGGGTGGCTTCCTTACACCACACCGACACAGACAGTGCTCTGTGACACTGTCTTTGGACCTCTGCATCTAGAGATGTCCCTCAGCCCTTGCTAATAGACTGCTTGGGGGCCTTGTTTCTCTGGCACCATGTTGCTGCAGCCTTGCACTGAATGGCAGAGGGCCTTTTCTAAGAGGCTTACAGGCAGACTGGGCTCTGCCAGAGGAAGTGAATTACAAGTCCTCTTGACCCAGAATTTCCCCAAACCTGTCTGAGCATCTATCCCACACATTCAGCTTTTCCCACCAAAGGTTGCTCTTCGTGAGGGGGGAAAGGCAAGAGCTTCTTTTTCCATACCCACCAATTGCTTTGCTGTTGTCTAAAATTCTTCTCCCACCCATTGTGATTTTTAAAAAAATCTTCCTTACTGGGTGGGAATAAGACTACTGCAACATTGTATATCTGCAACTATTTTTGGATTTATTTATGAAACAGTGTTTACACAGTCCTCTAAGCTCTAGCATCAATATTTGGGATTCTGATAGAACCTCCTTTTCCCCGCTCTGAACAAAGCATGGCTCTCGAAAATCAAAAGCACTTTAGCTTTCAAGGTATTGTTTGTTCTACAAGTTCAGCGAATTGCAAATTGGCTTTTTAAAACAAAATCCTAGTCTGTATCTACCTTCCTCTTGAAGATACTTGTGGGGGATATAGAAATGTGGGAAAAGGTATTTAAAATCCACCTATTTTAATATCCAGTTTTACCCAGCAGGGCCTGCAATGTGTTGTAGCAGGCAGCACACTGCATTGCCATCCTCTGCTTGCCCTTCGGACCTCCTCAAGGAGCATTTCTTTTATCATCTCAAGAGCAACCCTCTTGGCAACACATGCAAGTGCTCAATTTACTGATAAACAAATAGTTCCCGAACTCTGCTTTGGGTAGGACGCTGGGCCAGGCACTGAAGATCAGCCTTGGTCAAAGTAGAGTTGTGACTTTGGTGGAGCTGACATGCTAGCAAGGAAGGCAGGTATTTACCAAGTCATTACGAAATTAATCGATTAATTATCACTGTGATCATTGTTCTCTATTACTGGCTTCCCTTTGTAGTCGTGAAGGCATACTGTGGGCTTTCCTGGTTTATCTTCTGAGGGAGGCGCACTGGTGTAGAGCTGTAAAAGACGAGTGAAAGGTAGGCAAGGAGTGATCAGACAGAATGAGGAAGGAGAACACTGAATCAGGAAACGTGTCAGAAGTCTCTGAGGGACGGAGGACCTCAGCTTGTCCAAAACACTAAGAGAGGGCCCGTTTGGCTGTGGGGCAAAGAAAGAGGGAGCGTGATCTTCATGATAATTGATGAGTAGATAGAGGCCAGAGCAGACATTTCAGTGTTTATTGAATGACTAAACGAATGAACCCAGAGCAGGCTGACGTTTTGATTTCTGTTCCAGGTTGAAAAGCATGGTTGCCTAGAGTCTGTAATTATAGGATATTGACTCTTACAATTATGCATGGTATAATCATAAAACAGACTAGATCCTGGGCTAAAGGCGGAGCCGTTGGACGTCTCCTACAAATCTCCACTGGTTGTATCGCATAGTTTTAAATACTTTTTGATCTTTGGAACTAAGCTGACATAGAGCATCCCCTGCCCCAATTTGGTGGTTTCCAGTTGAGTAAAGAAATGTTTGTGAAGTAAACCATTTAACATCCAATGTCCAGTGTCAAATGGTAGCGAGGCATCTATTAAGAGTATGGAATATTGGCTGAGGCCCCAGATGAGAAGAGGCTGTGTGCACTTTGATTGGTCCTTATCACTGAGAGAGCAGAAGGAAAGTCTAGGAGTACAGGCATCCTCAGCTGATGGAGAACCGGGATAAATGTAGCCAGAATTTATTCAGGGCTGGTAGGTTCCAGGCTGAAAGGTGAAACTCCAGAAGGATCAAACCCTGTAATCACTGCTTTGAGTTAGCGACCTGGAGATGTCAAGGGAAATATGGCAGATACCCTGTGTGTTTGGATTGTGGCAACCGGCCAATTGGAACAAGGATTTTACCCTCACTATATTATCCGATAGCTCTAATAAAAGTCAGATGGAAGAGCTAATCAGATCGTTCCCTTGGCCTGGGCCCTTTTAAATCAGAGAGAGGTCTATTTTGGCTCTCCATGTTAAGTAGACCCAGAGACCTGACATTTTGTGTTTATTTGAAATGATAAACTTAATCATGAGCGAAATGTTAAGAGATGACAGAACTGGCCACAGTAAGGTCACATTGTGTCCCTGCCAAACATAATACAAGCTCTCGCCTTCACTGGGTTGCCAATCCCTGCCACAGGGGGCCCGAGGCGCTTGCAAATGGGGACCAGAGTCTGTCTATGTGATAATTAATCCATGGCGTTCAGTGAAGACTGCCAAATCTGCCATATGGTAGTTTTATGACCTGGACTGCTGTTATCTCTGGAGAAAGCTAACATCATAATCTCATTTACTTGTTATCTGTGATTCAAACTTGTACATCTATGGGGTAAAAAATAAGCATGATAAGGAGGCCCAGAATTCCAGAGCCCTGAGATGTTACTACTGAACTTCTGTAGTAAAAGTGTGCAAGGAAAGGCACGAAACTCTGACCTGGGCACGTGTTCTGACCTCACACTGCTTGACCCTATGCAGAAATGTCACCTCTGTTTTATGGGGACTCTATCACACGTGTCACAGAAATACCTGACTTGAGAAGGCAAGAGGGACTGCCTTCCAGAAACATCATGGGTAGAATCACATTTATTGCTCTAATATTTCTTTGGAATATGTAGGCCAGGTGTTCTTGATTATTCTTTCTTCCATAGTGACATCTAGTTTGGGTGATGGACTTCCTATAGGACTTCCAGGGGTGCATTTAGACTTCAGTGAAATCTCAAAAGAATTTTATTGTGAAGTAAAGCTTGAAAGTAATTCATAACTGCGATAACTACAAATGACACATTATAATAGATGCTTACAGGGGCTCCACCGTGGAGAAGAGAGGCTGTGGGCTATTCCCAAGTCTGTGCACTTTGTGACAGCATCTTTTCCTCTCCTACTCAAGGAGGGACATTGTTAGAGATGAGGCTGGTGCAGAGCACAAGCCACAAACTCATATTTTTAAGAAGAGACATACATCTCTGATGTTCATTCTAAGTCAACTTAATTTCTATTGTGAGCCTTGTGGTAAAGACTGCCAACTGGAGACTGGGCAACTACTTTCCTAATATCTATTCTTTCCTTTCTTTGTGATAAATATCCAATTTTATTCAAAGTAATAGTGAGCTCAGGGAAAAGGCAACATTTTACAGCCACATTTGAAGCCAGCAGCAGCCATATAAAACATTCCAGTCAATGAGATTAAAAGTCCAACTCAGTATGTGGAAGTTAAAAATGGGATATCTGACTCTTCTTTGCCTTTCTCTTGCTTCTTCTCTTTTTTTTTTTCCTCCTGGAATGCTGTTGAAATGTCTGGAGCTCTAGCAACCATGTTGGACTCCCACAGAGAGCTCAAGTTGGAAAGCTGTGCTAAGAACAGAAAGAAAGGAGGCTGAGCTCCTGGTAATATGTTGGAGCCATTATACCAGCCCCAGAATGCCTACCAACAGGCTTTATTTACATAAGAGAGAAGTATTTCTCTATCTCATTAAGTTACTGTTATTAGGATTTTCTATTATACACTTCTGGACCTAATTTATACTTCTGTTATATACTTAAGGACCTAACTGATACAATCTTTATTATCTCAAATGATGGAAATAAAATATTTCAGTTCAGGGTCCTCCCCTCTTATGGTTGTTTTTTAATGTTCAAGGAGGTCGCACAGGAATCAGAAGTGGGTGTGGGAGGAGTGTGGGATCTGGTCTTTGGTCTCTGCCTCTATTCTTATGGCATGTTCTGACTTATCTTTGCTGTCATCGGGCCCTAGGTAATCAGCCATGCAGGTTACAGCTGCATCTTCCTTGTTCTGACCACAGGATGGCTTTTTTTTGTTTGTTTCGGTCTCTTGGTATCAAATTTATGCTGGTTGCACAAGGAACATTCCACTGCTCCCAAACTACTTTTGTGTTTGAAGGAAAATCCATAAAATTGCCTGAGGCCCATCTAACTGGATACTACTCGAAGAAACACTTTTTCCGTCATAAGTTTAGGCATCAAAGACAGAGAATCTCATGATCCCACCATGTTGACATGGTCCTCAGCCTGCCACAGATGTGATGACCCAGGTCATATGTAGGCAGATAGAAGCTTGGACCTATTCTAATTCTTATTATATTTTAGGTCATTACAAATTTCAGTACCTTATAATTGGAAGTGATTAGCTTATAACCTACTTCACCACAGTCTGTGATGTGTAAACGCGCACCATGGCTGATAACTGCCGGAATAAGATGTTCTCGTGATAACCTGCCAGTCCCCTCTTTGTCACTGCCTCATCGTCATTCAGTGTAGAGAGTGGACAACTCCTCTCCTAGTGCCTCACAAGTCAGAGGCGATGAGGATCTGCCAGCCCAGTAATCGCTTTGTAAAATTTTCAGGGGTAAAAATCATTTAAACCCCAAGAGATTCTCCAACCTGGAAGCTGCTATTCTGCCTCCTTCGAGTAAGCTTAAATCCAGGTGTATTTCAGAGCCATTTTGGGAACAAGACACAGGAGAATGGGGCTGGGCATAGGCAATATATGTATTTATATGTAAATATGCATAGTTGTATATACATATATCTTATTATTACATAATAGACATATATACCTTGCTATTTTACTTTTCTTTTTATCTCCTATAAGCTCTTTTTTCAAAATATAAATCGAAGTCAAATTGATATATAGTGCACAGTTCTTAAGGGCATGATTCCATGAGTTTTGCCCAATTTATACCATTCAAGACAGAATATCCCCATAGCTCTAGGCCACTTTGGGGTGACATATTAAAGGGGTTGTGGAGAAGCCCTAAAAATGTGCACATGCCTGCAGCCTTTAGGATGGACGATGTCCCACTGTCAACGGGGCCTTGGGCTGCGGGTGTCTAGAAAGGAAGGTCAGGAGGTCACGGCTCACAGGAGGTCCTCAGACCCCTGACCTTTCTCTTCTTGATCTTTTGTGTAGTCATTCTTATCAAGAAGTTATGTCAGGCTGTTTTCCACG
Organism: Pteropus medius; assembly: GCF_902729225.1. Lineage (NCBI taxonomy): Eukaryota > Metazoa > Chordata > Mammalia > Chiroptera > Pteropodidae > Pteropus > Pteropus medius. The sequence continues at coordinate 20,985,102 of NW_024342471.1, forward strand.
AAAATATTCTGCTTATGTGAGCCAGATCCTTTGGCCTGCAGTAAGTCACCGTCATTGTCCCTCGGTGTTTTGAAAACTGATGAAACCACTGATTCTTGGCTCTTTGTATGCAAATGATGAATTATAGATGGGAAATAGGAGAAAGAAGGTTTCCCTGGTTTGCCGGTTTGAAGCGAAGTGGATTAGAGAAAGCAGAGCTACTCTTGACTATTTATTGTGACATTGCTTAGAAAAATTCAAACCCCAGAGATCCCAGATCCCAAGGGACATTGTTAGCCTTCTGCAGGAATTATTAAAATGTACAGAAATGTAGGCGCTGCACTTTATAATAATTAATCAGGGCCTGTTGATTAATAAAGCTCATTTTTTAGTCTCGATGATTCCAAGTATCATACAAAGGACAGTGTCCTTGTCATTTTGATTAAGAAACCAGACTTTGCAGTGGAAAGAAGTACAGGAGCAGTCGCACTTCCTCTGTCTCCCCATAAAATAAATATTGAATGAGAATATTAACTCGTTAACCTTGACAACAATTTGTAATTTTCATAAAGGGGAAAAACTCGCATATTCAGCAAATAAATCGCTGCAGGGAATTCAGGAAAACAAATTGGAGAGAATGAAGAATGTTACCATATGAATTCTGTCATTTTTATGGGCCAGAGTGATTAATTTGTTTGTTTAGGTCCCTCAATTAAGGCCACGCATAGTGTAAGGTGTTGGGAGCAAGTTAACTGTTACTCTGGTACTGAACAATCAACTTCAACTTCGAGTGAGAAAGAAAGGTCATCGGGGGGAAGTGAGCAACTTGGCCCCCAGTCCAGAGCCTCAATACCCTACCAGAACCACTATACCTGGGGTTAGCTGCTGAATCTGTAATTTCACTCTATTAATAGTTTAAAGCTTGTTTTAACAGATAACCCCTTTCACTGAGCAACGATGCCGGAAAATCATTAGGTGGAATTAGCAGTACCAGTCACAGCTTTTCCAGGGTTATCTAATTATTTTGAACTCAATTTAACCAGGAATGGAGATAAAATAAATAACCCATGAACTATTTACCTTGCCGATTAGAAGGCTTCTTTTGTCCATTAAAAAAGAGAGAAAAGAAATCAAAAGCATTTGAGGCCAGAATCAAAGCCCTGTTTGTTTGATTTTTTTAATTTTGAAATAATATTGAGGACCTAAGATACATTTCTTCTCTCCCATGACCTTTTAGACTCCTACCCCTGAGGATGTCATTTGTTGAGATATTTGCCATTATGCATGTGTTAAGTGTACTATTTTCTCCCAGCAGGCTTGCTTAAAACTTACTGCCTAGGGACTTTGGATAATCCTCATTTTTGTTTGTAAGGTTTGTTTGTTCTCCTTGCTAGCTCCCACTGGCCCCTCTGGACAAATTGAAAATTTAATATGGTTATTTTTAATTTTACATTGACTTTTTGAAGGAGAAACAAAAATTAGTATGTTTGTGGTATGGTGGAGAGAAAAATTAGGTGCAGTGGGTTTTCTACTTTGCTCAGAACAAAGTGAACAAGTGGCAGAAGAAACAATCCTTCAAGTCAGAGGGAATATGGGAAATTTTTCTACGGCACCCGGCTATTATGTCTAATCTGGCTTTGCTACTTTGTAACGACAAGATCTTGGTCAAGTGATTTTTCTCCTAGAGTTTATTTCCTGTTTTGTAAAATGAGGCTAACGATAGTACCTACATTAGAGGGTTGATGTCAGGATTAAATGAAACACTTTTAAAGTGCTCATCACAATATGTGACACATAGTTAAGTATTCAAAAAATATTAGCTGTTGATAACCATGATGAAGAAAGATGTGTTTGCAGGTAGAGAATGACAGAAGACTAAAAAGACAAGAGGAGAAATGGGATAGTTAATGGAGTTAGTCTCCAGGCGATAGGAAGAATATCAAGAAAGGAGGCAAGGAAACTGGCTTTGGATTTGGGGAGGCATCATGAAAGAGAGTAGTAGTGAAAACAGGTGCGTACGTTTGGAAATGAAGGAGAAAGATGAATGAGTCTATGCATTAGAATCCTCTTTCCAGTTACACGTTATTCAGAAAAACAAAGTCCATGCTGAAAGAATGGACTTAAGGAGTAAGTAAAAGATAAGAAATGGACATAGTGTGGAATGAGACAGGCAGCTGACCTGGAAGACTGGACAGCAGTCTAGGAAAAGCTTTTGATCTCAATAACGAATCAATGAATGAGTGTCTGTTAGAAATCTCTCCCTCAGGAAGACTTTGTAAGAAGGGTCATGTAAGACAATCATTGGGCACAACGATTCTGTGATGATATCAAAAGCATTTGGTCCCAGACAGATAACAAGAAACAAAAAAAAATGGATGGCCAATTGCATTATTAGCTGCTAGAGAAAGCCATCTCATTGTGCACAGTAGGTACCCAATAACTATTTGTTGAAGATTGATTCTTAGCAGTCTCTAGATGTCTCAGTGATTGGGTTGGACAGTGGTTTTCACTGTCATTCTTGGTATTCAAGAGCAAACACTATGAGCAAAAAAAAAAAGAAAAAATACACAAAGTAGTATTGGCCCAAAGTATAAATATTCATGAGTCCCTACTGATATAAATGATTGAATAAACAAATAGAGGAGAATAGAAAAGTATCCCACATAGAAGAATTCCAAATAATTTATGTAGATGCTCTGCACTCAAGGAGCGTACCTCCCCACTCCTTACAAAGAGTACACTATGGAAAAGTGGAGAAAGAGAAACTTTATAGTAGAACACTTGTCCAACTTTACCTCAGCCAGGTGGTCCAGGCTAATAGCAACAGCAATGCGTGTGTTGTTAGTATATACCCTTGATAGGCCCGTGATGAATTACCTCTTTGGTCTTCCTACACCAAACTTATAATCCCAGTCTAATCACAAGAAAAACATCAGACAAATCCCATTTGGGGACCTTTTTACAAAATACCTGACCAGTATTACACGAAACTGTCAAGGTCACCAAGAATAAGGAAAGTCTGAGTAATTAACATAGCCAAGAGGAGCCAAAGGAGACGTGATGACTAAGTATAATGTAGCATCTTAGATTGGGTCCGGGAACAGAAAAAGGACATTAGGTAAAAAACACTAGGGAAAACTGAATAGGGCATAAACTTTAGTTCATAATAGTCTGTTACTATTGGTTCATTAATAGTGACAAAGGTACCACACTAATATAAGATGATAAACTGGGCATGGGGTAAATCAAAACTCTTTATGCTGTCTTTGCAATTTTTCTGTAAATCTACAACTATCCTAAAAGTAAAAAGGTTGTTTTTTTAATAAAAAAAAAATTATAATGGTAAATTTTTATAGAGAGTGATAATGAGGAGTGAGGCTCGGGATTAGAATAATAATATATAGTCTATGGGAAGGAAAGAGTCCATCTCCAAAAGGAGGATCAGAAATGTCAGTGTTTTACTGTAGTTCTCACTTTTTTCTTTAACAATATGATTCAAATCATGTTTAAAGTAATAGACCCAGCATTGTTAAAGTATCTTTTGATTGTTAAAGATTTTAGAGTATTGTCAACTTTTTGAATAACTATATAAAGCTTTAGTTAACATCCTTGTATATAAGTGTTTGCTTCTCTGATAGCTTCCTTTGGATAAATAGTCCAAAGTGGGATTGTTATAAAATCAAACATATAAGCGATTTTAAGTCTCTTGTAGCATATCGTGAAATTGCTTTTAGATGAAGAATAAATCACTCTATGATTCCACAGGCAATATAAGATGCTGCCCTTCAGTGGTACATATATGCTTTTGTCTTTTTTCCCTCTATACCATAAACTCTTTTCTGTATTTAAGGAATCTCCTTAGTTTTGAGGTAGAGGTTGCCTCCCCACACGATGCCTAAAATGGTCATATGCTTGCTTCTCTATGCTGCCTTGAAGCCAGGACATCCTCTAGGCACTTCCAATGGGATATCTAGGCCTGCCCAGTATTTGAATGCAAGCTGGTGGTACAAAGAATCAAGGGGCTGCAGAGACATCTCCCTGGCAGCTGTGGGGTTCTGAGCTCCAGATCAAGTTCCTTGGGGAGCACTGGCAGGGAGCTGAGGGAGTACCAAGGTCATAGGGTATCGAAGGGCAATTAAGCAGCAATCGTACTGGACCAATTCTGTATGCCATCTGAGGCAGTGAGCAGTGGCTGTTAGCCTTAGATGTAATTCTCTAGCTTGTCCAGAAATGTTGTTAGTGACCAAGTAACAGTACAAGAAATTGCCTTCTTACTAAAATCAGCCTAAGTCCTCACTGCTGCTTGCAAGGAAGGCCCTAATGTTTATGGACAGCATCTTATCACACCTCAAGAGCACTGGGTATTAAAATAGTTTTCATCTCTGTTCATATGCCAGGTGAAAATCAGATACTCCTTTGTTTTAATGATCACTACTGAGTTTGAATCTCTTTACATGTTTACTTGTCAACTGGATTTTGCACTCTACTTTTCCCCAGACAGAATATGCTCACATTCTTTCCTCATAGTATATGAAGCTGGAGAATCTCAACACAAGAAGAGCACACAGAATGATAGATCATGTCAGTTGGACAGGGGTTGTTACTTTTTCTTTCTTTCACTTTTTGGTATTTGCTTTTTTTTTTTTCTTTCTTAATAGTAATAACTGGTAATATTTCTTATATAATTTCTATGTGTTAACAAATTTTCTAAGGGCTTTCCATGGATGCATTATTTCATTTGATCCTTCCAAATCCTATGAGATAGTCACTATCTGCATTTCATGGGTAAGAAAACTGAGCAGTAGAGACTATTAACTCATCTAAGGTTACCAATCTGGCAAGAAGATTGTAACCCAGGGAGCCCAGAACTCTTTTTCCATTTTACTAGGCTTTATATGATTTCTATGTAGATTAAAAATTACCAACTATCACGAAACCCTATGAAGAATGACCCTATAAGCAAATCATCAAAATTACTAACCAATCATTACCAGAACCTGCCTGTTTACTGAGGGTTGTTTTAATATATCTATAAGCAAAGGATTTCAGATTCTGCATTTTAGCTGAAATTCAGGATTTTCTAGAGATGAACGGAATCCACAACTTTTTATATATGTTTTTGAGATATTAAAATGAGGCAGTGGGGAAAACACTGAGGGAGGCAGTCACTTACGGCAGGTTTCATAGACTGATACTGGCGACGAGTTCTGTTCTGCTTTTGTTTCTCAAAGTGCTAATAGCAAAATTCTGTCCCTGCAATCCTATTACTGGTGGCAATGGAACATAATCAGGCAGTACCTGCAGGATAAGTCAAAAGATTAAATTAAGTTGGGATTTGAATCCCCACTAAACACAGAATCAAACAAAGATTAGATTTCTGGACCCCAGTCTCAGAATGGCTTTCAAGGGCTTCTCTGCAACAACAACAAAAATATATCATTATTCACTTTGACCATTGGCACGTTAAAAACAAATGTGAACAAAGAGAGATGAGGGAGAGAAGAGATTGCAATAATATGGAGTCTCAGTCTTTATTCCCTCAGTGTGTCCGACTCTGCCGAGCTTGTTGGTTTTTCTCACCGACCCTGGAGAAGTCGTGGGTTGATTTCACATTTGACGACAGGAAGGATTCCAAGTGGAAGGATGTATATTTCCACCCCTAGGATCCTGACAATCTCATTTTGAGCCACTGGTCTGCTCCTGAATAGGAAGTCAGATTAGCACAAGGCTCTTTGGGAAAAGCTACTAATAAGAGATTCTGAAAAAGCTGCAATTTAGCTAAGCATTGGCAGCAAAGATGTAAAACTCAACAAATTAGAGGGGAAGAGAGGGCTTTACCTTCCTTAGCTTTTCCTTTCTCCATTTTATTTTTTTGTTGGTAGTGATATTGCTGTTCCCAAATATACTATATGATCTTCTTTTATAAGCAGACCAAACTGTATGCAGCTGAATGTTGACAGCGATTGAATTTGAAGTTTGTTCATGTGCCCGGCATTCTCCTTGATGTGCTTCGATCAGGAGCACCATGCTTCTTGAAGACATCCTGACAAACCACCTTTTACAGCTCTTCCAGAGATTTCACTCTGCTTATGGTCCTGTTTATAAAGGAACAAAGGTGAAATCACTTTGTAAGGTCAGAGAACATGAAAACCACACGGAAGTGAAGGTTGGTGCCTCAGAGCACTTACAGATGTTTGAACATCAATAACCTTCAGAACCACATTTGAATCTGATAACCCCAAGAGCCTAGCTATTATATAATAAATATAAATCAATAATATCAGCTATTGTAAGGATAACTAAAATTTATTGATCACTTAATACATGTTAGGCATTCTCAGAACTTTAGATATATTAACTCATTTAATGTTTTTGTCTCTCATTTAATTTTAATAACAACCTGATGAGGCAGATTCAATTGTTAGATGAGGATGTGGGAATCCGTGTGGAGAGATCAACCTGCCCAAACTCACAGAGCTGGCAAACAGAGGAGCTGGGATTCAAACCCCGATGGTTGCAGACCAGGTCCCATGATTCTAATGATTACATGCTACTACCTCTACAAAGGATGCTAAAAACCACGTTATACTATATATTCTTGTTTTCTGCCCCCTGTGTCATATTTACAATTTAAAACCAACAAACAATTTCCCTCTTTGGTAACATCCATTTATTTGGGAGTCAGACCTGCCCGTTGTAGCGGCCTTATCCCACAATCGTTAACAACTTCTGCCCTGCCTTTGGGTTTCATTTCTTTCCCTTTGATTACAGGATTAGAAGGACTGTCAATCAAACTTCCCCACCACCTCTTGGCCAATAGATGGACATGTAACCCAAGTTAAAGAGCAATCTGAATCTTGAAAGGAAGAACTCAAAGGCTGGTTTATCCTTGCCTTGTCCATCAGTTTCTTTTCTGCAGTTTCATGGAGCAGTCTTGGGCCCTTACTCTGTGAGACTCAATTCTACAGTTTTCCTATAGATTTTGTGGCCCATTATATACCCTTCCAATACATTTCTCTCTCTCTCTCTCTTTCTCCCACTTCCTCTCCCCCGCTCTCCCTCTCTCTCTCGGTTTAACATAGCCAAAATGGATTTCTGTTGTTAGCAGCCAAAGAATCTTAACAGACATACCTATTAAGATGGACAAATGTGAAAGAAAAAAGAACATTTCCCCACAGGAGTCCTTGTGTATTCCCCAAGTTAAAATGGGGAAGAATTATTTATTAAGCGCTTACTGTATGCAGGCACAGTGCGAAGTGCTTTTATGCATTCGTCACAGATGAGAAAACTGGCCTACAGAAGTAAAATGCCACAAAAAGGAGATGGATGGTTTTGGAAGACCTCAACAAAACAAACTGAGTCTTTCTCCAGGAGCCTTACCACCTGCTAGGGTTTTAGGAGCGGTGGGTCACTGGAGTGTGACTCTAAATGAAGGCTGATCAAAACGAGCGACCGCATGTAACCTTTGTAATCTGCCGAGTGCTTTCCTCATAGGCTTTCCTTTAGTCCTTGAGACTGCACTGCAGGTAGATACGCTGACCCCTCCGCCAGAGGCACTTCTCCCCGGTCCTTGTTTTGGTCTCATCCCTCTCATCACTCAGGGCTCCGCTCACATGTCACCTCCTAAGGAAGGCCATCCTGACAAACCCACGTAAAATGCTGGTCCCTCTCCAGTCACTCCCGACCCTTCGTTTTCCTCCTGGCTCTTATGACTGCCAGGAATTATGTTCCCGCGGTTTCTTGTGTATTATGTTACCCCATTAGAATGCAAGTCTCTGTGGCGATCTTGTTCACCTCGGTGTTTTCAGCACCTTATAACTGTTTCTGACACAGAGCAGGTATTTCCTAACGTTTGCTTAATATGAAAGAATACATTTTTATTATTTTATAATTCTGTTTACAACTCGGGAACTGCTGGCCGTGCCATGGTGATTAAGTTACTTCACCTTGGTAAATTTTTGTATTTTCATCTGTTAAATGGGGACAATAAAATTACCTCCTGTTAGGGTCGTTATTGGATGTAAGTGATAAAGCACTAGCTTTGTGTCTAGTTCCATCGAGTAAGTGTTCATTGGGAGGGGGAGGGGAGCAGACGCTTGTGGGAAGAAAACTCTTTCATCCACTATTTGGACAGACTACATTTGAATCTTTTTTATTATTATTATTAACTCACAATACATTGGTCTCAAGTATAAAATGCAAATCATATGGTCATGGGCAGAAAAGGAGAATTTTTTAATATTGGAAATTTCAGGCAGAGTCAGAAAATGAAAAATGGAATATGTAAAATCTGATGTTTAACATCCTGTATTGACTTAAATTTACTATGTTCGGACTCTTTGGTTCCAAGTTTGGTTCCACATCAAATGAACTAAAGCACATTCATATCATTGAAACAGCCAGGGCCATTCTGGCAGGGCTCGGTTCAGAGGCCGAAAGATATTGGCAGGATGTGTCTCTCTAAGTCGCTCAGCTTTGCTTCCCTCTGGGTTGGCTTCACAGTCGAGCAGGCCATTTCTCTCCGTGGCCGTCCCCTGCAGTATTACTCTCACAGCCTACCAGCGAAGAATCCTGGTGAAATAAGAACACTTCTTCCTCTATATTTCCAGCAAACGTCTCAGAATCGTGTCTCCTCGGCCTGCTTGCATCATAGGATCATCTCCGAACTGATCATGGTAGCCAAAGGAATGGATCGCTCTCACAGGCCAGGCCTGGGTAATGTGTGCGAGCTTGCAGGAAAGGGTGGCGTCAACCACTTGAACCAAGGGTGGAGAAGAAGTGTCCCCCCCCACCCCGCCCAGCCAAAGGAGAACTGGGATGCTGTTACCAGGAGGGAAAGTGGAAGACCAGGCAAGGCAGTCGAAACGCAACTGTTGCTTTAGCTATTACTAACTGATAGCTCTGAAGACGGTGATTCTGATGGCAATTTTAATGATAAAAGAGAAGAAAGTGTGACACGGAGGGATAGGACAACTTGTGTGAGATTCCTCATCTAGAAATAGGGTGACTCTGGAACTTTTAGTGCTAAAACCGAGGCAGTTCCAGGAAACCGAGATGATTTGGGTTTAGCAGAACCATGCCTCAAACTCTGCTTGGTGTTGTCTTTCCTTTCATCTCTGACCTGCACGCCACAGTCACTCACCAAGCTTGTTCCGAGCACTCTCCACGGCTCTGAACTAGGCTGGGCGCTGGGATTCACAGGTGAAAGAGAGTCTTTTCTGCCAAAGAGGGGTGAATATTTAATAATAACACAGTAAGAGTTTTAATGGGGTAGGTTCATCACAAAATGCAATCCTATTGGAAAGTGACTTAGCCCTGATGGGAATTGTGTGTGAGATTGAATATTCCTAGAGAAGATAACCTCCGATGTCACTTTTGAAGGAGAAATAGGGTCAAGCCCACAATTCCTGATTTCAAGTAAACTGTCTTCCATTAAGCTGGACTGAAATGTATGGATGACATCAGCAGAAATATGGAAAGATGCTTGGTTCTCCCCGGAAGTGACCTCCTCTTGACTGACAGTTTAACATATACAACAGGAATGAGTATGTACAATAGGAGATCTGGACACAAACCTCAGGGAAATATGAATTTTTACATATTTCTGAATGTTCTGTCCATCTGAATTTTAGAAGACTGGTATCTGACTGTGTCTGATCTTCCCCAAGAAATATAACAAATGTCTTTGCACATTTTGGTTCTAGCTTACTCTTGTTGAGCCTCCCACCTACCCCCATCCACATAGCACTGTAGCACCCACACCATAAGGGCTTAGGAGCTGTCCCGCTGCCAAGAACCCCCTGTGATCTTGGCTTCTGTCCAAGAGCAGATGAGGATGGTTCTTAAGACAAGCCCTAAATATAAACTTAGCCCTGAAACACACACACACACACACAGTGTGAAAATTATTCTAAACCCCCTGCTATTTCTAAGAGATTGTACATAAAGGAGAATTTGAGTCAGGGAAAAACCAAAGCATTTTGTTTCATAAATAGAATTGGCGTGGGAGTTGATTGTTTTCTCTCCTGAGGGATGAACATTTTAATTTAATAACAGTCGGTGCCTAAATGTTCTCGATGGTGTTCCTAGGAGGACAGGGTCTATTCGCTTGCTGAATACTTGAGGTGAGGTATTTCATCAGAGCGTTACTCAAAAATACCAACCAAATTTTTCTAAGCGTTGAATTTTACTAATAAAAGTAATCATAGTTAGCAGTTAATTGGGAAATTTTTACGTGTGGCAGGTGCTGCACTTATTCCCCATGTGAAGCTTATGAGGTGGGGATCTTTACAATTCCAATTTTGTTTGTGGGTAAACTGAGAAGTTAATCGACTTGCCAGTAAGGGACAGAGCAAGAATTCAAATTCAGGTCTGTCTGTCTGACTTCAAAGGAGTGTTTGTATTTGTGTCCATTGCCATTTATACAGCAGGTCTGTTTGCAACACCTTTCAACAGCTCCATCTAAGGTGGGACACAGATTTGTAAGAGAATAAGTGGCTTAAAAAGGAATTAAAATAGAAAAATGAGTTTACGTAATATTAAGAGGATGCTACCACAGATGAGCCAAAGGACAGTGAGGTGGCCAGGCCAAAGAAATAAAATTATACATGTGAAAAAGTAAAAGAGCGTCTTCATATAAATACAGTTTGGTCATATTTGGGGTAGACTGCTTGTTTGTTACCAGACCTTAGTGAGGAATCTGGTTGCCTTTTGTGCAAGTATATGAAATAATAAAGGCTTAGAAGGGCAACATCAGAGCTGATAAAGTTAGCAACTTCCACTTCTCTGCGGCAGGTCTGTCTTACCTTCCTCCTCCTGGCCTTGGTGCATAGCCAGAGATACCCCGTCCAAGACAGTTTCCACCAACCATTACAATTCAACCAACAAAGAAGGGGCTAGCCTTTAATAACAATAATAATAATGCACATCATTTATGGAGGGCTTATTCTACGCCAGGCTCTCAACTAAGGACTTAATTTGTATTAACTAGTTAGAATCCTTACAAGAGCTCCATGAGGAAGGTACCCTTATTGTCCCTATTTTTTTTTTTTTAGAAGAAATTGAGGCACTAAGAGTTAAATCACTTACACAAGGTAAGTTAGTATGAAGGCTGCGATTCAAACCCAAGAGGTCAGGCTCCAGAGCCTACACCCCTAACAACCATCACACCATATTACCTCTGGAGCGGGGATAAAAACACATTTTCTATAAAGGTCCAGATAGAAAATATTTCAGGCTTTTTAAGCCATATGGTTTCTGTTATAACTACTTATCTCCATTGTACAAATATAGCTACCATTGTAGTGCAAAAGCAGCTGTAAGCAATATGTAAATGAATGCATAAAGCTGTGTGCCAATAAAACTTTATTTACAAAAAGAGGCAATGGGCCAGATTTCCCAACCATTGGTCTAGACCATACTAACCTATATACAATGTCTGGGATTCTTATTCTGTTAGGTAGGTCATTCTAGCCACAGTTACAGTAAAACGTGTCTCGCATGTCTTTTGGCTTTTCCCCATTTTATTTCTTCCACTTACAACATTTCCCTTTCTTTTGTTAGGCTGATGGTAACATTGATTATGATGGTGATACTTGCTACTGTTGACTGAGTGTTGCTATACAGGTGGGGGAACTGGGGTAAGAGGGAGAAAGAAACTGCCGTATAGCCAGAGTGTGTGAGCAGAGCTGAGACTCAGAAACAGAAGTATCTAATTCCAAAGAACCTCATCATACTAATCACAGTTTCTCAGAGTGTGATTTACAGACCAACTAGCTTCAGGATTTTGGGAAGGAGATCGTAAGCCTGTGTTTTAACAAGCTTCCTGAGTGATTCTTAAGTGCATTAAAATACAATGAGCACAGCATTAACACCGTGTGGTCAACCACATCTTCCAGGATGCTCTCTTAGACTCTCAAGCCTGGATTAGGGCTGCTTCTGGGTCTCTCCAACCCCCATGATTATCCATTTTACTACTATTTACCCTCTATATGTAATTACCTGAACACTTGTCTGTCTCCTTTATTAGTCAGTCATCCTCAAGGTCATGAACAGTGTCTCTAGTTCACTGTTCTACAGCTATAGCCCATCATGTTGTGGGACCTCCATGTATATTTTCTGAATGAATGAATAAGTTAATTAGTAGAAGCACTAACTTCATGGGTTTTACAATGATCTTCATAACTACGTTTGTTATGTCCACTGCCTGGTTTGTATGGTTTTTCTCTGGATCCTCTTGTGTTCCTTTCTTTTGCTATAGATCCCTTTGTTCAGTTTTCAGTATATTTCGATAATGCATCTGCTCTCCCACAAAGTTTTAATTTTATTTTTAATTTGCTTTATGTTAAATATACCTGAAGAGAGCTACAGGAATATAGCTGTCTTATAGGGGGGATATCCTAAAGATGGCTTTATTTATATGTCAGTCTATTCATGAGCATTTATTAATACCTGTGATGATCCTAGCATGGAATTATTTAACAGAGTCTTTATCTTCAAAGGGTTTTTAATTTAGTTGAGAAAGACCCAAACCTCTGTAACATGGCAAAAAATGTATGTAATTCTGTGCTAAATCACATTATGCAGTTATATCTATTAACACGTAAGTATTTATTAAACACTTATAGTCCCCGGCCCAAGTGTCAGGAATTCAGGAGTGAACAAACAGGGTCCATGGAACTTACCTTTTAGCTCCGAGAGACAAGACCGTAAACCAGACCGACACCAAGTGAACAAGACCATTGCAGATGGTGATGAGTGGTGAAAGAAGCCGAAACAGGTTGAAATGATAGTGACTGGGAGTGGAATATCCTGGATAGAGTAGTCAGGAATCTCCAAGGTGAGACTTGAGGGGTTAGAAGGAGCAGGAGATGTGAAGAGTGAGGGCTGGGTATGTTCTGGGACATCTCTGGAGCACAGCGAGGGAGGGGGAATGGCAGGAGATGAAGCTAAGAGTTGCGGCTCATCCTGCAAGGTGACAGGGTAAGAAGCTGAGATTTTGTTCTATGTGTGTTGTAAAGCCATTGGTGGGTTTTGGTAGGAAATTAATATGATCTGCTAAATTTATTTTTAAAGGTAATTTTTGCTGCTGTGAAAAGAGGATTGTCAAGAGACAAGAATAGAAGTAAAGGGACAAATTAAGAAGGCGGTCACAATAATCCAGGAAATGTTGGCTGGTGGTACTGGACATGGAGAGTGAAAACAGATGAGGGCTCTTTCGTGGAAAGATTTGCTGATGGTTGGCATGTGAGGAATGAGGCCAGCAGACATCTCAAGGATGACTTTCTGTTCTTCAGCTTGAGAAACTGGGTGGATGGTACCGCCATTCACCAAGACATGGGAGACTATAAGAGGAAAAAAGTCAGCAGAAAATTTAGAAAGTTCTTTTAAAGGCATATTAAGTTTGAGATGCATATGTGTTCATCCGAGTAGAGAAATCAAATATATCGTTTGGTAATTGAATGGCATTCAGTGGGAAAAAAAAATCACACACGAAAAATTAAAAACTAGAGCTTTGATTAAAGTTTGGAAGTTACTAACCATAGATGACATTTAAAACCATAGCACTAGATGAAGTCGCCTGAGGAAAGTCAGCAGACAGGGAAAAGTAGAGAACATGAGAACCCCATTCTGAAACAGGTCAACCTATCGAGGTAAAGCAGACAATGGAGAACCAGCAAAAAAGACTGAAAGAGATAGACAGGGAGACAATGGAGAAACGCACAAGCCATCATAAGAACAATAGAAAAAAAGATTTGAGCGGATGAATGGGGTAAATAGTCAACTGTACAGTGCTGCTGATGGGTTGAGTAAAGTGAGGCTAGAGATATGAGTTGTGGATCTGGAAACATGGTGGGAATTAGTGAGCAAGCAGTTTGAGTGGGATGATAAGTGTAGAAGCCTCAGAAAGTCGAGAGAACAGAGGCTTCTCTCAGAGAGCACAGAAAGGTGGATGAGGAATGGGCCTGCCGTAGCTTAACGATCTGCACAGGACGTAGGAAAATAGGGAGTGATTACGCAGGTCCACTGAGAAGTTTTGCTACAAAGTAAAGCAGAGAAAAGGGGCTCATTTTGGAGGTTACGGTGAGGCAGGGCATAAGCATTTTTGGTTGCCTCTTATACTCAGGAAGTGGTTAGGTCTTTGCAAAATTTCTCCTGTCTGAGCGTCAACGATCATGCTACAAAGAGAATTGTTATAGCCCTCAGAAGCCAAGACATTAAACAATACTTAATGTGGTGCTTCTAAGGGCTTTGAACTTTCATTTGTCATCAATTAAGGAATCCTAACTAATGTTTATTTTCCTAAATTTATATTTTTGTCATGATGTAGCACATCTTCTACTCCCAGCTATGTATATGAGGGATTGTTTGGCTGATACCCACCATATATGCTTCTGTATACACATTTGTGATGGCCACAGGCACACATCCCTCAAAACACATCCGCCAATTAATTCAAGAAAATAAAAGGAAAAAAGTTAGACACAAAGGACCACCCTGTTTTCATATAAATCAGCCCAAAGAATGCTCACTTCATGTGCTAAAAGACCCTAATGAGGACAGCAGCCATCTGGCAAACAACCCATTTGATTGAAACAAAAATGTCAACACAAGCAAAATATGTGACGTTGTTGACCATTGACAGCCTGCTGATGGGCACCTATTTAGCTTTCAAAGCAGGCTGGCACATAGATTAAAAAAATCCATCAGACCTGAAGCGCCTTTAACAGGCCAGATTTCCCTGGGGGGCCTTTCTATATGGTACATATCATTTTCCAGAGCACTGATAGCTCTGACTGTCTCAGGCATCATTAGCCTAAATAGAATAATGATGCCGATGTGGGGAGTCATCTCACACATGTAATCTGGAGCGTGCGTGTGCGCCTGTGAGTGCACATTGCGTGGTTTCGGCTCTGCAACTTGTAAGGTTGTGCCAATTTCCATGGTTTCCTTCGAGCTTTGCACTTGCTAATTATCTTCCTGCCATCACCAAGTCCCCTGCTGTAAGCACGCAGAGGGAACGGGTGACCTCGGTGTCCGTTCGCGAGGCATGTATTCATTGTCCAGAATCTCACTCCAGCGACCACCTTCTGCTAGGAAAACAGTCCTCGTGCAGTTTCTTTGCCTGATGAAACTGTTTCCATATTCACTTGGCTTCCTAATTGGCCTCGTACTTTTTTGGGGAAAAAAATATACCTGAGATGCCTCCAGCTTGGCAGAAGCTAAAGTGAGAAGCCATACAGATGTGGTTTCTGAAGGAGCAGTTGATTTGTTTCACACACCACCTACCTTCTTTGAAAATTAAAAAAGCTTGCCGACAAAGTGGCAATTGGTCAGGACCTTGGGAGGGCAAAAATACAGAAAAAAAATTAATTTCAAACTGTGAAACTCAGCCAGCAAGAGCTAATAGCCCAACTCCCGACACACAGCGTTCACTTTCCGGTAAATGCAGTGGAGCCTGGGTGTGTGTGCCTTTGCCGATTTTTTTTTTTTTTAGTGGGGGATATCTGTGAAGGCGTATGTCTCTCGCCCTGATTTCATCACTCTCACTACACGCACCGAAAATCATCGCTAACTTCTTAAAGGAGAGTTTGCAAGCCCAGTCCCTCGGTGTTTCCTGCACCAAGAGTTCCACCGTGGAGCAGACTGCAGGCACTCCCACAGATCTCCATAATGGTGGAAACAGTAATTAACCACATCCCTCGAAATGTTGGCTGAATGGCTGGCCCCTAATTTGTATACTTTCTGCAGAGGTTTCAGTGTCTCGTAAAATTTATTGCCATACTAAAGTCACCTTTTAAATTATGGATCACGGTATTGGTATGCTGCTAAAAATGTTCACAGCATTGTAATTTTATGCACTGGCGATAAACATGAAAAATGCATTTTGGGGTTGTTTAACATTAAAAATAATGTTTTGGAAAATAAATTTTAGGAGAAATTTAGTGCTGGGGAAAAGGACCATATTCACAGCCCTGAAGACACAGATCCATAATCCAAAGAGTGCACTGGATGGGGACCAAATTTGCATCTCAGCTAGGTCAACAGCCAGGTACCACAAGGGCTATCACCTTCACATGGGTTGGCTGTAGACGGGATCCACATCTTCCTGCCAACTCTCAGCTATCAAGGTCCTCCCCTTCCTTATTGCTCTCTAAATGGTAGCAGGGTTTATCTGCAGAGTTGGCAGTTGATTGCTAGGCACTTGGCAGCGTTCCAACAAATCACCTTGTTCAGGAACGAAAGTAATATGGCAAAACCTGGCTTTCTGAAAAGCACCTTACCTTGGGCAGCCAGGGGCAGTGCCTCACGAGCTTAACTTTACCTGAAGAGTTAATTCAGTGACTGGTGTCACAGCCATGGCGCTTGACTCTCCCAACAGAGGTCTCATTAAGGGGGCCAGTAATCAGCAAAGAGCAAGTCATCTTGAGAGATGTCATGAGTCCAAATACCTAGGTCTGCATCCCGTCATACGTCTTGTGAGACGTGTGACTTTGGGCAAGTTACTTATACTTTCTCTTCCTCTATTTCCCCATCTATAAAATAGAGGTAATGATACAACATAATCTTGAGGTCGTTTGGAAGATTGAATTAGAAAAGACATGTAAAGGTACATGTGCAAGGCACATAGCAAAGAACTAATAATGTTGTTGATGATGATGTTGGTGATGATGTAGGATGAGCCATCCACGCTGCATTACATAAAAACTATATAAAACAGATGATTTGAGAAGCAGCAGCCATTGAGCCTCGAAATAATGAATTTCCTTTCTATTTCACCCCTCCTTTCCCTACTGGTAAAATTCCACGCATCCTTCAAGGCTTAGCCTAGCAAGTGAGAATCTTCTCTGTGTAGCCTTCCTTTACTTCTCCCACTACCTTGCCAAGGAAGAAGAAATTGCTCCATCATTGAGTATTTCCATAAATTTTGCTCAGAATTCATTTTTATTTCATTTTGCACATTATAAAATATTTAATTGGTTATATGAGTCTTTAATATCACACTGTAAGCTGCTCTACACAAGGAGTATATTTAATTTATCTCTGTGCCCACAGTGCATAGTGGAATTACATGAAGAGTTTGCTTACTGTTTACATGCTATTTAAACCTAGTGGGAAACAAATAGGAAAATCAAGGGGTCTTGAGGGTGTCTGACCTTGACCCAAACTGTTTCTTGGGTCTACTGAAAATCAGGAATGGCATTGGATTTCCTTCAAATTTAAGACACCTGTAGAATCTGTTAAGACACCTGGTCCCTCACTACATTGGAGAGGAATGTTAATAAAATGACCCCGTTTTGATCACTGTTGATTTCCAAGTTTCATTTGGTTTGGGCTATGACTTCCTGGCATTGCAGGCTGAGAAAAAAGTTCACAAGCACAGATATGAACAAACTCTAGAGAAGGAAGATATAT
Organism: Pteropus medius; assembly: GCF_902729225.1. NCBI lineage: Eukaryota > Metazoa > Chordata > Mammalia > Chiroptera > Pteropodidae > Pteropus > Pteropus medius. Next base: position 21,002,496 of record NW_024342471.1, read on the forward strand.
AGAAATATTCTTATTTCCTTTGTTCATGACACATATCTAAAGAGCCTGAAACATATTCCAAAATCACAGTAGCATTTATTAAATGAAATAATATAAAGCTATACAAATGATAAAAATGCCATATAGTAATATATTGAAAATCTTGATGTTTGGGTGTTGGGCCAGATGAAAAATGACGGATATGGTCATTAAGTTTGGGGAAGCCAATGAATATCATCTAATATCACACTCCAAAGTGTGTGGAAGGTGGATTAACACAGTGGTTCTCAAATATTAGCACGTAGCAGAATGGTCCATGAACATGGTATGGAATTCATATTTCTGATGCCCGGTCCCAGAGATCATTTCAGCAGGTCAGGGTGGAGCTGGGGGTAAATTTTGAGCATGCACAACCAAAACATGTTATTTATAAGTTTTATTCATGTGCTACTATGTAATATCATACACATTATTAAAATTCACAAAATAGAAATTATAAAAGTCTATAAAAATAAATGATATTGTTTACATTCCCAGTAGATATTCTTGGACACTCCCTGGGGTAAATGCACCCCCTCTGGAGATGAGTGCTCCAAAAAGGTGCTTTTCAAATTTTATTTATTTATTTATTTTGCTTTCCAAATTTTAATGGGCATATAAATAGCCCACAGTTCTTGTTTAAATGTAGATTATGATTCAGTATATCTGGGGTGAGGTTTGAGATTCTGGTGTTTTTTTTTTAACAAGCTCCCAGATAATGCTGATGCTTCTGGATTGGGAGTTACGCTTTAACTAGTGAAGGTCTGTGCAGTAGCTTCCCTACTACTGACCTAAATCCCAATGCAAATTGAGGTTTTAACTGATCAGGGTTTGGTGTAGTTGGTACAAAGAGGCAAGCTCCCAAAATTTTAATCTAGAAGACTTTCTGTAATTCTTAAGTTTTACTGATGTGAAACAAGGGAAAAGCACCCCAAATAAGCCTGCCTCATCTCTAGCCTTTTATGTCCTTTTCTAGAACGGTTCTTTCTGCTTATCTCTTGAATTAACAAGCTAGTACTCCCTGAAGTCATAAACAATGACTTTCCTGGATGCAACAGTGGGCAAGATTATTCTCCCTGATTAAGCCTTTGACAGGCAGCATCTTTGCAGCAAGCATCATGCCAGGTTTTATTAGTAAATTGGTCCTACAAAGTTTTTTCTTACCTGCAGATGCCCTAGCTCAGCAATCCTTTCCATAGATTGGAATGAACACATTTAAGAATGTCATGCCTGGTGGTACCAAGAACAATAATTAGACAAATTTATAAATCATAAGGAGATAAGTATAATGCACTAATCTGTAGAGATTATTAAGTGGAAGTAGGAAACTTAAATAATTAATTCTTAAAATCATCCCAAGAAGGCTGCGTTTTTCCTGATGTACAGACACTGCAATTAGGTTACCGTGACAAGACCATTTCAGATGAAACAGGAATTCTTCAATATGCCTATTTAATGGAGCTGAAACATGTTATAGGGAATGATTTCATTACCACATCCTTCCGACCCGAATGAAATCAAAACTCCAGGATATGCTACCTTTTGAGTGATTCCACAGCATGCCATGGACCAGAGACAGTGGTTGGTAGTCCAGAAGATCTGATGTGCATAAAAATCATCATCAGACATCCCATTAATGTGTTTTAATAAAACAGGAAAGCACTATACTTTTGCATTAGTCACCTGCATGTCACTTATAAATCAGCCCTAAGAAGCAACAACACCCTTTGAGAATATTGGAAATCATTCAGTGACATAGTGGTTGTGTTGTTAATGTTTAGATATTTATGTATTCCTTTTAAAAAAAATTAGCATGTATTAATTGCCCTACCCAGCTTGAGAGGTCTTGTCTACCAAGGATGCTGCCTGTTGGAGCCTACCCGAGAAGCACAAGAGCCTTTATTGGGAGGCTGCTGTTTTTGGTGTCCAGTGACCCAAGTCCAATACAGCTTGATCACTTTGGCAGGTCTTGTAAACTTCTTGTGGGCTCACTTCCTTCTGTGCAATGGGAAAATAATAATTATTATCCTGAAAGATGAGATTCAAATACAATTCATTTTAAAGAGTTTAGCACGGGGTCCTCAATAGAATAGCAATTAATTGGTTTACTTCTAGATCCTGCATTGCATTGCTCTATGTTATTATAGAAATATTTCTATTCTCTCTCTGCAACTAGATTGTGTTGAGAATGCAATAGTGGTCAAAAGGGAAATCACTTTAGTGAGACAAAGTTCCCAATGTTCATTAAGACACATAAACCGAGTTAAGTTAGTAAATGTAGGTAAAATAAAATGCTTGAAAAGCCAACGACTGGGGTTGGGGAGGAGAAACAGGCCAAGCGGGGAGAGGGTGATATCACGGGATGTCTGCTGTAGTTTGCCTGCAGACCCGAGGTGAGTCCGAAGTACAGCCGGCCTCTGAGCAGAGAGAGCAGAGGTCTCCATGTCCCAGTGGGCTGCCTGTTGTCAACTCAGTCACCCTGGTTTCCTTAGCAATGGGCCCCTCTCTAGGTTTTGGACATAACAGAATATTCACTTGCCAGTGAAGTCAACAATAAGTAGAAAAGCCACAGCGTGTCGGACAAGGCCAGCTGCACGTTGGACAAATAAGGTCCAAGAAAGCATTAGGGTAAACCATCTACAACAATGGAAAGGACAGTGCTTCTGAGTATTTAGTGGCACTTGTCTCTCTAGCTGACTTCAGCGATGAAGAAAATAAACCAAGTAATTTGAACATCTGCTTTGCCTGACCTGACTCTTAGGATGTCCACCTTTCACAGAAGGAACTGGAACAAAGTACAAGAGTCTACATCTGAGGAGCAGGTTGTCTTGCACATAACTGATGTTCAAATATTTGGTGATGAAATTGTAATTAGGACACCGGGTCACCTATGCCTCTGAGACAGTGTTTTTGAAATTCTCTTTTGTTAAGCCTCGTAATGCTAGAAGGCATGCCACCACCACCAACAGAAAAATCCATAATTAAATAAGCTTAGGAACGGCTGCTTTCCATATCTCCATATTAGATATTCCTTTTATCAGCATATCAAAAGATCTGAGAAGTTCTGCCCTAAAGAAACATGTTTAGGTTTTTATTTATTTATTTATTTTGGCTTGAATTTCCCAAATACAAATGAGCACAGACCACAATCATAAAAAAACTACTGACTTTGATTTATGGGAAGCTTATTCCCCCTGCTCTGTCCCCACACCCCTCTCTCTTCTTCTGTTCTTCCCAATACCCGCCTCCCCCCACCCCTCCCGCCCTCTTTCTCTTCCTCCCTCTTTTCCTCAACACTTTCTCTATACTTTGAGGGTTGGGAGAGTCAGCCCTGTAATGTCCATTCTTACCAATACAACTTATACTGGAAAACCATACATTTAGGAAAGATTACTGCATATGGAGCCTTAATAAAGTGGATGTACTGGACCTCTTTGTGCTAGCACCCAAGCAGCATTCTGAGGGAGAGGTGGGAGGAGACATCAGAGCATACATCCAAACATATATATGAAGAAGAATGTCGTATCTTGTGTTAGGCACTTATTTCCTTTATAAGCAAAAGACAGAGCTGAAATCAGAGCTGGTATCTTCAGAAAGAATCAGAAGATGAGGGATGAGGTCGGAAAGTCCAATCGTGCAGGTGTGCCAGACCCTTGCTTTTATTAGATGTTGGCTGCTGATTCTAGGTTGAGCTGAGTAAATTTTTTTAAAGTAAGCTTTTTGTTTTAGAAAAAAATTGACATTTATAGAAAAGTTGTGAAGTTAGTACAATGTGTTCCCACAGGCCCCCACACCCAGTTTCCCCTGCGTACGTTTGTCACAATTAATGAACAATCTTATACATTACTGTTAGTTAAAGTCAATAGTTAATTTGGAGCCCCTTAGGTTTTCCCTAATGTCCTTCTTCCCTTCCAGGATCCCGTCCAGGACACCACATTACACTCGGTTGTCATGACTCCTTGGGGTCCTCCTGGCTGTGACAGTTTCTCAGACTTTCCTTGCTTTCAATGATCTTGACAGTTTTGAGGAATACTGATTAGGTATTTTGCAGAATGTTCTCTCATTGAGATTTGTTAATGTTTTTCTCACTACGAGGCTGGGGTTACGTGTTTTGCGGAGGAAGCGACCACAGAGGTGAAGTGCCATTTTCATCACATCAGATCAAGAGTACATGCTATCAGTCTGGCTTACCCTGTTGACACTGATCTTGAACATTTGGCTTAGGTAGCGTTTGCCAGGTTTCTCGACCATAAAGTAACTCTTCCCCCACTTTCCACTCTGGATAGCCCAGGCCCAAGGAGCAAGGAGCTTTGCTCCACTTCCTTGAGGGTAGAGTATAGAAATTATTTAGAGTTCTTCCACATGAAAGATTGGTCACTTCTTTCCCATTTGTGTGTGTGTGTATGTATGTATGTATATATTTATTTATCCATCCACTCATGTATTATATCAGAATGGTTATTTATTTTATACTTTGGGTTATAATCCAATACTACTTAATTTATTTTGTTGCTTAACACATCCTAACTATGGCCACGGGACTGGAGGGGGCTACAGTGGGGTGGACTCCCTATCCCTGACTGGGTTGGGGTCTGGCAGAGTCTTTTCTCCCAAAGAGTAAGCCATCACTATGAAGGGCATGCTGGGCTCATTTTACAACGATCGCTATTCTCTTCCCCCAGCCACAGCCAGGAGAGACTCTTTCACGGGTCTTCAGCATGAGAACCTGTTGTTCTTCTGGTGTTTCTACCAGTTTCTGGCTCCTGAAGCTTTTTCTTAGGGGTAAAGAGATCTCACCTTTGACTCTGCATTGCCCGTCTCTCCAGATTTCATGGCGGTCATTTGCCCTGTGAAGTCAGGGTCCAAAATTAGTTCGTTTTTAATTTGTCCAGGTGTTTCTTGCAGTAGGGATGGCAATGATGATTTCCAAGCTCTTTACATATCAAAGCTGAAACTGGAAGTCCAGCTACGTGTATTTGTATTTTCTAAACATGAAAATGATCATGTAAGAGAATATGAGTTCGTCAGAATGAACTTATTGCATGCGTTAGCACAGGACAAAGTGTCTTCTGCCATGCCACGAAAGATGGTGAACCGGTAGCACTGTTAAACTGCACACTGAAAAATCACAGAAACAGCAAAGGAGAGGGCCATATCTCTATGCCCATGGCTACTTCAGAAGAAAATGTGTTATCATGTGTCCCGGCCGGGTATCAAATGTGCATGAAAGCAGGTAATGCAATTTGATGACCTTCTGTAGCACCAGTGACTTACACCTAAGCCCGGAATTTGGGAAAAGATACTGGGCCAATCAAGAGGTGGTAGAAATAAATATGCCACCTGTACAAGGGGCAGATATTGCTCTTCTGAATTTGCTCTGCCTGATGACTTAAACAGTCGTAGATGTGGAATAAAACATGGACTCTAGAAATTTCCTAGAAAAAAAATATGACTTTGTAGTTGGGAAGGGTGCAGCATTAAATGGCGAGCTCATTTTATTATCATGATTACTGAGGTTTCTCCTAGGTTCCAATACTTTGAAAATTATTTTCTAATTTTTTTCCACATCCACATGCCTCTTATACTAGTGGTCCCTTAATGTTTTTCTCTAAGTTTCTTCTAAGGCTCTTTAAACTCAGATATACTTACTTAAATGTGAGCTCATACCTCAAGACTTTGATGCTCTAGTTAGACGGCTTATTATACGTTTTCTATTATATATTTTTACGTAAAGAACGTAAAGGTGAAGTACATCCACAGATGTACTGCCTAAATATCATCCAGTATTTTAACAGTGATGCAAAACTTAGAAAAGCAGAAGATAAGTGGTAGCAGATTATTTAGTTGAGGGCAAAGGCTCAAGAGAGTGGACGACAAGACAGGCACTTTTAATGCGTGGATATAGAGACCAGAGAAAAAAATAGTACTGTCAATATTAGCTTGCTTGATTGGAGCTTCAGTGTATATCTTGGGGAGAGTTGAGTTGAGGTGTCCCCAGCTGAGATGGGATCAATGTGCAGATCTCCATGCTGCTCCATGTATGTGGAAAAGGTCATGAAAGGGAGACTTGAGTAAACTTTCCTTTCCTTACGATTTTGTCCAAAGCTCCTCATGCTAGGGTCTCGGAGACGGTACTAGGACAGCTGTGAAGAACCAGAGAACTTCCTCCTGTTATAACAAAGACGTGAATGGGAATTAAAAGCATAAAGAGATTTGGGTTAAGATTCTCTGCCCCTTTTTGGTCTTTCAAAACTGGGCTCTAAGCTCAGTTTTTTTGTGAGCTCTTGGTTTTCCTGCTAGCAAACATGAGTTACCAAGAGTCTATGACTCTCCATTTCTTTTCTGTTCAATAAATATTTATTGAGTACCTTCCATCTCTTAGGTTTTGTGATAGATGCCAATTATACTACGGTGAAAAAGACAGACATTGTAGTTCGTGCTATTTTGGAAGTTATAGTAAGAAAGACATGATAAATAATATTTTCTCTTCTAAGATGACAGGCTGAGGACATGCTTCATATCCAATATTTCTGCATTAGACCCATAGAAATGGTGTAGGAAAAAATATTTTTTAAAGAAATGAAATATGTAGTCTCATATAAAGATAAGAAATAGTTTGCTCTTCAGACTGGATGTCCATCATAGGTGCTCTAGGCCCAAAGGTGGCAAAGCGGGGGAGTGACTAGATCAACGAAAAAATGTTGTAAAATAACCTTAGTAAAGAAAATGAGGGAAGATGGGGAAGAGTGTTCTAGGCAGAAGGAACGGCCTACACGAAGGCTCAGAGACAAGAGGGAATGTGACTCCTTGGAGGCACTGAACGTCCTCTTGTGTATCTGGAGTAGGAAACAGGAAGAGATAGTTGAGAGGTGACCTTAGCATGGTGGGGAGAGGCTAGTTTGTAGACCTTTTAAATCATGTTTAAAATCTAGACTTATCCTGGGACAACCGTATGTAATTTAAGGACTTTAATCAAAGAAATGAGAATGGCCTTGATTGACCTGTGACCAAAGATCATGTGTTAGCAAACTTTTTCTGTGAAGGACCAGACGGAAAATATTTTAGGCTTTTTGAATTATAAATTCTCTGCACAACTATTAAATTATGCCATCGTGGGATGAAAGCAGCTGCGAACAATACATAAATGAGTGTGAATATGTTCCCCAAAAGCTTTATTTATTAAAACAGGTAGTGGGCCACATCTGGCCAGTGGGCCACAGTTTGTTAACCCTCAATATAGAAGCAGTAAAACCAGAAAGAAAAGAAAAACGAATAAACTTCTTAACTCAGTTGCTTTAACTTAGTTAACTGATGATGCAGAAAGCTTTTTTCAAATTCTTTTTCTTTTTTACTGAATCTGAAACGACTTGCATCAAAAAGGTTGGAATTGTGATTTTGTTTTTTAATTTCTTATGGTGACAAGTTTAAAACTGGGGGAAATCTTGCATTCTATATCTTAGTCTCATTCCCTCCTGTCACGCAAGTAACATCTCTCTCACTGCTGCCAAAATGGCTACTTCTGCTACTGGGTCAGACCAATTATTTCCTAAATGGTTTGTAGTTACCTACACTTCAAATGCACAGCTTTTGCGGGGAGGGGGTTGCATAACAGTGGCTGGCACTCATTGTACTCCACACATCTGTTATTCGAGCAACACATCAGTCTGCTCAATTAAAGCCCATGACTACAAAGCAACTGTGTATCTGTGTATTACTGCTCTGCCACAGACCCTATTTAAATATCTGACGTTCGGAGCCCTTTTCTGCTTAGCTACGTACTTTATCCCAGTTTAAAATTAAATTGCAAAAAAGCATCAACAATATTCTTAAAGTAAATCTTTCCATACCCACTCATATCACTACTTCATAGAAAATGTTTTGAAATCACTTCTCTCTCTCTCGAGTTTTATTTTTAAATTACCAAGGAGACCATTGAGTGTTAGGATGAGAGTCAGATATGAGGAACGCTGGCACAGTTAGTTTTAAAGACTGCCATTTAAAACTCCTGGTTTCTCCCAATTTGGGGAGAAGTAGCAAAATGATTATAAAAATAGTAATAATAATAATAATAGTTAACACTTATTGAATGTGTAGTCAAAACTCTTCTAAAAATATTGCATTTAATTCTCACAACAAATCTATTAGGAAGTTATTATTTTTCACCTAGGAAAAACGAGGAATTGGCAAAGCCAGGCCTCGGTCCCTGGGTGGGGGACTCGAGAACTCACGCTGTGCTCTGCTGACAGTGTCACCCCCACATTCTAACACCCCACACTGTCCTAATATCTGGCTCACCCACCGGGAAACCTGAATTATTGATCGCATGATTAGATATTAATTATAAACGTGATACTTTGTTTCTGTATCAGACCTTTCAGTATCACACACGCTGTCACATTCAACCAGATGAGACAGGTTAAAATAGAAGTAAAGAGAAACTGGAAAGGAAAATCGTAATTTCAAACATGAGAAAACAAGTGTTCCTCGCCTCACAGGTTGAAACTAGCAGAGCTGGGACCTCAGTCCAGGCTTTTTAACACCAGGTGGAATGCTGTTTCTGGGTACACCTGCTCCTAACAGTCTTCCTCAGGAGTTCCCTTTCCCCAGGGCATGTGATGCTTCCCTGTGATTAAAACATGAATGATTTCAGAAAGCTCTTGACAGCAAAATCTAAAGGTGGGCCTGATCCCCGGGCAGGTATTTGGGGCTGTGGAAACTTTCTGCACTCCAGATCACAAGGCCTGCTTGTATGAAGAGCTGATCTCGGTCTGGAAACCAATTTAATGTACTGTCTGGATATTCTGAAAGAATATCTGTAAGTATTTTTATATATTGACTTTATATATTAAATCCCTCAATAGGCAGGTAGATAGATCTCTATCTATCTACCTATCTATCTATCTATCTATCATCTATCATCTATCTATCTACCTAAATTGTGCCTAAGATTTCTTTCTGGAACCCTTAAAAGATTATGCCATGACACAAAGAGGGATAGACAAGTAAAAACCATCTATATATAAACATCATATTATATTAAATTTATTATATTAGTTATAGCTGTGCGATTTATGTCATAGTCCTGTTGCCATCATCTCACAGAATGGACAAAACTGCCACTCAAGATTTGATTCACATATCGAGACTGATGATGCCACACATGAGAGGATATGAAAAGGTTTATAGTTCACATACTGAGGCTTTCTGGGAGAGCGTTGCAGATCCCAAGCAGGTCGTAAATGTCTTAAGAGAGCAGAGTGGGGCAGTTGGCTTAAGATTTTGCGGTGGCTGAGAGGTAGAATTGGGTTGCCTCTCACGGACTGGGCTTGCATGGTTTGAACTTCCTGCCAGCGCTAAATGAGGGAGCACCCAAGCTTTCTTATTACCATGCTCAGGTGCAGGACAAGGAAGGAGGGGGAATTGTGGGGCCTGAAAATCATCAATGGTCAGGCATCGAAAGTGGAGTCAGATGCTGTATGATAAACCCCCTTCTACACCGTATTTATTTCTGTTATATCACTAGTCAGGATTGGTTGTTATACCTTTGTTTCAGTTACTTGCTGTCTCTACTCAACTGTGAACTGCATGGGGCCATTATTTATCAGTTTTAATCACTAGTGGATACCCAGAACTGATTATAAAACCTGACACATAATAGATGATCAAAATAGTCATTGGAGACCAAAGGGCACATGGAAAGGTATTTAATATCACCAATCATTAGGGATATACCAATCAAAACCACAATGAGATATCACTTCATACCTGTTAAAATGGGTATCATCAGAAAGATAAGAGATGACAAATGTTTGAGAGGGTGTGAGAAAAGGAAACCCTTGTGCACTGTTGGTGGGAACGTAAATTGTTGCAGCCACTATGGAAAACAATATGGAGACTTCTCAAAAAATTGAAAATAGAACTACCATATGATCCAAACCAGCAATCTCACTTCTAGGTATATATCCAAAAGAAATGAAAACAGAATATTTAAGAGACATATGTACTGCCATGTTCATGCTCATTACAGCATTGTTCACAATAGCCAAGATATGGAAATAACCTAAGTGTCTAACAATGGATGAATGAATAAAGAAGACGTAGAACATATATATAATTGAATATTACTCAACGACGAGAAAGAAGGAAATCTTGCCATTTGTGACAAAATGGATGGATGCAATTTGAAGGCATTATGCCGAGTGAGATAAGTCAAACAGAAGGAGAAATACTGCATGGTAACTTACATGTGGAACCTTAAAAAAAGAAAAGCATTCAAACTCATCGAAACAGACAATAGAGAAGTGGTTGTCAGGAGCTAGGCATGGAAGGGGAATAGAAGTTGGTAAAAGAGTGCAAATTTTCAGCTTTAAGATGAATAAGTTCTGAGGATCTAATGTAAAACATGGTGACTATAGTTGAGAACACTGTCTTGTATAACTGATGTTTACAAGTTCTGCTAGGGGAGCAGAACTTAAATGTTCTCATCAAAATAAAAAATAGGTTATGGATGTGCTAATTAACTGGATAGGGTAACCTTTCACAATGTAGATGTACCTCACGCCACCACGATGGACACTGTAAGTACTTTACGACTTTATGTCAATTATACCTCATTAACACTGAAATTAAAACAACAAAAGCAAACAAAAACAAAATCAAAAATAGTCATTGTAAAAATGAAGTTACAGGTGGCTCAGTGCTAGGTGTCAGGTGTAGAGCAGTGTCAGGACATGGTTCTTCCACTGAGGTCCCCATGTTTTCTTAACTGTCAGGGGAAGTAGTTTAGCCATAGTTATATGGCTAGAAGGCAGGAGGAAAAGATAAGCAAGTAAACAGATTGCAATAAGGTGTGACAAGCACTACAAAGACGTATGTTTCTTCTATCATGGGGCCGTAGGTGACTGTCCTCCTTACCCCAGGCACCGTGGTCCTGCATAGAAAGGCACTCAACTTGTGATTCATGCATGATGTAGACCTGAGTGAGTGGACTGCAGAATTGAGTTCAAGTTTATATTGGCTCTCTATCCTGGGAACACAAATCAAAAAAAATTCAGGCTCCTTAGGAGCCTCCCAGGAATTTCTGAAGCTTCGCAAACCTTATCCACGTTCCCCCACCACCTCACACCACCTCTTATCGGACACTTACTGCAAATAGTAGGTGTGAAAAGGTATAGCAAACCAGAAAAAAATGGGGGGAGGCGGAATGCTGACAAAATCAAATTTTTATGCCAAATTCTATTTTTTAAAAGTGACTCTTGTTATTTCTCACTCCCCATTTCAAATCTTCCTTTGAATCTGCCCCTCGCTGCAGCTTTCCTTAAACTAGTGTTCTCTGGGATGCTAGTTCCATATGCATTCTGCGAAGGCTTGGAGTCAATGCTCAAGTTTGAGGAACTGCTATGTATTCTAGCTCTCCCTGGGAGAGCCACAATGTCCACAGCATATTCCTAGCTCTTGGATTCTCTGCATTTTCTAAATCTTCCCAACCACTGAGCATGTTCCTAGAACACTTTGTAAGTTCCCAGGGAACTGGTGTTTGCAGAACATGCTCTGGGACATATTGGACTGAAAGATAGAGTCTGGGCCACTGAAGATAAGCCTAGGATGATTTACTTATCTGGAATCTTCCAGCTTCTCCAAGCTCATCACAACTTTCTTTCCCTTTCTTTCATCTCTGTCCTTTGGCAGTGAGCTCCTCGTAGATTTTAAGTAATAAGGTTCTCTCTTATGTATCTAAGGCTTGCTCATGGCTGCCTCCTCTGCCTTGTAGTCACAGAACCTTGGCTGTGTCTGGGATGGTTAGCCTCAGTTGGCTTGTATGTTAAGTAGAGGATTTGGCAAACAAATGATCTTTAAGATCCCTTCACATTCCATCTTACACCCATCTTATGATTTCTTTCTCCCCCGCAGTCCTTGGATGTGTTACTTCCTTTCTCTAAGACTCACTTTCTTTATCTTCATAATCAGGGGAATAACAGAACATATGTCATATGATTCTATGAAGAATAGATGGAATGAGGAAGGTGAAGGCTTACTATTATGGTGTAATCAGTAGGACTCAATAAAAATTAATAATAAGATCAAACTACCACTTATAAGAAAATTATTCCAACATTACCTAGGGTTGGTCTTGCTTGAGACTGATACATCCTGTGTGCTCTCTGGCTTTGAAAGCCTTTTACTGATGTAAAAATAACTCTTAAAATGTTCTTAACAGTGTAGTTCAAAGAATGTTAATGTGCTCTGAGGCCAAATAAAGGGAAGCTCAATTGCTATAAACTTAATTTTTAAACACCCTAAATAAATATGTGTTTTCTCTAATGGCAGAGAGTCAACTCTCATCAGAATCTTGAAGGACAGAATGTGACAGGACATTGATTATGGTTTCCCAGGAAACTAGGTAGAGGAGCCTGAAGACCTACTAAAATGATCTGACTTTGAAAATAACTTTTGTATACAAGAGACTTTAACTTCACAATGTAGTTTTCCTCCATGATTTTATTTGGTGCTCAAAGAGACAGGTGAAGGAGACAGAATCGTAATATCATTACCTTTGGATGTGCCTCAGCTCAGCATGTCCAAAGCCAAACCAGCCATCTGTTAGTTGCAGACTGGACCCTCTCCCTGCCTTGGCGTATGACTCCACTTCCCAACCAGTTGCCCAGGCCACATACCCGGAGTTATCCTCCTCTGCTCTTTCTTCTCTGCTCTTCACTTTCACCAATCTTCAAGGCCCTTCGAGTCAATCTCTAAAATCTCTGCCAGCCAGAGTCCTAACTCTCTTCCTGAAACCTCCTTTTGAACCCGCCCCCATCCTAGTCGATGGTAATTTCATCCTTCAAGCTGCTTTGATCCCAAACATTGAAATCAACCCTAATTCCTTTCTTTCCCTCATTCTCAATGTCCGGTCCATCATCAAATCCTGACAAACTCTTCATCTTCGAAATCCGTACAGACTATAACTACTGACCCACACCTTCACCACTCCCAAATGGGTCCAAAGCATCATTTCTCAAGCCTGATTTTTCCTTTCAGCAAGTTTTTAGCTGGTCTTCTGGTTACTGTTCTTATCTTCCTATAGAGCAAACTTTTTCAAATTTGGCATTATTGACATTTGGATACAGATAATTCTTTGTTGTTAAGGGCTGTCCTGGACATTTAAGGTGTTTAGCAGTATCCCTGGCCTCTACCTACTAGATGCTAGTACCATCCCCTCACCCCCATCACTTGTGACACTGAAAACCTGATAGTAAATTCCCTATGCCTTAGAGGAAGGCACCACAATCACTCCCCTAATCCATTATCTACCTTTTCTGACTTGATTATTTTTCTTCATCCACACTGGCATGCTGGCCTCTGTCCTACCTCCAAAGTTTTGCACTTGCTCTTTCCTCTGCCAGGAGAAATCTTCCCTAAATATCCACTTGGTTTGCTCCTTCATCTCCTTAAGGTGGTACCTCCATGTAGATATATGATATTATACATTGCACGCAGCAAGATGCTTTAAAATAACATTTGATCACTGGGATGCATGTTCCCAAAATATTGTTAAATAACAAAGAATGATTTGGAAAAAAATGTACATTATGACTCCCATTTTGCTAAGGGAAGAACCAAGTACGTATTTGTACACATATTACTACTAATAAATACAGAAAATACACCAGAAGGATAGACACACCCGTGTTAACTGTGTTTATCTCTGTGCAGCAGCTGTATAACCAATTTGTTTACCGATACTTTTCTGTATTGTCCAAATTTCTATTATAAAGATATTTTATTTCATAATCAAAGAAAAATAGTCAACACTTTTTTAAAAAGGGAACAGCATCATAATCCTAAATGTCTCCAAGATCCAAAGACCAGTTGGGAAAATGTGGAGATGTGGAGCATGGGGAACTTCAGTGTACCCGACCTGAAACTACTGCTAACGAAGACCAAGGGCATGCATTTAGAGGCTTTAAGGGAGACAGAGAGAGAGAGGAAACTGAATTAAGTGACCTAGAATGTTTACATTTATGGGGACCTTGGCAATCATGGAATATGACATTCTCTTCTTTAATAAGGCAGGAGCTCCAGAGAAATCAACTAACCCAAAGTCACACAATTAAATAGTCACGGAGCGGGGAATGTTCAATTATTTTTTCATCAAACATTTATTAAGTTTCCACTATGTGCTGGGTGCTGGGGTGCAATGGGGAGAGATAAATGCAGTCCTTGCTCTTGAGTGCAGTTGGGAAGAAACACAAATGCACATCCAAATACTATAGAAATGAGCCACCTAGTATAGAAGTCACTCGCCACATGTGGCCATGAGCACTTGAAATGTGACTGGTGAATGAGAGGGGCTTTAAGTCTGAAACACACACTGGATTTACATAAAGGATGCATAATAGCCCATCAATATTTTTATATTGATTGCATACCAAAATGGCATTAGTTTGGACATATTCAGTTAGATAAAATATTAATTTTGCCTGTTTCTTTTTGCCTTTTTTTAAATATGGCTACTAAACAATTTCAAGTTATATATGTGGCTTGCATTTTGTCACTTTCGGACAGCACTGCATATGCATTTTGATGAATACTTGACAGGCCCTTAGAAATGAGAATAGAGGACGAGGAGGTTCAAAGTTCCTTTCTCAGTCTTGGGGACAGAGAAAGCCTAGGAAAGGAAGTGGCATATAAACTGGGACCTGGATAGTAAGTGAAATTTAGGCTAGGAGCAGGGTGGGATAAGGCGGGGGAGGAAATCAAAGGCAAACCAAATATTTAGTGAAGGCCACCATTTGCAAAGTTTGACTCTCGTATTCTTAAAATATTAAATAGCAAGTTGCAATCTTTTTTTTTTAATGGATTTTCTCTTCACATGGGAACTTTGACAGCCCCTAATTCCAGGCCTGGGAGTGAACGTGTGGACCTCAGGGACGCCAACTCCACCAGCACTGTCCTTCCTCCGCCAATATCTTATGAGATAAGCTCATTTCAGGGAAGGGCAAATTCTGCCTAGACCAGAGAAAAATAATGACATTGAATTAGCTAGATAGATGGCAATGAGTAATCCGCATGAAATTCTTAAATTTGGATTGGGAAGGGAGATTCAGCATTGGTTAGAGTGCCTCTGATTATGCAATTTATTCTCAGCCAAGAAAATGAATGTGCTCCATAAAATATTTCTGGAATAACCTTTTAGTGAAAAACAATAGAAATTGTAAGACAGATTAAGGTTTAGTGTCGCAAGAGATTATAGTGTGAACAGACTGTCCTCGTAGGGTCTGTTTAACGGGTGACAAGCTGGAGGAGGGGAAAACTGTAAGGATATTTGACATGAAAAATGTGAATTTGCTCTCTGAGTGTTTACTAGCATTCACAAGTAGCAGGAAATGAGCCGTGAAATGTATTGTCAAACATTCAGTGTTCAAAATATAATGCATTACTTTAAGTTGGGCTTTTTGCTTTCTGAGATCCTTATTCTCAATTTGCCCACCCCTAGGATAGATGAATTGGCTTTTTATTGTGTCCTCCCAAACCAGAATGGTAAGCTGTGGCAGAAATTGGGAACTGGCTTTCCAAAAGCCTCTTGTAGTTCCCTTTTCCTTTGCCTGCCTTAATTGTAGAGACTTGCTTGCCTCTCGCATTTGGTGGTGGTCATGTGACTTGCTTTTCTCCCAAAGAGATTTGAGTATTAGTCTCTAGGGAAGATTTCTCTTTCCACATAAGAAAACACAAAGCCCTGCTCAAGGAAACCCCTTCCCCTTTCCTCCTCCTTCCGCCTGACTCCTAGAGTAGGCGTGACACTGGCTGCTGCTACCACAGAACGGTGGCACCATTGTGAGAATGACAAAATACTTCCATGTTGGTTGGTCCTCGGATGGGGAGAAACCACAGTTGTGGAGAGCAGATGTCCATGATTTCAGACACCATTAACTGTGTCAGTATTTCCAAAAGAGCTGATAATAAGTGGACACCAGGAAGATGCATAAATGCTCTTCGAGAAAATTAGAGCTAGGTTTATTTTCACACTGTCGCCCCTCCCACCCCAACCTAGAGAAATTCACCTGCTAAATAGGACTGATGCGTAGTTTGCATACAGCATCGAAAGCTGTAAGAATTCCAGAATTTGTTCCAGTTTTGTTTAAGCATAAACTTCCCTGAAATGTGACTCCTTTCTCCTTCTCATTTTCATTAAAAATCAGTTTCAGGTAGAAATGCTAATACTTTAATAACCATCACTTTTTTGGAGGGGGGTACAAACTAAAAATGGTTTGTTAAGTAAATTTAGCAAAATCCATAGTTAGATTAGATTAGATTGGTTAGCTAGATGGCAGCCAGACAAGATATGCAGAAATACCACGTTTTGATACTTATCTGTAATTTCTTCATTGAAGTATGAAAATCACTCTACCGAATCACCCTTTACAGGAGCTGGATGCATTGCTGCTTTCGGCCTGCTCTTCGCTTAGCATCTGGCAAATGTCAATCCAAATATATACATGTATATAACATATACAATGTATACTATAAATATATGTTTGGATGTAAATGGATATATACATGCCCATATACACATATGTGTATATATGTGTGTTTCATATATGCCATCTGCCCATGCATTATGCTATGTATATGTATGTATACATATACACACTAGCTATTTATAATTCTACATCTTACATTTCCAACCTCACAAAGCATTTCTCTTCTGTGTATGGAAATTGGTAAGAGTCCCACCTACATTTTGCTGTCAATCTCTGGTCATTATTTATAGTTCCGCCTCATAAATGTCTCATGTGCATAAATGATTTATGCTTGACATTAAGGGTGCCTCCAACTGCCGACCACTTCAGGGGCAATGGCATCCCGTTTGCTAAACAGCTTTCACTCATAGGCCCTTAAAACCAATCCCTTCCCTAAGCCATCGCCCTGCCACTGTGGTGGGTGATTCTGGGATGGAGAAGGTGGAGCAGAGAGCATGAGAGGATCCATCTTTCCTCTGTGAGGACAATGCCTGCTCTTTTTCTCACTGAGAAAATTCTAAAGTTAGGAATAGAAAACAAATTAAATGTAACCTGGCAATAAGAACATCAAGTGTTAATACAATGCTTTTTGACTCACGAGGCATTTTCCTATACGTGAATTCATTGGATTCTCATAAAAACTCTATGATAGAGGCAGAACGACAATCATAATTGTCTTTTTACAGATGCAAAAGGGAGATTCAGAGAAGTCAAATGACTTGCTTAAGGTCACACAGCTAGTAAATTTCAGAGCCAAGAAGAGAAATTCAACCTTTTACTAACTCCTCATCCAGCAAGTTTTTCGCTATACACTTCACAGTAGTTTTTGTCTAAACAAAAGGCATATTATTTTTCCAATCATTACTCTAATAGCAAATTTACTAGCATAGTTGCACATTCTGAAAGCTGATAAAGCACCATTTCATAATCGGGTGTAGAATTTTAGCTTCCAGGAGCTATGTAGCTCTACCTGCTCATTTAGTCCATTCATCGTCCTCCTTCTATAGGAATGCCAGTCTCCCCATGAAGCTGCAAATGAGAAACATAACATTGGCTTGCATCTAGTCCTGATTCTATGCAGAGTTTTGTGTGTCCTGACTGATGGCATCATTCAACCACATTCTCTCCCATACATTATCCATCGCCGCCCTTTATCAGGTCCAGTTTGCATTGTATCACAATGAGTTCCTTTCTCTTTCCAATGAGGCCACTGGGTAAGAGGGGATGTCAGTGTGTAGCCAGCTTCACTAC
The DNA here is from genome assembly GCF_902729225.1 of Pteropus medius. Classification (NCBI taxonomy): domain Eukaryota; kingdom Metazoa; phylum Chordata; class Mammalia; order Chiroptera; family Pteropodidae; genus Pteropus; species Pteropus medius. The sequence continues at coordinate 21,020,282 of NW_024342471.1, forward strand.
CGGTGCTCCTGGCTTTCTCTGCTCCCAGATTTTTCATCCATTTCTTTCTTCCTTAGGCTTAGATGCAAACATCCAACCTGGGAAATAGAACTCAATGTGAATTTAGGGAAACGTGAGAAAAAGGAGCAAGAACCAAGAGCCACTGAGAGCAGAATTCTTTGAGGGCCACTGTAGTGACCACACAATTTTAAACACTTAAAAAAATCCATGTCAACTGGGTATCGGAAATGAATTTTAAAAACCTCACCCTGCCCAGGGCTGCCAATAGCAGAGTCCCTCAGGGCCAAAGCAGTTTAGCCTACAGTGCTCCCTGAGCTAAGAAAATCAAGTGTCTAAATCCATATCTTCACCTTTCCTAAAAATGGAAGGATACAGAAGCCAATTTCTATTTTTGGTCAACCTGTGGAAGTCGGCCAAATATGAGCACCAGTTTTAATGTAAGATTTCTCCCAATTAAAAAAAAAAAAGTGCTTCTATTGTTATCAGATTTATATGAACACAGTAATATTAATAATATTGAGAATTACTTATTCGAGGCCAGTCTCTACCAAAATAAATTTTGGAAAGTCAGACTCTAGTGTTTTGGGAGTGAATTCATAAAAATTACTTTCAAAAGTGAAATGAGCCATGCTCTTTTAGAATGAAAATTGAAGATGCGAGTTAGTTCATGTTGACTTCATCCCTTGGCGAATGTTTCATTAAGTGACTACTTCCTGGCTGTTATCATTATGAAGGAGAAGTTGTAGGCTTCCCCCCAACTTCGCATAGGCTCTTCGATGTAGGAAGACTGTTGGGAATGGATAGGTTTGCGTGGATGCTGCTGACCGCTTTGTCCTGGGTGGTTGAGACTGGGTCAGTGTTCCGAGTTCCTTCTTCAGCCACCAGGGGAAAAGTTCGAGCTTTCTTCTTTTGTATGCGAGGTAGCCTTAAACACAGTTCAGACCCCTGAATCCTGGTCTTCTGTGGGTTTAAATATCTCCTGACCTGCTTGCCTTGTATCCCCACTACCCCTACCAATTCTTTACCTATCTTTTGTCTTATTTCCTCAAGACCTTGCTCTCTGATGCAGTTGATCTGATTAACTAATTGGCAACAAAGGTTTACAGACACCAGCTTTATCAGCTCTCCCACCCACCCCACCCAGGCGCGTAGCGGGTCTGTGTTAAATCCTGGGAATTCTCATGCCCTACTGTCCTCCATTCGTCAGCGAAGGCCTTCACGGATGAGCCCTGCTGCCCCGCGGCCAAGTCAGGGACGTGTCTCAATCCCTTGTTCATAAAATTTGAAGCTGCTGCTGCTGCCACATTCATTTCATTGTAAGTCACTTGATTTCTCAGCATCTACCTCTTGGTAATCATAAAAATTTGGCGAAGTCAGAAGAATCGTCCCTTCAAGAAATGAAAGTGAATAGCTCCTTTAATGAGGGACTAATGGTAGGAATTTCAAAGAAATTCCACATTATTTTTCTTTTTCAAATGTCTAGATATCTACAGTTGCAGAATCTTTTTTCTTCCCTCCCTCCCTACTTCTTTTTATCAAGATTCTCATCTTTCGTGAATATGCAACATGGTCTTCTTGTGGTTGGAAAAAAAATAGCACTGAATTTGAAGAGTCAGAAGACCTAGGATTTGAAACTCCAAGTCTCCTGCTTGTGAATGACTTTGGACAAGTTGTTTAAACTTATCCACATTTCACAGGCATGGAACTAATATTCAAAGAGTTTAAGTAGTTTGCTGAATGTGGCACAGCTGGTAAGTGGTAGAGCTGGACTTTGAACACAAGCCTTCTGGCACCAAATTTCATCTCTTATTTATGATTTTCTAATGAGAATTAAGTGGGGTAATAAGTACTGAAAACCTGGACTCTGAACAAATAACACCTAATCTATATTGGAACCCAGACGCCTTCTCCGCCAAGGTGTATTTCCAGGTGTGTTTCAAAGCCACCCTTCCTGCCCTTTCCTACACTTGGTATCACCTGAGCACTTGCATCCCTCTCTTTTGAAGTCCTCTTGGTCAGGTGAGTCTCCATCCCACATGCACTGTCCCTCAGCGACTGCACACAGAAGAGATGGAGCCCACGGCACTTGGGAACCACCCCTTCATTTCGACTCTGATGTGCTCGCTTTCACCTCTTTGATCTAGTGGGTTTCTACCCCAAATTTAACTTGAAGAAAGCCAGCTGCTTCTTACAAAGCCCCTCACTCACACCCATATGTATTTGAAATTCACAATCTTTGGCCAACCCTTTTATGTTATTCAACAAGGACCTGAGTTCTTAGAGGTAACTAGGGAAAGAGAGTAGGATTTAGGAAATAGAATTTGCATATGTCCCTACTGCAGCCAAGGAACTTGAAGCAGGACCAGAACTGATGCAATCTGGGGGAGGGCAGGCAGAAGCAGTCTGAAAGCACGTCTGGACCGCAATTCCAGATAGATCTTGCTTGATAATGACATGCACCGGTTATGCCAGACAGAAGTGATCATTTCACTATTTGAGAAGGGTCTTTACTGTCTGTTATTTTGACTACATCCATGGCTCACGCCTTTTTTTTCCTTTTAAATTTTTTAAGTGACTGGAAGATTAGTTGCATTCTTAAGAATAAAAAGCTCCAAGCCATGCAACAGTAGTAATAATTACAATTTGATCATCACCCTAGCATCACCATGTGGCACAGTAATCTCTACTCAGTTCCCCAAGCCATCTTGACACCGGGCCACTGCTGAACCAGAACCGTTTACTGCCCTGACTGAGTTCTATAAACTCATGAGACAAAGTTCTCACATTTTAAGTAAATACTTGCCCTTCTTTTGACAAACTAGTCTAGGCTCTTACTTATCACATTAACATTAAACAAGTCAGATTTTCACCTCTCTCATACCAAGGAGTCTGGAGATAAGTGGTTTCTGACCCTGGCTCAGCTCTTCCAAGATATCTGATCTGAGGTCAGAATTTCTGAAATGATCTTCCCCTTGCTGGTCTTGATTTTAAAATAGTGATCACAGGTCTAGGCAGCACACCCTCATTCAAAGCAGCAAGAGGGGACACGGGCTCTCTTACTTATTGTCGGTATGAGTTGTCCTCTGCTTCATACTGCACTGGGCATCCTTTGCGCTCCCGTGTTGTAGTGGGTAGGCTTTGCCACAAGTATAAGGAGTAGAGGTAAATTTTATACTTGGATCGACATATAGCAAACCCATTTATGCCCCAGAAAATGACTGGAGAACTGGTCACTTAGACTGTAGTGGACTGATAGACATAGTTCACTCTGAAAACAAAACAAGCAGAGACCAGGGAAGACCAGGGGGTTGCGCACCTGATTTGAACGTCTTTGCACGAGTGGACACCCCGATCCCAATTCTTATCTTCCCCACACTTCCACACCAACTCGCGACACTGGACCGCTTCTTGCCCAAGCTTGTTTCTAATGTACCGTCTCTGCACTACCTGAAAAGTGCTTCCCCAGACTGAAACAGGATTGGAACTCCAGTGTGCATTCTTAGCTCAAATGTCACCTCCTCTTGGGAGCCTTCTGTGACTACACTGTCTCTATTTGCCCACCCCTAACTCACTCTTGATCGCACTGCTGCGTGATTATCTCTTCATAGCACTCACTTCTCACATCTGCTCGTTTTCTCTTGGTCATTCATACTGGGGTCTAAGTTCAGTGACCAAAGAGAGAGTATCTGTTCTCTTCACTACTCACCTGGAAGACTTAGATGAATACCTAAACAGGTGTTAATTTTACGAGAACAAACAATAGTCATCGGGAAGAAGCCCAGGGTTTTAGGTGATTTCAGGGAAGGTGAACGACTTATTAAATAGTACAATTTCTTCATGAAAATGTACAAAATACCCACAGGCCATGCAGTGCGACAAAGGTCTTGGTTAACCCGCTGGTTTGCGCGTGCTGGTCAGAACATGCATAATATGATCTCCTTTGCAGGTGTGGGTGGAGCCGGCCTATTATTTCAGGGTCCTTGTTCTTGGCAGCTTATTTTATGCATTCATGATTCAGGACAGAATGGCAAAGCCATCTATTTGAAAAGAAAAAAGTCCTCTAATGCTCTTTAGTGTATTGTCTTCCAAGAGAACCGTAAGTTTTCACTACCTGCCAAACAAGGGCTAGAGCCAAAGAGATGTGGAAATAAAAGTCAAAAGAAGTAGTGGGAAAAAAGGATTTGAATGGAGTAGCATTTCCTGGTTACAGCAGTGCGGGCACAGGCTTTTGGCCACTTTGTACTTTTTGATGAAGACAAAAAGGGACTAAATAAATATGCTGTGATTCATTGAAAATCCAAATAAAATGGCAAGTCATTTCATCCACAGAATGGATTATCTGACCGAATGATATCTTCACAATCACAAAACTTTTAAGCATTTCCCACAGCCAAGTGAGCTCCTGACAGTTTCGTTTCCTGAGCTGTCGTTCATTTATGGGTCCCTTTCCACGAAGAACATGAGCTCTGTTCCTGTCAGCATGCCAGAAGGAAGGGATATGCCCCCTGGGCTGGAGCAAAAGCAAAGATTATTGGCCATCTTGGAACCATGGAGTTATTTATGAGGGTAGGAGCTTATTAGTGTTTAATGTCTTTCTGTTTTAAAATGATTGAGCCACAGGTGGATGGCTTTGCCCGTGTCCACATGTAATAAAACAACAAGACAAAACAACACAACACTATGTCCCTTGATTTTATTTCCCACTTCCCTACCCAATCAATCAGCTTTCAGCCAAGAGCGCTTTACGACAAAAGAACGTCCGAGCAATAATAGCATGGACTGAAAATATAATACATTAGCTTACATTAAGGCAAAATACTTAAAAAGAAAGTAAAACAAAAGCCAAACCAAATCAGGGCAGAGAATTCCTAAGGCAAGAACACTTCTTGGGTAGAAGGCTCAATAGAAGTGACCAGCAGGAGACATATGGCATTTCTCTTGTCCTCCCCTCCCATCCCCCCCTCCCCACAAAAAAATTATTCAGTGGAGAGAAAACAAAAGGAAACGAAAGTCACTCAGGTCTGGTTGCAAGAAGGTTCTTATCGAAATTGGGCAGCACGCGTGTTGCTGGTATGGGAGTCCCTCAGTGGCGGAGAGAAATGGCAAATGAGAACAGGACTCTTCACAAATCCTCAAACACTTGCGGTCATCCAGATTTGAACTTGAAAAGCTTAAGAAAACATACAATTCCGAGAATGTAATTTTTAACCCTCTCTCAAAGATCTCCCCCATGAGATTTTGTAGCCTAGGGAAGGAAAAGAGAAATTGTTATTTTACCAACTGCGGATTCTTCTGGTAATTTGCTGATAGAAACAAAATGCTTTTTTTTTATTTCCATTGAAAGAAAGAAAATCAATCTCCCAATAAGCGTTATTGGAGGAAAGTGGCGAAGGAGGGGGCAGAGGCACACGGGCCATTTTATTTTCTTAGCCACTTGTTCTCAGTTCCTATTTTTCTTCTCAAAAACACCAGTCAGGTTGTATTTTGATGCTTGTCACTCCACATTCATCAGGTGACAAGACTGTTCTAATACGTTCAGCCCTGGATGTGTAGCCTGAAGAATGCTCCAGAATCAGAGAGCTCTTTCTGTTTGCGTTGGAATTAGGGCTCAGAACCCCACCTAACAGCTCCCCGTTTCTTCATGCACCCGTCTCCTTGCGTTATTTCATCCGGCAAAGTCAATATAAGAATTAATAATAGCTTTCCAATCTACAAATAAAAGTATGCCACTTTAAATTTTTGGCAGTGAGCTGGCATTTTGTCATTTAATCATTTCACATCATTACACTGCAATATGGAATGTAATGACATGACACTCGTAAATGACAAACACTTGGTCTCTCCTCTATGGGAAGAAATAGTGTAATAGGAAGCAAATTACATCCTTAAAGGTTTTGCCAGAGTTTCACTCCCACAATTTGGGATTAAGATACTGAGCAAATGCAAGGTGACAAAACGAAGGACTTCTCCTACAGATGTCCTGGGGAAGACAACATGATAAGTCGATTGTCTCTGTCCGGAAGTGGACACAGCATTCCTGGTATTGTCACTCGTCCTTTTGTTCCCCCGGGCAGCCCTGCAGAAAGCGTGCGCAGAATGCCTTCTCGTGTCAAAGGCCTCGCTGAAAGGGGAGTGAGGAGAGAAACTGTGGTTCACAAACAACTATTTTTTTTTTTTTACAATTCTTTTGTTATTTGCAGAAGTTAATCACCCCCTGCTTAACGATTGTTCAAATTTCACACTAATTACAAAATGGATAATGGATGTTTTACAAAACGATCACCCCCAGTTAATTATCCTCATCCTTGTTTAAGTTCCTGCCTTGCCAGGCCCCAAACCGATGTCTTCTTTCTGTATTATCTTAATCTCCAGTTCAGCGTGTCCAATACAAGCTCATAATTCTCTAGCACAAACTTCTCCCCTAGCGTTCACTCTCTGGACAAATGACGGCACCAGCCATCCAAAATCTTAAGAGGCACCCTGACCACCTCCTCTCTGATCCTTCCAGAAATCATATGCAGCACATTGAACACCGGTTCAGCACGGACACCAGCTGTAACTAGTCTCGCCCAGCTAGCTGGGGCCTCTGGTCAAATCCCTCACCTCTCTCACCCTGTTGGTTCACTTTTCAAGTAATAGTCATTCTTCTACCTCGCTTTCTTGGACCCTCCTTGCCGAAGCACCCTCCTCTCTTATCTGGACGACCGCCTGAGTTTATTCTCTCCCACTCATCCCACGCCTCCCTCCGCCCCCCGTGGATTCCCCATACTGCAACTAGATCTTTGCAAAATTCAGATGGAATCTTTCTCTTGATGGCCGGAAGTCATCTCCACCAGTGGGGTAAGGAGCAGCTGGCTTCATGGGACGGTGCACAGCGTAGTGGGCCTCCTCTTACACTGTCTCCAGACCCACTGACGTTTTGGTTTCTCTCAGTTTCTTTTACTCACCTTGAAACCTCTCCACAGTAGGCTTTTGTACCTGCTGGTCTGTTTGTCTGGAGTTCCCTCCCCCACTCACCTAGCTGACTTACATTTGTGTTTAAGTTCTCAGCTCAAGTGTCACCCCCAGGGGAACATGATATGGGTCATGTTCTGTGGTTGTCATTCTCTTAGCACCTTTGAAACAAATAATCTCGGTTTGTAGCTACGTGGTCATTGATATAATTATTTGGTTAGTGTCATCTTCCCACCAGACTGTACATTCCATGCTTACAGGAACCATGCTTAGTTTTGCTTACTATTATGTTTCCAGCTTTAGCAGAGAACCTGGCATATATTAGTCACTTATTACTTCAGTCAACAAATATGAAATATCTGTTAAAGAGATAAATAAGCAGAGGGTCTCAGGTTAGGTCCCTTACTGTGGGGCTTCATAGTCTTGTTCTCCTGTTGGAAAATGTGATTTGCAGAATAATTCTAAACCAAAAGTGAATTTCTTCACCATAAAGAGGTGTTGAGCTTGTGACACGTCCTGCATCATCCCATTAAAAAAATGTTTCTGGTCATCTCAACTCCAAAGTTTGTTATTAGCACCTTCACACCAGGGAGCAAGTGGGCTCTCAAAATGTGCAGGTGTCGTCGACCGTCAGTGTGTGACAGGGAGGAAAAAGCGATCAGTATTTCTGAACCCTGAAAATATAAGGCAATTCTGAAAGTAAGTGACTTAGTGGAAAAGCTTCACCGTGTCTTTGCCGTGTGCGTTATGGTGATGATTTAGGGCCGAGGGCGATGGTCATCAATGAATGCATAACGATGAACTGAGTGAGGTTATACGCTTTAAAGGCCCTAAGAGAGTGACAACCACAGAACATGACCCGTATCCTGTCCATCTGGGAGGACGCGCGAACTGAGAACCGAAACATAAATGAGTCATCTGGGCAATGTCAGGGGGAGAGTATTGTTCCCCAGGAGACATTTGGGAATATCTGAAGACATTTTTGGTTACTGTGACTAGGTGTGTGTCAGGGGGTGCTACTGGAGTCTCTTAGGGCAAAGCCAGGAACGTTGCTGAACAGGGTTCCCAAACACCCTACAAAGCACGGACAGTCTTCGTAACAGGATTATGTGGCCCAAAACGCTGCTACTGCGGAGGCCGAGGACCCCTGGTGTAGAGCGTTCAGAGACTTCCCAGCTCGCTTCTAGGGACCCGGAGGTGCTCTGTGGGGAGAGCACAGAAGGCGTTTTCTCTCCACGTAAACCTGCCTCTTCCCGTCTTCACTGCCAACAGACATGAGCAAAGGCAGCAACCACAGGAGAGAGACCAGCGAGAAAAAGGCTGGGGCAGAAGAGTGCTTTGTAAATATTAACCCAGCTGCACAGGCCACGCAGATCTTTGAGTTATGACCTGATAAAGGTTTTGAGAGCTTGCCAACTACACGTTCAAGAAAAACACAGAAAAAATTGAGCTGATGATATCCTTGATGCAATTTCCCTTTAAGCGCAGCCTCATAAATACCAACTATAGAGTCCAACTGAACTTATTGGAAATTTCCCAAAAACCTTGGAAAATAGACAAGTGCAGGTGGTAAGATATTTACTGAAATGAACTGTCTGTGAATGAAAAATATGTGAGCAAAATAGATATTTTATCTGTCATTTTATTCACAGAAAGAGATCCATTAAGTTTCTCTATTTCATTCTGTTCCTGTTTGGTGTGAAAGCACTTTAAACTAGATCTTCATTTTCTTTTTTAAAAAATGAGTATGGCAAATAGAGGACTTGGCACCTCCCTGCTGCTCCCCCCAAAATAATCAGTGTGTGTTTTTTTTTAAACCTTGGAAGCAGGGTATTCTAAAAATACCAAAACATGTCTCATTACTGATGCTCAATCTCGTAGAAAGAATAAGAGGCAACTTGCTGGTAGGATACAGCTTTAGGGTCCTTTGACCCTTTCTAGGCAAGTAAAGTTGGTCACTGCATTTCGAGAGTCCTCTTGCTCCCAGAAAGTCCTGCAGTGGGTTCGTATCAAATAATGATCTATAAATATCTCCTAAGCAGTCTTTATCTGCAAAGTACTCTGCCTAAGCCAAAGGAGATAAAAAGATGAGTAAATTATGGTCTCTGACCTCCAAGAATTTCACTCTATTTTTGAAGAAGGAGCATTTACACATAGAAAGTTAAATCACCACACTATTAATTCAATTTTCTATCTCAGTGCAATTTAAATTAAAATTAAAAATTTAGTTTCTCAGTTACACTGGTCACATGTCAAGTGCCCAGTGTCCACATGTGGCTGATGACTGCCATACTGGATCACACAGATATAGTGAAATTTTCATCTTTGCACAAAGTTCTATTGAACAGCTCCATTCTAGATCGAGATTTTATTTCCCCTTAAAAAATCTGGGTGTCTAACCAACCCTAAGCTTGTGACATCCTCTTCCTCCCAATTTCCTCAGTGACATAGATAACAAGGAAGCAGTATCTTACAGAGGTTAAGATCATGCATGGGCTTCGATATTATTCAGACCTGAGTTTAAGCTCTGGCTCTGCCATCTGTTATCCATTTGACCTTAGTCATTTCTCTCATCCAATCTTAGCTCCACCATGCTCATCTTTAAGGGGGAGAGAGAACAAAAGAGGGGGAGTGAGAGAGAGACAGAGAGAGAGAGAGAATAATACCATTACTTTACACAGTTGGTATAAGGATTAAATGAGATATTACACACAGAGCATTCAGTCACAGGCAAGTGCTCAATAATGTATTGTTATTTCTGTTATCGCCTATCATTTTAACTCACCAGTGTGGCAAAGACAGGAATGCTCTCCCACTAGTCCATCTCCCCCTCTACCTTTCCCAGTTCCTCGGCAGCGAGGCAGGTGACAGGATAGGTGCTGCTGTGGGGACAAAACAAGTGTAAGGTATCACTTCTGGGCTGAGAAGTGCAAAGCCCTGGGACTCCTCCATACACCCTCGTTCCCTTTGGTGAAAGTGTAAAGGCCATTGGCTCAGCAGCCAGAGTCACAAGGATGAAGCAACTTGGACTTCTGAGTCGTGTCATGGCATTGTTCTAGAGAGTTTCTTGACCTTCAGAGGACTTTGTGTGCATGAGAAATGAACTTTATGGGCTAAGCCACTGAGACAGAGAGATGGTCATTTATCTACACTGGAAGGATTGGACTCATTCGAGGCAATTAGGTCGACGCTGAGCATGCCTTCATCGATCTAGACCTTCTCAGTTAGACCTATAAGGCTGGATAATATTTTGTTACATTAATCGATGTACTCTTTATTTGAAGACTTGCCTTTTTATCCTCATCCCAGCTAGACTAAGAGGCCATCACTCCTCAGAGAAGAGTTGTCATAATAGAAATGTAGGGAATAAGCTCTTCCAAGTTCCAAAATTCTAGACATTTGGATATCTAAAAACCTCAATGAAAGAGGGCATGAAGTTTGTGTATAACTAATTTACTGGGAATGATAGACGAAGAACCAGGTTGCCACATCCTCCGGCTGGTTTTAGATTCCCCGGACTCTGATGGGGAAGAGAAAGAAATGGCAAAAGGGTAATAGGCCCCCCAGGAAGAAGTAGGAGTTCCAGCTCAGCTACCTAGAATCTGAGTGACCAGAGGCAAGTTTATAATCTCTCTGAGTCCCAGTTTACTCGGGTGAAAAACAGAGAATGAGGATATCACAGAATGTTCTTAACGCTCTAGGTGATAACATCGTAGACCAGCTGTGGTTAATAGAAAGTTCTGTGATGGCGAAGATGTCGTGTGTTCATGTGGTCCAGTATGATAGCCACTAACCACATGTGTCTACTGAGCACTTGAAATGTGGCTAATGCAACTGAAGCACTGAATTTTTAATTTTAGTTCATTTTAATTCATTCCAGTGGCCACATGTGGCTGGCGGCTACCATCTTGGACTTTACAGGTCTAGACTAAATTCTCCCATCCCAATGTCTTTGCCCTACATATGTCTCTGAACTTACACACACAACTGTGAGTTGACTGAGGACTCATGAGTTGGCTGAGCTTATTTCTTCCAGCCAGCAGCAAAAAGGCTTGATATAAAAATTAATTTGTTACTGAAAAATAACACTTCTTTCACACTTGGTGGGCGAATCTTCAGTAGTGCCTTAAGATAGGGACCTGTTTCCTTCCAAGAATGATCTGGAGCCTGAATAAATTAGACTGCTGGCTTTATTCCTCAGCATCAGGATTCATACTGGTAGCTTTCTCGTGAGCCAGAAAGTCTGTTCGTAAAGCCGAACGACTGGTTGTGGAGAAGGATTCCCTTCTAGTGATAACATGTGGCCTCAGCTGTCCCTGAGCACTGGCATGGAGCCATTTGCCCGGTCCCACCGCCAGGTGCATGATGGGGCTCTGGCTCTTTGATTTAATTGTCCTTCTCTTCTTTCTGCATCTTCTTTCTTGATCTTCTTTCCATTGGCTTGCTCCCTTAGATCTGAGGCAGAGAGTAATTGTCTGCCATGAGTCACTCTTCCAGGAAAAGGAGAAAGACAAGGTGGGGAGTGGAGAGAGGGAAGGAGGGAAGGAGGGAAAGAGAGAGGGAGAGAGAGAGATGCATGTGTGTTTATTTCTGAGTTCTCCATGGTTTGATTAAAATGGTTCATGGATAGAGAGAAAACGTTGCCTCTGCTAGCTGTCGTCACTAAGTGTGTCTCTCCGTAACAGGCGCATTGGAGCCGGCAGGATAATGGCCTCCACTCGCCCCGGCTTGGAATTCCCTATGACAGGTCTTGGCACGCTCTTCCCCTTTCATCAGTAACAGCATTTCTGAGGCCCCGCCTCTTCCAAGAAGTCTTCCCCCAGCATAGAAGAGCAATAGCAGCCCCCCCACGCTATCCCCATTTATGTTTGTGGTAGATTACAGCAATTAATTCTCTTATCTACCAAATAAATTAGGTCTCTGCATTTGTCTCCATCCACACTCTTTGAAAGCTCCCAGAGAGAAGGAGTATATTTGTAAACTCTCCCTGTATAGCACTCCATTAGATAAGTGGATTGCATCATCATTTTTCTTACCCCGGCCATCCTGATGGATTATATATGTTTGCAATGATAGACTTTGATTTTTGATGCCCATCCCTGCCCCCCATACGCATAAAAAAAAAAAAAAAAGACAATCTGCAGCTGAATAAACAGGCATTTTTAAAACATGGTATTCATAAAAAGTGCATTATAATACGTAAGGATACAGCACGGGTACGGAGGACTCTGGGTTATGTATCGTCCCTCTGTGCTAAGTAACTACTTACCTGTTTCTACCACTGAAGAAAGTACATCAGGCTAAATGTATGGTGTGTGAACTCAGTAAAGCTGTGAGAAAGAAAGAGCGGAAGAAAGGAGGAAGGAAAAAAGAGCAACAGTGTCATATGTATAACATTTAAACCCCTCACATTTATAAAAATTAAAAACCATGTACAAACTTAAGTATTTTAGTAGCAGTAACACGTTATTTGCAACAGGCCATATGACTGTGATATGCGCCCATGTTTCAGAAAATTTAAAAAAAAAAAGCTATAAGTGAAGGAAAATAAGTAACCGCTTCAAGATTGTAAGATCTTGAGGCCCGAGGATGATTTTTATTATTCTTTTATTCCCCTGAGCCTTGTAGAGTCGATGGTGCCCTGTTACCACTTAATGAATGTTTATCAAACTGATAAGAATTCAGCTAAGTTGTTGACACTCTTCGGTGACTATTGTGTGAGAAGCGACGTAGTCACCTCCAATTTCAAGAGCAAGACTACTGCTCTCGTTTCAAAGGTAGGGAAACCAAGGTGTAGAGAGCTTAAGGCCCTTGCCCTATGTTTTAAACCTAGTATGTGGTGGAAACGAGGTTGACTCTGGCACTAACACTTCCCTAATCCAAAGGTTTCCACTTTGCCTCGGAAGCTCAGCGAGAACTTCTCCCTGAGCAGCCATACAGACCTGTCTGAGGTTTTCGGGTCTCTAGCGCCCGTGCAGGTAATTGGGTGTTCAGAGAAGGACAGATTGCAAGAAGAGTCACGATACCCTGCACATGTCCATTTGGAAGAGGGTCTTCGCCGATCCTGTTTTCATCAAAATGGGTTATGTGTTTACCCAAGAACTGCCTTTATAGACAGTTAGCCTATTAAAATGAGCATATCGACCTCACAAAGAGCTGAATTTTACCTGTTACTTGCTCTTTTATTTCCAAGTTTCCTTTTATATGTTTAATCACAATTTGATATGTTCGATGCCCTGAATGAAAATAGTTAATCAGGCAAATGAAGAAAATAAAACGAGTTAAGGACCACAAGTGCGGATACCTGTGAAACTGGCTAATTTCATCACTATGGGTGGTACTCGAATGGCTGATATATCTCTGCATCGCAACTTGCATGAGGATGCCTTTTCATCCCCTTTCCCCAAAGTGTACATAGCTTTATTGGGAGAAGTTGATGACACAGTTAATAAATGCCTATTATTTTATTTTTAATACAGTAGTATTTAGAGTAGAAGGATAACATCTTTGCCCTTAACTTCCCCTCCCTGCCTCATCTGGAAAAAATAACTGTGAATAGTTCATATATATATCCTTGACTTTTTATTAATATCTACTGCCAGAATAGGGGAACTAGCATTTTAATAAACTTGCTCTTTTCCTTAAAATATATCTTAAATATTTTAAGTATGCCTCCTAAATAATATACACACACATTTGTACATGTGTTTGTGTGTACGCATATGTGTGTATATATGTGCATACACATGCAGATGTGTGTGTATGTTTACACACAGATACACACATATATACAAACACATATACCTACATGCTTACAGATACCCACAAACAAACCTACACCCATATGTGCATACAGATGCATATAAATCCCCAAATGATGAGCATATAGGTTATTGTTCAGTTTTTCTATGTTACAAATTTTGCCTCAACACTCATCTTATACAGTATCCCCCTTTATTCATGGGGAAGATGTTCCAAAACCTCCTCTGGATGTCTGAAGCCACAGATAGTGCTGAACATAGCGCCTATGTAACTATGTTTTTTCCTATGCAGACATACCAAAATAAAGTTGCATGTGTAAATTAGGTGCAGTAAGAAATTAGTAGCAACTAATAATAAAATAGAACAATTATAACAGTATACCGCCATAACGGATATGTACTCCTGATCTCTCTGTCTCTCTCAGAATATCTTATTGTGCTGTACTCACCCTGCTGCTAGCAACGACGTGAGATGACACAGTGCCTATGGGATGTGTAGAGTCAGACGAGTGATGCAGGTGTTGTGCTGTGGTGTTAGGGTGACTTGAGCACAAGCACGGCGACGCTGTGGTAGCTGATCTAATGACCAAGGTGGCTGCTCAGTGCCTAATGGTCAGATAGCATACAGACGTGCTGGGCAAAAGGATGATTCAGGTCAGGGTGGGATGGACAGGGACAGTGTGAGATCTATCATACTACTCAGAATGGCATGCAATTTTAAACTTATGAATGATTTCTGGAATTTTCCACTTTATATTTCAGACTGCAGTTGACCACAGGTAGCTGAAACCATGGAAAATGAAATCATGGCCAAAGAGAGACTACATAAATATATTTTTATGCAGCTCTTATTTCTCTTAGGAAAATTTCCTGGGAGTAGAATTTCAAGGTTGCATTTTATTAATTATACTATTTAAAAATTAAATATCTACCTATATGTAGCAGCTTAGCGATAAACCATGAACCCTCGCTTCAAACATTTAGATCATAATGTTCATACTTGGTGAGAAACCAGTTTTTACACCAGAGAAAACATAGAGAAAAGGTACAATATAGTGCCCGGCGTATAGGAAGCACTCAAAAAAATGTGAGTTGTAAATACAAACGAGCAATTGTCTGAACGTGATGAAACTCCGTGTTCTCTTCACTTCAGTTAACTCTGGGGGAGGACTTGTCAGACAGCCTGGCTCAGGGGAAACCACAAGATAAAGTGAACCCCATTTATCACAACCCCACCCGTGCCCAGGAGCTGCTGGCGACTCTGGATTCCCACCCACCAGCAAACAGACAGCTCCATCAGGTGCCAAGCAGAGTTTATCTTTGGTGCCAGGAAGGCAGCAGCAAGGGGCAGAGTCTCTGGATGACGGACCTTGAGTTTACATTTGTGTATGCGGGGAGGGGATTGGAAGTTTGGGGTATATTTGTCTTGATTTTCTCAGCAACCATCAGGCAGACACGCCAAATGTGGTGCCTAGGAAGTATGGGCATCTCGCATGTGCCATCCAGGGCTATTCTGGAAGTGCTATCCACCCCATTATATCAGTTCCAAGGAAAACAGTCGACTCTTGCCCTGGGCAAAATAGGAATTCGTTCGTCTCCATGAATCCTTCCTCTCCTGTTTTGATTTTCATCTTTGCTTTCAGTGATACCCAAACACCTGCAGCCCAGACTCCAGGTCTCGCTCCTCTGCAAGCCCAAATGTGTTCCATTTAAGGGGTCCCTGTAGGGCCAGGCTACACTGACAAACCAGCTCGCGAGCTTGTCCTAGGAGCAGAGAGTCGTTTGATGGGTTTGCTCTTCCCAGACTAAGGGAACTAGCCCTCAGTTCCCTAAAGAGGGAAAGAAATACCAGGCCCTGTGCTGGGGCTGGCAGAGAGCGACATTTAGAAGTACATATTTTGGTATCCCTAGAATTTTACAGTACACAGGATATTACAGTTTGACCCATGCCTGATGGCTCCGGAACAAGAGTTCCACATCCCCTGGGAGATTAAAATACAGACAGAAATGCCCATGATTCAAAGGCATATGCTAATATTCTGCTTCCCCCACTGTAATTTCAGGCACAGTGTATCCCAAACCTTTCCTGGGGTCAAAATATGAAAACGATTTTAGTGGCAAACTCAGGATGGACTCTGAGACAGGAACCAGGGTCTTTGATCACTGAAATACACTTTGAGCATTACTGTCCTCCTCCGTTTCCTGTTCGGGGATGCCTCTGGCTGGCAGCCTCACACAGTGGAACCAACACAAGATGGGAAATCAGGACAAAGCTGGAGGCACTGCCTTCACCCAGTTTTCAGGGGGGGCTTTGGGTAAATCATCCGAATTTACTTGAGCCTCAGTATCCTCTTTCCTACTCTCGTTAGGTCAAGGTGACTGGATGAGGATTGGCTTAAATGAGAAAATAAATGTGAAGTAGTGTGGTGAATATAAAATGATTGAGAAGTGTTATTTTATGATTATCATTATTAAGATGGTGATTATTATTACATTAGTGCTTAAAAAAAAACCAGTAATCCATGCTGGCAAGAATATTTGACCTATTTCAAGAAAACACTGGTAAATCAACATCTAGAACATAATTCTGTGAAGAACCTGTGAGATGCACAATGGGAGAATGTGAAGAATGTGACTAATATTAGGGCAGGTTATTTCTTTCCTGGGTCTTTAAAGAAACATTTACTGAAATTTGTAATATGTGCCAGGTGCTATTATGAATTATTTGTGTGCATTATGCCATTACGAAGTAGACAAACGCATTATCCCCATTTGACAGATGAGGACAGAGAGGCCCAGAGAGGTAAAATACCTGATCCTAGGTGCCTCGACTTGTGAAAGTTCTGTTGAGATGATGCATGGCTCTTGGTACAGCTCAGACCTTGATACGATGTCACTGCTGTTACCTGTATATCCATCTGACACATGTTTTGGGGAGGTCTTTGTGCTGGGCACTAGTGCTAAGGCCATATTTGCTTTTGACCCTCGCAGGAAGTTCCTGTTCCCAGGGCGAGAGATGTCTCTCTCCCGTCTGATGCAGAACGTTCTGGGAAGAACGGCTTGTCCTGAGCAGATGAATGGGCTTATCTTCTGGGGCTTTGATTTCATTCTCAGCTCTGTCCCAGAAAGAGTTCAGGCAGCTCCCTCCCATCAGTCTTGTAGAATTGCAACTTTAAGCAGAGCTGACACTACAGAAACAGTAATTGGCATCATATTTGCGAGGAGCAAGATGGTCATTTCCTCAGGCACCAAAAAAGCATAACCCAGTTCTGAGGTTCCAGAAAATGATGGCTGGAGCGACCCGGAGTCTGTGGCACAAACGCAGCCCCATTGCTCTCCTTTCAATGGCTGTAATTCCCCATGCGAAAGCAGGCAGAACTCTTAACTATTATTTTAGATGACATCCTCTTTTTAACTTTAAGCAGTGTTCTTTAAACATTTCTAAACTTTCCCAATTCCTCCCCAATACCATGCCATGAATTTGCTTGTCACTGTAAGCTGTATACAAAGAGAGACACACACAGCAAGCACAAAGGTATCAGGAAGTGGTTTTCCTAGCAACAGTAATCATCTGAAAGATCCTAGAACATCCTTTCTATTCATACAGCATTTCGTGTTTTGAATAGTGCTGACAGGTGAAGTGGATTCATAGTATTTAATACAAAAAAAATATTGCTAGGGATTGGAACCGCATAAAAGCTCAAATATCCATACTATTCACAAGCAGCTGAATTCACTGTTTTTATATCTATCTAGATTATTTAGGGAGGCACAATTGCAAAAGCAAATACTCATCTGCTCACCGAATGACTAATCCCGGGTGTATTATGGAAAGTCTGATTCTCTAGACCTCATTCAGGCAACTGGGACACAGCCCTAAATCAAGCCCGGCTCTCTCTATACAAGCCGATCTCAAGCATAGTCTTGAATGATAAAGAGACATTCCCTCTGCCAGGTCCCTCAGCAGATGTGTCCAGTTTAAAATAAAAATGAGTCAATACAGTTGACAAAATCATCCACCCCCAAGGAACTGTATCTGGTTACTGCCTTAACTCTACCGGAAATGCTCATAACACTCCTCCAGTCCTCTCACAAGTAATATCCCAAACAAATCTATCCCCGAAGGTCAAAAAAGGGAAAAAAACAAGCAACATTAAAAAACAAACCCTTGAGTTTCATCAGAAAGAGAGAAGAGAGGAGGGAGGGAGGGAGGGAAGGGGGAGGGAGGCGAGAGAGCAAGACAGAGGAGAGAGAAGGTGAGATGTTGACAGAAGGGAGAAGGAGAGAAAAGGAGGAGAAAGGACAGGAAAAGAGGAAGGGACGGGGGAGAGAGGAGAGAAAGTCCCAGCTTGCAAGGGAGACTCGAGGAGAACGTGGAGGAACCACATTCACAAGATTCTGACCGGTCTGGAGCTTAAGTGCATCATGAAAGGGAGCATTGAAGCCACACAACTTTACAATCTGTGCAAACTGTCACTAGGGTCTTATTAACACCTTTCTTGCCTTTGTTATTAAAAGCCACACACTGTGAACCTGCCATGTGTATGAGTTGTGCTAGGTACTGGAGGAAGAGGAGTCTCATTCTTGGATTTATAAGGTATCTGAAGAGATGAGACAGGAGAGAAAGCGTCAAGTAACAGTCGATGGGTACATACACTGGGTTTCAATCTTTAGTAATGTGTGACTGACTGCATGTTGATATTAGAGGCAGGGAGTGGCTGTAATACAGGGTAGTTAAATGTAGGCTTCATCATCGCCTGGATTTGAACTCTAGCTGCGGGGTTGAAAGCAAACTTATAAAATATGGCAGAGTCGTACTTATCTTATGAGGCCGTTGGACAGATTGATTATGTTCAGATCCTTAACACATCACGAGCACTTATGAGTAGCTACAACTCTCAGAAAGTACCAGTTGGAGATGTACGACTTAAAATGGCAATGGTCTATCACTTCACACCCCTAAAACTGGCAAAATTAAAAAGCCCGACAAAATCAAACATTGTCAAGGTTGTGGAACAGTAGCTACGCTTCCATGTTGTTGGTGAGCGTATAAGTGGTACAAGAACTTGGGGGAAAATTTGGCTATGGCTGATTCATTTAAAGATGCACATACTCAGTGTCCTAGAAATTCCATTCTAGGGTATATTCATCAGAGAAATTCTCATAAATGTACCTGAGAAGGCTTACGTAAAAGTGAATGTGCTCTGTCCGTAATACTGAGAAACTAGAAAAACCTAAATGCCTATCCACAGAAAAACAGATAAACAAAAAGCAGTATATTCATAACAGCAATTACAGTGAGTGAGCAAGGTTTGAGTCCTTTTACGTCCGGAACCGCTTGGTCCATAAGCAACTCTTCGAACAAAGCAACTTCTCAAGTTCCATCTCTCTTCTGGAGTACTTTCCTCTTCCTCTTCCTCTTCCTCTTCCTCTTCCTCCCAACAGCGCACTTTCAGACAAACCCATGGACAAATAAATAGAGCAAGCGTAAGTCACGATCGGCCAGTGACTATCTCTCTGGGAAACACAACAGAGGCAAGAGGAGCAGGAGGTGACAGGCTCTTCCACGTTTCTCATGCCAGGAATTGGAACTGGGAGCCACTGGGGGCCACTGGATCTTGGCTCTCCTCTGCTGAGTGGGATAAAAACAAGTGGATATGATGCCTTTTGGAAATTATTCACATCCCGAAGAATGTATGTGTCCCTTGTTTTTGACTCATGAAAGGAAGGCAAATTTTATGATTTATTAAATACATATTATTGTCCTGCTCGTGGGGCATGTCCCTTGAATGTGTAATTACATGAATCCTGACGCATGGACGCACTGAGGAGGGATTGCAGGAGTATAGAGGACAAAGGGAACAGGTCACAGAGCAGCCCAGGGTCCCACGGGATGCCAGAGTAAGAGCAGAGATGGCACCTCTGTGGGAAAGAAGGAGAGAATGAAATTCAGTTCCATTAAGAAAAATCCATCGAGTACAAAACTGTGTCTTGGTCCCTGCATTGGTAAACGCCGGCCATACAGAGGGCTCAATCAGACAGAACGCTGCCCTTAAAAAACTCCCGATCAAAAATGTATGAGTGAGAGGACAGGATTAAATCATCAGTTTCCAGAAGGAACAGGTCAGAAGGAAGGACTTCATGACATGAGTGTTCAGGGGAGGGGGAACCAACCCAATGGGTTCACAGAGAGCGAGCGTGGACGATGATCTGAAGCGGATAAAAAGTGACCTGAGTTTTACTTTTTTAAAGTTTTATTATTCTTAGGCGAGGCAACTCTTGGTTGACCTCACAGATTGCAAAGACCTTGTCAATTTACACAATCCCTTATTTTTTATTTTTTATGCCTACACAGCACCTGGTCTTCCTAGGTGGTCTCCCATCCAAGTACTAACCAGGCCCGACCCTGCTTAGCTTCCGAGATCAGACGGGATTGGGCTTGTTCAGGATGGCATGGCCGTAGACAAAAAAAATGACCTGAGTTTTAAAGTTGTGAGGCATTGGGTAAAAGGCTGCTTAGCGAAGCAGGCAATGTCCTTCGACAGCTTTTTACGGCATATTTACTGGGTCCTAAGTATTGGGGATACAATGCTAAACATCAGACGTGACTGTCCTTTCAGAGCATGTGACCAAGTGGAGCATTCCGACGTGATTCCAGATTTCCTATTCTAGAGACCGTGGACGGAGTTTGGCAGGGGGCGGGGATCTGAAAATTTGAATGAAAAAGAAATGACATTGTTACTTTGAGAAACCCTTAACGGATGTTTAGTATTCCCTTCCATTGTTAATTTAAGCAACAAATTCAGTAGAATTAGCAATCTCTGTGACTTTGTTCACCAATATGAATTCCATATTTTTATATTCCATTACAGTTGTTGCAGATGCTGTAAAATATCTCTTGCACTTATCACCACTTCAAAATTACAGTAGTTATTAGACCTTCCACTACATCTTGTTATTTAAATCTTAATAAAGAAACACATTTCTTACTATGCTTCATTTAAGAAAATATTTTGATAGCCAATTATAGTGAAATGCAAGTTTCTTTGTAATCCTATGTATTTTCTATCATGCATTTGATAAGATTATTTTGGCTTTCATACACTGCCATACGGATCCATGGAACAAAATTGTTAAGAACCCCTGCACTGATCAAATAATAACCAAAGCTGATTTTAAAAACTGCAATTATGCCAAGTACTGTAGAGAGGAGAACCTAGCTAGGGAAGTGATGGAAGGCTTCCTCAAGGAGGTAAAGTGTAAGCTGGGCTACAGAAGAAGAGTAAGTCGTCACTAGAAAAATGGGGTAAAGAAACATTCTAGGGGAAGGAAACAGCATGAGCAAACATGCCTGGAGATGGGCTGAGCTACAGGAAACCAGTGATCCTGCTGCAGGGATGCTGGTGCAGAGATGCTGGTGCAGAGATGCTGGTGAAGGGGGGATGCTGGTGCAGGGATGCTGGCTAAGGGATGCTGCTGCAGGGATAGCAATTGCAGGAGATGCTGGTGCAAGGATGCTGGTGCGAGGATGTTGGCTCAGGATGCTGGCGCGCAGGGATGCTGGTGCAGGGATGCTTTGGCCCTAAGGGATGCTGGTGCAGGGATGCTGGTGCAGGGATGCTGTTACAGGAGATGTTAGCTCAGGGATGCTGCTTTGTTGCAGAGATGCTGTTACAGGGATGTTGGCTCAGGAGAGATGCTGAGGCTGAGATGCTGGTGCAGAATGCTGTTACAGGATGTTGGCTCAGGATGCTGGTGCAGGAATGCTGGTGTAGGGATGTTGGCTCAGGAGATGCCAGGTGCAGAGATGCTGTTACAGGATATTGGCTCAAGGGGATGCTGGTGCAGAGATGCTGTGGTAGGAGATGTTAGCTCCCGAGATGCTGGTGCAGGATGCTGGTGCAGGGAATGCTGTTACAGAGATGTTGGCTCAGGAATGCACTGGCGCAAGAGATACCAATTACGAGATACTTATTACAAGAGATGTTAGTTCCAGGAGATGTAATTGCAGGAGATGCTGGTGCAGGATGCACTGTTACAAGGATGCTAGCTCCAAGGATGCTAGTGCAGGGAATACTATTACCCACACAAGGATAGTAGCTCAAGGAGATGCTGGTACAGGAGATACTGATATTACAAGGAGATATTAGCTCAGGAATGCTAGTACAGAGATGCCATTACAGGGATGTTAGCTCAGGAGATGCTAGTGCAGGGATACTGAGTGCAAGGAATGTTAGCTCAAAGGATGCTAATTTTACAGGGATACTAGTGCGAGATATTAGCTCAAGGATGCTGAACCTGAGAGATGCTATTACAAGGATGTTAGCTCAAGGATGCTAGTGCAGGAGGAGGATATACTGCTATTACAAGGCAAAACAAGGGAGCGAACAATTGTGAAAATATGGCACAAGCCTAGGCAGAAACAGCTTTAGTAAGTAAAGAACATGGACGAGGGCCATGAGGTGGTATGTATGGGGACTGCATGTGGTTGCGTGTAGCTGAAGTCCAGACCCCATGTCCGAGAGAGGAAATGTGGAGCTGCACCAGTCTGCGGGGCTCAGATCACTGCTGGCCTCGAGTGGTCTGTGCTAGCAAGGGCACACGCCTTATCCTAAGGGGAGTAGGAGCCACCTGCCTTTAGTGAGCCCACACTTGGTGAGCTGGTGTATCACTCGGAGTTTTTCAGAGAAATGGAATCTGTATATACAGACATAAACATATGTGTGTGTCTGTTTGACTCTCAGATTCTCATTATTGTGATAGTTATATTCTGTAAAGTTGCCATGAACACTGAATTAGCAACATTATTCCTAGGGGAAATACAAGCTTAGGTTCTTGTGAGCCTTTGGTCACAATATTTTCATTAATGATCAGTACGTAATCTTGTTTTATGTGTGTTTCTGTTTAAAGACACCTAATTTAAAATATATTATTGATCCATTAACATTGAGCTCACGGCCAATGGCACTATAATTCATGCTCGAACAAGGCTTATCTAACATGGGTGTTTTCTCCACAAGGCACCTCACAACCTGTTTGCACTTGGGAACACTAAACAGCACTTCAGTCCTATACTTGGGGCCATTTTAAACAGTAAGATCACTGACAAAGAGCACTAAAAATGCAAAAAATGTGGCAATGAATAGATTGCAGAAGGACACATTTCTAGTATGAGAGCTGAAGCGAGAACATCTTGCTGGACCTCAGCTAGGAACGTGAGCAATGGACAATTCATTTGTTTTCCTCTGTACACATCTGTGTATGACCGAAGCCATCACGAGTATTGATTTGGGGTTACAAATAAATTTTAGTCAATAGGTGAACTGATAAATGTGGAATTCATGAATAAAGAATTTCAACTGTATACATGTATATACTCTGTTAAGGAAGTGGCTCACATGACTGTAGAGGCTGCCCAGTCCAAATACCGGAAGCAGGATGGTGGGTAGGCTGGAAACCCAGGCAGGACCTGGGGGTAGAATTCCTCCTTCCTCAAGGAAACCTCAATATTGCTCTTAGAGACTTTCCACTGATGAGAGGAGGCCCACCCATATTATCAAGAATAATTTCCCTTATTTAAAGTCAATTGATTGCAAATGTTAACCATATCCACAGAATACCTCCGCAGCAACACCTAGATGAGTGTTTGAATACCTGGATACTAGAACCTAGCCAAACTGCCCATCAAACTAACCATCACCGATGGCGTCGAGGAGAATGAGGTGCAAGATGACAGCCATTTGAATTGCTCAGGTGTGAAAATCCCGATACGGGCAGTCCTTGCTGTCCACAGCCATCTGTCCCTTCATCCCGTCGGCCTCGCCAAGGCAGAAGCAGCCACTGCATTTTAAGAAGAAGGTTCTAGGACACTTGTGGCATATTTCCCTTTGGCCTCTAAAATCCTTCACTATTTCTCTTTCTTTCTTTCTTTCTTTCCTTCTTTCTTTCTTTCTTTCTTTCTTTCTTTCTTTCTTTTCTTAGATGGACTAAGTCTGAGAAAGTAGACGCACTGCAATGTCGTTGGGATATTTTTAGTTGCAAATAATAGAATATCTGACTGAGTAACTTAAAAAGCAGTTCTGTTTTTAAAACCATATTCCTTAATAAGAACTCTGGAGATAGATGGTTGCTGGGCTGGTTTAGAGAAAGTTCAGCAAAAAGGTCACATCACCCCACCGTCTATGTTTGTACAGCCCCCAAACTAAGAAAGATTGCGAAATGCAATAAAGACCATGCGTGGCTCACAAAACATAAAATATTTACTATCTGGCCCTTCACACCCAACAGAAGTCTCCTGATCTCTGGTTTAAGGCATCAGCCAGGCCATCAAGCACTCGGCCTCCCCCTGCCCTCTCTACTTGGCATGTTGGCATCATCTCCCACCATTGACAGCTGTCCCGGCTCTACGTGCCAGGTCTACAGTTGCCTGGTTGAAGAGGAGATAGAACTTTTCCCTCACGTATCTGTCATCAGAAAGGAAGAGCTTTCCAGAAGGCCCCAGCAGACATGCCCTCAGCCCCCAGCAGCTGGAACGTGGTCACATGGAGTAGCTGCAAAGCAGGCTGGGAAAGGGCTGGCTGTTGTTTTCTGACTCCCTGTGGGAAGACCCCCTGCCCGTCTGGGAGCAGGGGGCTGGGACTGCCTGCTGGGTTGGTACCCACCAGCATCTGCTCATGGGGCATGTCCCATCTGCTCAGAGCTATTGGTAACACCAGCCATCTACCATGTAAGGACAGGGACACTTCCCTCTGATTAGATGCTCGTCAGTTCTGATGCTACTACCCTCCTCTCTGTGGGATGCAGAAGAAAGGACCTCTTTGAGCCGGCTGCCTTGGGTTTAAATCTCAGCTCTTGGGAGTGTTTTATACATCTGTACACATACACAGCAATGATAACTAGCACATACTGAGTCCTATTACGAGCAGCTGGTACTTTGTGAGGGTCAGCGAAGCATATTAGGGACTTCCAACCCCTGTCCCAGGCAACCGAGTCCCAAAGGAAGCTCTGTCCTTCATCTCACATCTACTCTTTGTCGGCACTTTTCCTGCGTCTCCTGGATTTGCAAGGTCCTCGATAAGACACAGAATTACTCTCCACCACAGAATATGTAGAGACCCAGAGACAGGGGAATGCACCCTTCTCTGTGACATCTTTTTTTAATAATCAGTAGATTATTAAAAAAAAAAAATTAAAATCCTTGTAATGGTGACTTTAAATAAGAGACTTTTAATAACTTTCACCCTTTTGCTTTTCTTCCCAGAACACAAGGGGCTAATTAAAAGTAGAAAAGTTCTTGTTTGATCAGAAATTCTTGTGTTTTGGAAAAAGCAGGGAAAACTACTCTAATATTCAGAAAGGGCTTAATTGGCTTTAAAATCACCACGTTCCCTTTTGCTATTTGGGACAGTGCGGATGAGCCTTCCTTTGTGAACCCACACAGAAAAGGTAAGGTAATGGGACTATTGTAATTAGGGCCCTCAGCTGAAAGATGGTCTTTTGATGTGGATCTATGGGATTCTCTTTCAACCTAACTCGATATGATTCCTCTCTGAGAACCTCTCGTACGTCCTGGTCTTTTGGCTGACTCCTCTCCATAAATGCCTTTATTACTTGAGCCGTAAGCTTGTTTATTGAGGAAGATGTGTGTGGTGGTCCCTAATGGAGCATGTCAGCATAAAAGCCCCGTTAGACTGAAGCAGGCCTGGGTCCATCCATTTCACGCCAAACTCTCTCCTCGATGTATTAGAATTAGTGCAGGGAAAGTGAGTGCTCTATGTAGCATGGCCTTTTTGAAACTGAAGTGTCTCCACCTCTAGAATAACCTAGAAAAAGAATTCCCTGGGCTCATAGACGCTCCTACCAAGAGGAACCATGGAGCTCATCAAAAGGCACAAAATAGCAAAATGATATATCTGTGGAAAATTTACAAATGTTCTTTCCATAGCAGTGATCCTAAAAGTCGACGTGTCTGTTGGTTAGCAGACTGTTTTCAGTCCTCATCTGTCGATAAGTGGGATGATGAAAATGATAGCATCAGGAAAAAGTTACACCCAATTCAATTTAGTGTTGGGGATATTTTTTGTCTTATAAAGTGACTCTCTGTAGACTCTTGCCAATTCTTGTTTAATAATTAAAGCAGGGACTCATTTATCCACTAACTGGGACAGGCTTGCATGGAGGTGTTTATTGATCCAGTGTGTCATTGCAGAGAACACGTTCCTGCTGCCTTTCCTGAACATCCTTCAAAAAGTGACTGATGCCGTCGCCTCAGAGTTAGACTGGTGACTTCACGGTGAGGATGGCAAGGCTAGTGATGGTGGGCTGTGAGGGTCAGCGAAGCAAATGTGACCGTGAGAGTGAAGTACAACAGGCAAAATGAAGCGCTGGCCCCTTGTAGGTCATTTGCACTGATCCTGGTTACATCTCTGGAAGGTCTGTTTGATCACCTGCTGAATCTTTGGAACTATCTGTGAATAATAGATGAGGCATTTGGGTTGCCTTAGGTGTACGATGTCTTTTCTCAAAAGGAGCTAGGGTGTATGTTACTTATTACCCATCAAGACATTACATATTCCCCAGCGTTACCTAAAATGTATCAGTAGTTTTACTGTGTTGTTGTTGCCCAATGCAAAGATTATAAAGTATCACCTTAATAACTAAGATTTCTGGGTTAAGTATGAGAGGTTCCTGGTCATAAGTGCTGGTGGATGGTTAACTAAATAATTCAGGAAGATCTTATGGCTCCATAAAATGAATGACTGCAACTCTTCTGTCTTTATCCCCTTCTGCTGATCATCAGTAGTGTATAAATAAGTATTCTATTTGGTTGTAGGTGATAAAAATCTGCTAGACATGGCTTAAGCAAAACAAAAGGGATTCATTTAAAAAATATTCAATGTTTCATGGGGTGCAAAGGCAGTAAAGCAGCTGGGTGTTAGGAGGGGTCTAGAACTAGGTACTAAGATGCTAAAGAGTCTTTTGTTCCAGCTCTCAATTCTGCCCCTCTCAGGGCGTCTGATGCAAAGTCATCTAAGCAAATTGGGCTTTATACAATTAGATTCTTTTTGGTCAATATCACTAACCCCCAACAGGTAGAGAAAGGTGTCAGCTCTGCATCTGCTCCCACAATTCACAACCAGGTGCCAATGAAAGCAAATCTCTGGCCAAATTTGATATTTATTAACAAGCAGGAACAAAACAGGCGTAGTCTCTTCTTTAAGTCTGATGAAGACCAAGCTTCCCCCTTTGAGGTACCCCAATAGCATCTTGCTTGAATATTCTTCCAGAAGCAAAGGTAAAGGCATGTAGCCCAGGGATTGGCACGCTTGCTTTTATAGAGAACCAGATAGTAATTTTTTTAGGCTTTGCAGGCCCGATAAGCTCTGCTGCAATTACTCAAGTCTATCTTCATGTAAATGCAGCCACAGACAATATAATATTGGTGTATCCCAATAAACTTTATTTTAGACTGAAATTGGAATTTCATATAATGTCCACGTGTCTAGAAATATCATCTTCTTGTGTTTTTTTTCCCAACTACTTATAAATGTAAAAACTGTTCTTAGCTTATGGGCTGTGCAAAAACAGGTGGTGAGTTGGACTTGACCCATGAACTGTAGTTCACCAATCTTTGTTCTAGTAGCATATTTCTAATGACAGTGGGGTGACCAAGAGTCCACCAGATACAATCACGGAAGCATTTACAAATCAAAGTTCGGACAACCTGGTGACAAGATGATTCTGCAGTTGTTCTTTCACAGGGCTTTAAGAGGGAGTGCTACAGTACGCCTTTAGCAGACCACCACCTAGGTAACAGAATATTCTTTGATATAATGACGGCTCCCTAACATGTCTGAGAGCCTCCCCGACTTCTAGCCAGTGTCCAGATCTCTCTTAATTGTCCACCAGTATTCACCGATTATCACAGATTATAATCTCCAATAAATGTCTCTCTGCTATTTTGAACCTTAAGCCGTCCACATCCCTCCATCCATCTCAGTTTGCTCTCTCATCCACTGGTGTGCCACCCACTGTCCAGCTTCACCTTCCCTATTGTACCCAGTTTCTAAGACACTCTCATCAGAGACTCTTAAGTCAGCTGTGAGGCCTCCCATTGTGGTTTAAGAGTTGGATTTTAGCATGGCTTCTACTTGGCTAAAATGGATCTGAGTCTCTGTCTAGGCCCAGAACAAAAATTTTAAATCATCGCAGAATAGTCCTTTTGGCTAACAAAGTCCTCTCCCAAGGCCACGTGGATGTTTCTCCTTGCTACAGGTATGCCATGTCCCTGTTGAAATTCATATAAAAGAAAAAGGATTCTTAATGTGTGTGAAGTTGTAATGTTTCCTTTTGTGGGAAAAATAAACAACAACAAAAACAAATCAATTATCAGGGAAACTTGAAAAGAACAATACAACTATAAATCCTAAATAGCACAACTAGAAATATACTTTATGTTGATTTCATCAGTTGTGGTCAATTTTCAACTGGTCAAATATTGGCAGTTTCTTCTGGTTCACTATAATTTGAAGTAAATTATAGATAACTTAATGGCATTGGATGAATTCTTTTCTTTTACTGCAGATTGCTTTGTTTAGTTTCCCAGTTTCTAGACCATACAATATGGCTGCTGACAACACCCAAGATTTTGCATTATAAAGAGACAGAGAAAAAGAAAGACAGAGAGAGAGAGAGAAACAGGGAGATTACATGATAGAGAGAGATTAAATTTCTCCTTGACCTAAACCTAGTTCTTAGGGGAGGGACTTCGAGCAGCTCCCACTCCTGGACCAACCAATGTGGTTAGGATGGGGGTGAGGCCAAAGTCATTGCATAAAGGAGTTTTCGAGAGTCCACCCCTATGGTTTGGAATAGTGTGGTAACCAGGACGGTGGCCATTGAAAGCCTGACAGATAACCCAATAATTGTCTTCCAAGGATATGTCTTAGAACTATTATTCCATTGCTATGTTAGAAATTTGTGTGAGCCCTGAGATAAAGAAGCTAATATTAAAAATGTTTAGCATCGCATACTAATCAATCAGAACAGACTCAAGACATACACAGGTGGCCGAGCCGTACAAGCACATACTCTGGTAAGTTAGTATGAGCTTCTCTGAGAAATATAAATATATCACTCCTCCTTCCAGACCTAATTCTTTTGTGAACCTGGACAATGAACAAGGATTTTTACAATACAAAGGTCTATATAATGCTGGGTGAAGAGACAGACAGGTAGGTAGCCAGTGCACCTTCTCACAATTTTGCAATTTGTGACTCTGGTCTTTTGGAATTTGTCGCATGATGAGCCAGCAAGCTTCTTTGTTCTTCAGGGTTCTTGTCAGTCTCTGGGAAGAAAGCGTGAACAAGCACACAGTCTGAGTGTTGTCTTATGTGTCTGCTTTGAACAGGGGTTTCCAAAAATACCTTAGAGCTAAACTGTAATGTCAAGGTTTAAAACCGTCCACTGTATGAATGACATTCCTCGGTCTATTCTCTTCTCAGTTGAATAAGTCTAGTTCCACCATATCCATCTGCTTTAGCAGTCACCTGCCCCCACCCCAATGGGTGAAACTTCCTGAGCCCCCTGACCCCTGCTCACCAAGACGGGGAGATTTTGCCTCTAGACACACAAGAGAGCATCAAAATAGTTGCCGAACAAACCCTAGAATCTCTTCTCTTCCCCATTGCAAAATCTCTTGAGGATTTGGGTCACTTTTAGGTTCCGGTCAACTCAGTTACTCTCAACTGGCAGGAAAGTAGAACAAAATCGTGGGAGGAGTCAGTGTTCATATCTGTCCCACTGCTGATGGGGCGCTGTGCCTCTCACGCGGAGGAGGGTGGAGGTGGGATGTAAGCCTCATAGACAGAAGGAAAGGCTGGGAACCACTGAACTAGCTACACTAACAGACAAATGTGCCGTCTCACATCAAAGCCCCTTGAGGTTTTCTACTTTTACAGCGTCCTGCTAGGTCTGCACTAGATATTTATTAAGCCAAATTGCATATAAGGAACTGGCGATATTTAGGAGAGAAGACAGGGAAGAAGAGGAGGGGCACTGGGGCTGGGAGCAACGTATAAGGATATCTTTCAAATGCGTGAGGCGTGTCATATTGCAAAGGAGCAGAGCTTCCAAATGAACTAAGATACCCAAGGCTTCCCATTGCCCAAAGAATACCCATCAAACTGCTTTCCAGGCCTACGGAGCTCTCTATAGGTAGTTCTCAAAATCTTTACAAATATATCAGTGCCTGGACTCACCGTGCGCCAATCCCTGGGATGGGGCCTGGGCAGCTGCATTTTTTGCATGTGCTCAGCCTGGAACCTCTGCTGCTGTAATCTAGCTCCAGGTTACTTTCCCGGGCTCCTTTTCCACCCTTCCCTCTTTGTTCATAGCGCCTGCACCATTGGCCTCTGTTCCTTGAACATTTCGAGCTCATTCCAACTTCAGGGCTTTTGCTCTGCCCGATTCCTGTGCTTAGAAGCATCTCCTTCCCAATTTAAGCTGGTGCGTCAGCTCAGATAGCACCTCTTGGTGGAGCCTTCCTTGATCCTCTGTATTCACTTCCTGGAGCTGCCATAATAAAGCAAACTGGGTGGCTTAAGATAACAGCACTCTATTCTCTTGCAGTTCTGGAGGCTAGAAGTCCCAAATCAAGGTGTTGGCAGGGCCGTGCTCTCTGTGACTTCTAAGAGAATATGTGTCCCATGCCTTTCTCTCAGCTGCTGGTGTTGCCAGCGATCCTTGGCATTCTTTGGCTTGTAGGTACATAACTCCATGCTCTCCATACATCTTCACATGGCATTTTTCCTGTGCATCTTACTATTGTCTTGTCTTGATGAATGTCTCTTCTTCTCTTTTGATAAGGATACTAGTCACTCGCCCACCCTAATGACATCATTTTAATTTATTACATCCACAAAGACCCTATTTCCAAATTCATAGGTACTAGGGGTTAGGGCTTCAACATATTTTAGGAGGAACACAATTTAACCCATAATACCCTCTATTCAAAGCACCCTACCATACTCCCTCTGGCCGTTATCACTTCACCCTGTCTTGACCAGTTTATTTGTGTGCTGAGTGTCTTCCTCACTGAGTGCAAACACCATGAGAGCATAATCCTTGATTATCTGGAATGTTCCCACATCAACCATGCCTGAAAGAGTACATAGTAAATATTGGTTTGAATGAATGAAACAAAACTAATAAAGAATAAAAATTTCAGGGAAGCAGATTTTAGTTCATCATGCGGAAGTCTTTTATATAAACAAAACAAAACAAAACTTTTCACCTTTTTTTTTTTAGGTAATGAGTTCGTAATCATGGGGGGAGTTCATAATAAGGCTGGACATTGTCTTAGAGGGGATATAGGAGAGGGGCTTCACCTTTCAGTTCAGGAATGGATTTATGACCTCTGAGGACCCTTTAAATCCAGAAGTTCAATAACACTGCGTTTGAACAGAGCCTTTTTAGAAACACTGTGTCTCAGAAACATGACTTGAATGGTGGGAACTTACGGCAGGTGTCCATTTCCTGTCACCGTCTCTGACGGGTGAAATCTGATGACAGCTCTCCAATCACATGACGCCTGTAGTCCCCTTTATGTCTCATGAGTGTGCGCTTAAGCCAAGTTTGAATTTCTTCTTCTTTCATTTATTTATGATTTTTTTTTTCTGGTGGGCCCATTCCATCTAAAAAGGGGGGGGGAAAGGAAGAAGATATAAAATTTCTGTTCAGGATCCCTTTAATGTCTTCACTAAGCCCGTTACAATGAGATATTGTTTTATGTCGGCCCCGTCTTCAGAAAGAAACACCTTCTCTGCTGAAAGATCTTGCTGCCGGGGGACTCCATGTCACCAGAGCAGTCAACGTTGATTTGTGTATCAATAATGTCCTGTCAGTAGCCAGAGGGTATGGCATCAGGGCGTTCCAGATGCCTTTATTGGTGCTTTTGCTGGAGGATTATTTCAAATTAACTTCAGTCTCTTGGAAGACAGTGAATAGGAAAGTGCTATTTCCCATTTGTAAACAAAATGGGGAATAATTATGGGAGAAACCAAGACAGGCGGATTTCTAGGAAATGTCACATCTGCAGGTCTTCATTTTCTCCAAGCATTGTTGCCCTGCCCCTCTCTTCCTGTTGCTCATCTCCTCCCAGGTATAATCCTGAACACTACCTGGTTACAGGGCAATTGGTGGCCTCACAGACACTCGACAAAATAACTACAGATGCTTCTGCTGTCACGATAATGGAGAGATTGGCAGACCGGGTGGGGGGGAACAGAATGGAGCTCTTAAAATATTATAAAATTTTTAAAAAGTGTTTTGTATGTGTTGGCAAAAATAATAGTTACTGTATAAATTTTGGAAAAGATCGAAAAGCAAAGGGATAAACATAAAAATCACCTGTTATTCTCTCACCCAGAATAACCATTGTTTATCACTTCAGTATATTTACTTTGACTATTTCCTCGCTCCCTCTCTTTCTCTATGAAATAATATTCTTTTCTCAATAATACAGAATAAAGGTAGGCAAGCATAAAGGCCAGATAGTAAGTAGTTTCGGCTTTGCTAGCCATACGCTCTGTGTTGCAACGACTCAGCTCTGCAGCTATAGGACACAATCAGCCACAGACATCCAAACATGATGGGTGTGGCTGTGTTCCAACAAAACCATTTACAAAAACAGGTGATGGGCAGGATTTGTCTCATTGCCATAGTTTGCCGCATTCAAGAGAGCAAAGGTGGACACAGTGAGACTTGTTAGGTGGCTATCGCTATGACCCAGTTGAGATGTGATCATAACTCTGACCACATAACCATTGTGATGGGTGAGAACTGGTCCTCAGGTTCTGCAGCCAGGAGGATTTACTGCTGATTTGGAAGTGAGGCATGAGAGAAAGGGAAGTGCCAAAGGTGACAGCAAAGACGTTGGCCTGCGCAGCTAGAAGCAGAAGTTCCCATCTACTGAGGTAGGAAAGACCCATCAGAATAGGTGAAGAACGGATACTTTGGAGAAAGAGCTTAGTTTTAGAAAAGTTTAATTTAGATGCCTAAATTTTAGATGTTTGTCACCTAGGTGATGGTATCAAGTGGAGTTCAAGGGAAAGTTTCATCCTAGGAGAGACATTTGGGTGTCAGCAGGATATGGTGGTGTTTACAGACACAAGTCTAGATGAGGTCACCCAAGATGTTTAAAGAGGGAAGAGAACATAAGTCCCACTATGTGCTAGGCATGAGTCTGTCTTCTGGAGATTCAACAGAAGCAAAAGAAAGTGTCTGCTCTCACAGAGTGGCTCATCCAGCTTTGTGATGTCGCTGCAGCTGGTTGGACATGGGATCGAAGCCTGCCACCAACCACTTGGCTCAATCACCTTCTCTCTTAGAAATTTCAAAGTGAAGCACAAACCACACATAACTTCAAGAATGGGGCAGCATGTGCTTAGGAAAAGAGAAAACCATTGATTCTGGAGAGAGAGAAATGAATGAAAGATACATTAAAGAAGAACACAAGAGAATACTGTCAGTTGATTTAAGACAACTTTTTTGGTCCTTTCTGAGGTCCTATTACACTCATTGTCTGTGGGTTGGTTCCAAGAGATTCTCCTGTGTATTCACACTAAATTGCCCACATTTGTGAGCTAGCTCGAAGGAGGTTCTGGTACTTACAAGCAGAGAAAACATCCATAGTCAACAGTAATTGAGATGGGAGAAAAAAATAGAGCGCTCCAATTGAAATCTTAACTGCAAGAGCATCTCCTAAATAATCCTTTTCATTTTCCCAACTCAAGAATTCACTTGTTACTAAGAGACAAAGTTAAAAATAAAAAATATCTACAGAGGCTGTATGAGGCCCTTACGCCATTTCGCTGAGAACCTTGTGTCTCTGTACATGTTGGAAAAAAAAATTTAACACTTAAATTACTTCTGTTAAAATACATTAGTTTCTCAATAGATTAATTAATTTAAAATATATCTATTAAAGGGGCAACATGAACCTAATCAATTAAGAGAACTAAATACCATTTTGATCGGCCCAATTGTTTTGAAAGGCAGCATCCCCACGGGAAACGTACATGAGAAATGGATGCACCGCAGACACCTGGCACTGCATCTTGGGGTCTCCTCGAGGCCAGAGCCTTTACACAGGCAGCCAGGATGCCTAATGCGGTCCACAGATGTCCTTCATGTGGCCCACATCAAGTTATGAAAAACTGGCTCTGACATTTAAAAATCTGAAAAATAAATATATAAAACTAGACTGGAAAATTCCAAAACTAAGGGAATTCAGAAGATCTGACAATCCTGGGTCCATAATCCCCTTTAGCAGCAATCACCAGGTCAATGCCTTCTTTATAAACAGGAACCGCGACTTGCTATCTCAGTATGGCCTTTGTTCATTTACACTGGTGGTTCCCAGCGGGGGCGACTTCACCCTTTAAAGGACATGTGGCAGTATCTGGAGACAGTTTTGATGGTCACGCAGGGCTGGGGGGTGGGTGCTACTGACATCTAGTGGGTAGAAACCAGGGATGCTACTAAACATCCCACAGTGCACAACAGACCCCCTCAACCAAGAATGACTCGTCCTGAAATGTCAGTGGTGACACAGTTCAGATACCCTGGTGCATACCTACTCCCTGGCCGCTCTACAAATGTGAATTTGCAATTCCAGCAGTTTCTCTGAAGCTAAGCAAGAATAACATAAATAGTTCCGAAAATTCTATAGTCTTTACTCCCCTATGCTTCTCTGAGGAGGTCGGACAAGAAGACTCAGTGATTCAAGTGTGACAGCAACATCTAATATTTGAATATTTATTATGTGCCAGACACTACGCTAAGTGAATTTACATATACAAACCCATTTAGGCCCATAACAACGGAATTAAAATTACAATATTACAGATGACAAAAACCCCTCTCAAACAACCTTTGAACAGGAAGCTCTTTTATTGGCGCAAGTACTTAGATGCTGGAGAAACACAACGTGGATTTGAATCCCAGCTCTGCTACTTGCTAGCTCTGTGACACTGAGTAAGTTATTAAACCTCTTTGGGCCTCTGTCTTCTCACCTGAAAATGGAATAATAGTAACACCCAGCTCATCAGACCATTATGAAGAAAAAAGAGTTATCACAGTAAAAGTACTCAGACCAGTGTTTGGTCCATTATAAGTGCTTGGCAAAGGTTCGTTATCGTTGTTGTTTTTCTGCTGCTTCTGGTTCTTCTTTCTCTGTTTCTTCTTCTTGCTTGACTTAATAAATGCTCAGGTGGTAAACAGGAGCGCCGGCTCCAAGAGTTCAAAACATTTCATCAAACCTCTTGCTCACATCCTCTCTCCCTCTTGTTCTCAGCTTTTATTCCCTCCGCTTCCATTCTTAGTCACTCCCTTTCCCGAGCATTGACAATACGGCCATGAACACTCCCTGTCCATATGCTAGGAGCTTAGCTAAAGCAGTAAGCAGTAAGTTCCAGAAAAAGTCCGGAGCTGGTTCTCCTTGGTCCTGTTGTTCATTCTTAAACAGACCAGTGTCACCAGGAGTGGAAGAAGCACCTGAGTTGAACGTCCACCCCTGGACCTGGGAAAGGAGTCAGCTCCTTCACACCACACTCACTGGGAGGTGGAAGGCTGACTCTTCAGCAGAAAATGCAGACGTTGTTTCCAAAAGAAGATCTCGGCAGGCAAAATGGACAATGCTGCAATTATTCCCGTTTTACAGAAAACTGTCTCAGTAAGATTACATAATTTTCACAAGGATACAAAGCAAGTAAGGATGGTAAGAAGGTTTCAAATTCTGGCTTTTTAACATTCAGGAACAACACAGTATTAGGAAAACCTATAATAATAGATCGAAAGAAAAATGATGGTGTCATCGTAGATGTTTGAGAGCTTTTAATAGGAGTCAATATCATCTCTTAATAGATAGTCCATTCCAGCATCAAACTGAAAAAGGCAATGGGAGAGATTTTTAAGAAGATGAGTTTAAATTGCTGGTAAGGGACTTAGAAGAAGGCTTTTTTAAAAAAATGGATATTGGCATGATTTTCATTTTTTATAAGTAAATCTATATATTTAACATGATTTCCATAGAAATACTAATGCTTTTTTGAACTAAAAGATCTAATTCTAAAATATAATTTAAAATATACAAATAAGAAGAATTGGGAGAATTCTGCAACATATCCTAATATATAGTAATTAAAACCTGATGGTTCTCGTGCGGTATAAACAGACCAATGTTGAATAGAGTTCAGAAATAGGCACAAATAAATATGGGAATTTATTATATGACAAGAGTCTTATTTAAAATCTGTTTGGAAAAAATTGATCATTCAATATATGATGTTAAAGCATCTGAATAGCTATCTGGAAAAAAAGGGAAAGAAACCCTGCCTCACACTACGCAAACTTATTATGCCAGATGTTCAAGCATTTAAATGTAACCTATTAAAATGAACCTATTATTTCCTAGAAAATGTGGAATAATTGTTTTCATAGTCTCTGAATGGAAAGGCTTTTCTAAAGAAATGATGCAAAATCCAAAAGCCATAAAAGAAAATTTTAATAAATTTGACTATATAAATATTATAATGCGTTGAATTGACTCGCTCAAGTCCTAACCCCTGGTATCTATGAATGTGACCTTATAGAGAAAGAACGTCTTGGCAGATAGAATCAAGTTAAGATGAAGTTATACTGGATCAAGATGAGCCCTAACTCCATGACTAGTGTCCTCAGAAGGGGAGAGATATTTGGACACATGGACAGTCAGAGAAGAGGGCCGTGTGAAGACAGAAGCAGAGCCTGGAGTTATGCTGCCCCAAGCCAAGGAACCCCAAGAATTGCTGGTAACCACCAGAAGCGGGATGAGCCAAGGAAGGATTTTTCTCTAGAACCTTTGGAGGAAGCATGGCCCTGCCAAAGACTTGATTTTAAACTTCTACCTCCACTCCTCCAAAGTGTAAAAGAAAAAATTTTGTTTTTTAAGCTACCCAATTTGTGATCATTTCAGTAGCCCTAGAAAACTAATACAAATATTTAAAAAGAATTTGTATGGGGGAAAAAAACACCCAAAACAAAACGAAAATGCAAATGGAGAAAATATTTGCAACTCATGTGACAAAGGATTAATTTCCTTCACAAGTAAAAATCTTCTGTAAATTAGTATTTTTTTCAAAAAGCCAACTACTTGATATAAAATGGGCACATGAAGTTCTGTAATAAAGTTCTTACAGCTTCGTTGGGAGAAATTAAAGAAATAGTTTATGTGTAACTCAAATACGTTGACTATCTAATGGGTAGCCTCAGATTTCCCTTTTCATCCACTTTGAGACTATAGTCATTACCTTATATTCTTCCTTATTGCTTTAGTGACTAAGGAGATGTTATTGAACATTTTTTAGGGTATCGTATACCATGCAGCAAAACATCGTTTTAAAAATTGCTTTTCCAATACATGTCTATTGTTTCCTCAAAGTTCCACTCTGGGCACCAATGTCTTCTAGTTCTCTCTGTTTTTCCTTCAGTCCTATGATTCCCAACCCTGCCTCTCAAATATTTCCGATTCCCCTAGAAACTTAGCTCTCAGCTTGTATAACAGCCAGCAAAACTAAAGCCTAGCAGTTAGCTGATCCAGCCTTAGAAAGTGTTCAGGTGCCAACCATTGAAAATCCCATGGAGTTCATCAACCCGGTCACTTTGTCTTTTCTTGCAGTAGGGAAAGAGGGAAGGACTCTGCTGCTAGGAAAATGAGATCTGCCCCAGATGGCCACAAATCAGGGCTGGTTTCATAGATGTGCAACCTGAGCAACCTTACAGGACCCTCACTCAGAAACGCCCTGCAATCCATTTAATGCTTTGCTGTCACTGTCTTGAAATTCCCATAATTCTTGAACAAGAAGCTCCATATTTTCATCTGCACCGGTCCCCACAAAGTATATAACCAGGCCTGACAAAGAAGCTATTCAACTAACGGATATTATTATCATTCCTCAAAGCACAAAGGATTTTATCCTCTGAATGGTTCAAGAGACACAGAGCATCTCAGAGCTTGATATTCCAAAATTAAAAAATAAATAAATAAATAGAAAATAAAAAAGCAAATGGGGAAGAGAGAAAAAAACGAGCTCCGTGAACTCCGAAGCCAGGAAAGCTGGCACCGTTGCCTTTAGCAAGATGCTATCTGACATCTTTTGGCTGAACGCGTCCTTTCATGGGGTGATTAAACAGCAAATATCTCTGAGTAGCATAATGTTTATTAGACGTTACTCTGTTAGGGCAGCTTGTGTTTTCCCTGTATTCTGTTTCCATGTTCGAGTGTGTACAATTTGTTGATTTAAATAAAATTTAAAACAAGCCGTGCTGCTTGAAGAGCTGCTGACAGTGCCTCGCGGAAAACTTAGATTTTTTTTTTTTATTAGGAAACAATTCTGTTTCTCTGTCATGTTTTTCTGCATCATGCCTCTCCCCCAGCCCCCGCCCTGTTCTTAGCAATACAGTACAGCAGGCTAAAAACCAACATTTTTACTTTTTGGAATGCTCATTCAGCTCTCTGAAATACTTTTACCCATGAGGCAAGGATTCTATTAGTCCCTCCCTTGTCCCCCAGGTTATTAGAGGGACATGAAGGTCAGCTACATTTGAATAGCAGGCATCACACACATCATAAGTTTTAGATTTTTTGGAGTGCTGGTCTTTCATTCAATATTTTGATTTTAAGAATTAATCGATGGCAAGGTATGGAGAAGCGAGTCCTCTTTCAGTCACTGGCTAGAACGCCAGTGTCTCTTTAAAATAAAATACCTATGCTCTTGACTAAGCATTTGCTTCTTGGATTATACCCTGGAGAAACCTTCCCATGAGGACACAAGGGGACGTGTGCAAGGATGTATATCACGTTCTTTAGGGAAGTGTAATAACCAGAAGCAACCTACGTGTCTGTCAGCAAGGAGATGGCTCTGAAGCATGAAAGAGCAATATTCGAAGGTTCAAAAGAATAAAAGGGATCTCTATGTGCCTAAGCAAATCCTCGAGACATATTTTTGAAGGAAAAAAAAAAAAAGCAAGTTGCAGAAACGTCACCCACCATCTGAGGTCTTTGTTAACAACCAAAAGGTTCGGAAAACACGAAACGATATTTTGTGTATCTATAGCTGCAAACGTGTGCACGAACCTTAGGAAACAAGGAAAAGCAGCGAATCGATATGAAGGTTACCACAGCCGTGGAGGGGGTGCCAAAAGGGACCTCAGTTGTATTTGTGAGGTCAGGCTTTGTGTGAAATTTTATGCATTTTTTATTGTTTATTGACAAATGTTTTTGACTGACACAAAAATGTGCTATAGAAGTTTGAGTCAATATTACCTAAGCAGTTCTCTATATTAAATGTTTTACATATCAACTATATGTGATAAGCGTGTGGAGTTTAGATGGAGTATTCCTGTATTTCTTCACATAAAATTTCTGAAGATTTTGGGAAAGTATTCCATAAATTTGGAACTGTTGAAACAAATGCCCAGTGTAGGACAAAACCTGCATTGGGCTATGGAGCATAGCGATCACCAAGCAGGACGGTCCCTAGCCTCGTAGAGCTTCTAGTCCTGTGCATTTCTTGACAAAACTTGGCCCAGAGATCACTCACCAGAGAAACAGAATTTGCAAATATGAGCCACAGAAACCAGCAGTTGTATTAAGTTTCCCAGGAAATTGCCATGTATACCAGGTGTTCTGAAGCCATCCCTAGTGGAATGAATTCTCATCTCAAACGTCCTTTCCCTACTCCCTAATAAATTACCCTATTTTGCTTCTGCACAGATTTGCCATTTTCTTACTAATGTGTTTAGTTGTTGATCTCTCCACGGCTCTGGACTCTTCATATGGGCAGGGTCCATGTCTGTATTGTAGTTGGCATAGCCCCAGCATCCAAAAGCACCACGCCAGGCACCTTGCTACCCAACAAACATCCAAATATCCAACCGGTGTCCAATGAGTATCACTTCCATGCATGGATGAATGAATAAAGCTGGATGGGCTCATCCTCTTTCATCTCCTGGAGGTGGAGATCCCTGTACGGATGTTTTATCCCTCCTGTCATACCAAAAGTCTAATTTTGAGAAGAAAATAATGCAAATAATTAGAATTTCCACTTGTTAAGGGCCCTACTATGTGCCACCCATTTTATAGGATTTTGTTTTCCTAGCATTTTTTTTTCTTTCTTGTTACTGTTGCTACATAACAAACTACCCTAAGATTTAGTGGCACGAAATAACCATTTTCACCTACTCTAAGAGTGTAGGTGGGGAAGTCAGACAGAGCACAGGGAGTGGCCACATTCCATGTCTGGGGGGTTCAGCTGGGAAGGCTTGGGCAGTAGGGGTGACTCAATGGTTGGGAGATGAAATTATCTGACATGTCTTCTCACATGGCTGAGAGTTAATGCTGTCTGTCAGCCTGGATTCAGCTGGATTTCTTGACAGTGACAGTCACATGTGGCTTTCCCACAGGGCTGCTTGGGCTTCCTCTCAGCATGGCAGTCTCAGGGCACTCGGACTTCTTGCTTAAGGTCCAGATGTGAATGCCTTCTGTCACAAGGCAGAAACTGCATCGCCTTTTATGCCTAAGACGCAAAGGGATTACAGAATCACTTCTGCCACATTCTACTGGTTACATGTGAGTCAGGAGCCTACCCAGATTCAAGGGAAAGAAAATTAGACTCTACTTCTAGACTGGGCAGTGGATACGTTCTAGAAATCACAGGATGGAAAATACTGTCACTGCCATCTTTGGAAAACACGATCTACCACACCTTCATAACGATCCTGCAAATAGGTGTGAATAATCCATTTCACAGACAAGGGAGCAGGTGCAGACAATACATGATTTGCTCCGAATGAAACAGCTAGACAGTAAGTGGCTGAACAAGGATTCAAACTCAGGTCTGTTCATCTTCAAAGCTTCCCTTTCCCACACCTCACGCTGTCACATCGGGGGGAGATGACCTTTACTTGTTTCACCTTCCTTCATTGTTTATCAGGGAGACATAGCCAGATCCCAAATGTGGCCTTGTGTAGAGGCTATGTCTTCTTGCAATTTACAAATGGCATTACTGGCGCAATCACCTGCCCCTCTGTAGTTAATAGGCAGGCATTGAAATGAGTCCCTTCAGAAGGTCCAGAGAAATTGCTATTAAGAAACCAGAGTTTGAGCAGAGCTTGCAACTTCAGGATGGCAGCCGATCCACGGTGATCGTTCACTCCAGTGAAAAACGATCCTTCGTCTCTGTGACACAATTATTTGGGTATTTACCACAAAGGCCCTTAAATGGGCCCTTTTCGATCAGAAAATACGAAATAAGCTGGGGAGGGCTAAATTTAAATGTAACTGCTCGCATTGTTTTGCCCTTAGATGGATGGCAGGTCCGCCTCATTATTCACCAGGCACAGACATGCTACCCAGAGTGATCTGGCAACTTGTGAAGATAAATCACAACCAGGATGGCTGCCATCACTGTCACAGAGAGAGCGTGGCTCTGGGGGCTGACAGAGTGTGGGAGCAAGTGCACACCCCGGCTCCGCTGGCGCAAAGGTAGAGAGAAAAAGGACCCCCAGAAAGGAAAACAGAAGAAAAGCAATAAAAATTCTATGTCTCCCCCCATGTTGGCCCAAGTGCCATGCTTTTGAGAGAACTAATGTTTTCGTGAATCCCCAACAGGTCAGAGAGAAGACAGATGGCAGGTTACCGAAGCAGGAGGGGAGGGAGGTTATGAATTTAACCATCCGACAAGGAGAAAACACTGATTCAGTATGTAGCTGAGGAGCAGAGGGAAGAAAGCATCCAGACACTCTAAGAATCTGAAGGGAGTTGTATTTTCAGGATATTTTTAGATAAAATCTTCTACACATGGCACAAAGCTGAGATCCTCCCAAATTATCTCTGTTTATGCTATTTTTATACCCTGTATTTTGGGGCTGATAAAAGCAACATCTTCTAATAATATAAATTTTAACAAATACAGGAAAATGTATAAAACTCTATAATCTTTTCCTCCAGGAGCAACCAATATAAATATTTTGTTATGTAGCGTTCTGCTTCCTCTTGTGACACGACTACTATTGAAAAGTGAACTTACATGAAACCGAATATTCTCTGACTTATAATTTTTTTCCATATATCATCAGTATCTCAATTGTGTCAATAAGTAGACATTTATGTAATCATTTTTAATAAATAAAAAATTTTCTATTTTAACATGATTTCATCAATCCACTATTCACTGGATATTTAGGACGGTGGATTTTCTCTTACTGTACGTAATAGTACAAAAACATCCTTGCACGTAGATCTTTGTATGCTCGTTTCCTTTAAATACATTTCTCAAAGTGGATTTTATCAGAAAAGTGAGGCACGTTACTAAAGGCTTTGCTACATATCGTTAAATCTTGGTAACCTGTGCCAAGACTTGTGTA
Organism: Pteropus medius; assembly: GCF_902729225.1. Classification (NCBI taxonomy): domain Eukaryota; kingdom Metazoa; phylum Chordata; class Mammalia; order Chiroptera; family Pteropodidae; genus Pteropus; species Pteropus medius. The sequence continues at coordinate 21,062,461 of NW_024342471.1, forward strand.
AAGTCAAAGGTGAAAGTTAATGTGACATTCGTTTTTTGGTCCTTTCTTTCCCTTTCCTCCCTGTCTCTTCCTCCCATTCCTTCCGCTGCGTCTTTCTCCCCGCAGTGAGCGCATCGGCAGCTCCCCTCGAGGAAGCGGTTTCTCTGGCTCGCGTGGCATACAGATCAGCGCAGAGGTCAGCCAGTCTGGTCCTCCACCTGCTCTCCTTCAGCCCACGAGCTAAGAACAGTGTTTATGTTTTTAAAGGAGTCATAAAAAATAAAAAATAAGAATAACATCGTGCTACATAAAATCATATAAAATTCAAATTCCAGAGGCCATAGATAAAGTTTTATTGAAACACGGCCACTCCCATTTGTTTATATATATTGTCCGCGGCCGCTTTGGCCCTAAGACAGCAGAACTGAGTAGTTGGAAGAGATCTTGTGGCCCACAAAGCAGAAAATAGTTACTATCCGGACCCTCTACAGGAAAAGTTTGCGGGCCCATGGAGTAGCAGAAATAATGTTTTTAACTTTCCGTGGAAGCTGGGCACTGCCCTAGGTGTAAAGTCAAAGGTAAAAGTCGATGCAGGTGAGAGTGGGGCAGTCAGCTGGCCTCCTGGGTTCAAATTCTAGCTCGGCGACTTACCAGCCGTCGTTAAAACTCTCAATGCTGCAACCGCCTCACCTGCAGAATGGAGATTATATACACCATCCACAGCCAGCGTTGTTGGATGAAATAAAATGAGATGTGAAAGTGTTTAGCATAAATACCTAGTACATAGTAAAAGAATGTTGTTGTTGTCGTTGTTGTTGTTTGCTCTTTGCTTCTGGAAATTTAACCTACCATTTTTCCCGATGTCTTCAATCCTGGAGTTTTCATTTCTTCTGTTATTCTTTCTCATCTTTGAGTAAATTTGGGGTCCAGACACAAGTGGTACCAACATCACCAAGATAAGCTTTGTGGTCTGAGAAGACTTTCTCTCCATATTCCATTTTTTTTTTTCTTTCGTATGTTTCGAGTACCTTTTTGTTTACTTTTTCATATATGAGGCATGTTAGAATAACCTACTTTCAGGTCTCAAAATAATGAAGAAGCCACTGACATGTCATGATGGAAGGTAGCTGGCCTCACTGAAGATGCCAAATGTCTTCAGGAGTTAGGGCTAAATGACCCTCTGGTCTGGAAGGCATGTGACCTAGACCTGGACCAATGCCTGTAGGAGTCAGCTCACAGTACTGGATTCAATGTCACAGCTTTCTCCCCCACCCACCCCCTCACCCCCCATTTACAATGTTCATGTGCTCTTCTGTGTATAACCCTGGCCTGGGCAGTTTATGGGCACGGGAAAAACAGAAGAGACGTTTTCTCCAGGAGTACACACAAATCGCTTTAAATTATCTTTCACAAACTTGACACAGAGCTTGACTGCATCTACAAAAAGCTCTGAGCGTAAGTTAAGCTCATTCCTTCTTGTTTAAAGGAAAAGCATTAAAATGAACATCCCTTAGGTGGGTACTGAGCAGCAGACCTGTAGTGGGCACAGAGAGGGACAGAGGTAAAAAGGAGCTTTCTCAGCTCTGCTTTTCGCATCCTCGTTTCTTCTCATTCAGTCCGTCCGAGCTCCAACGTCACCTCCTCAGACCCTCCTCCCTGAACGCCCCATGTGAAGAAGACCCCACTATTACTTTCCAAAACAGCCCAGTGTATTTCTTTCATAGAACTGAAAAGAAGAATTACTCCTTTATTCATTCGTTCATTTGTTTATATATATCTCTGCCCCCCCAACTAACATTTACGCTCCATGAAAGAAGGAGCTTGTCCGTCTTGTTCATCAACATCCCCAGCACGTACACAGCATCTGCGTGAATAAATATTCGTCCCGACCCTCAAAACACCCACATTTTTACCCCTCATTAAGGTGAACCTTCCTTCTTCTCGACCTTCATCTCTGCGTCCGTCATACTGAGTTCTCGCCACTCCCCTGACAGACGTGTTTTCTCTCTCTTTCACACAAGCTATGTCTTGCCCTGAAGCACCCCTCAACCTCCCCAGTTCCACTCTTACTTCTTGCCCGACTGTGTCTTGATCTTCCGGTTTCAGCTCCTGGATTGCTTCTGTCAGGAAGCCTTCCAGGATACTCCCCCACACCCCTCCAGGGAGGGCCATCATTCTGCTCACCCCATACGGTCATCTTCGCTCGCTTAATTGTCTCTCGTCCCCATTAGAACTGGCAGCAACACCACGGCTGGCACGTAGTAGGTGCTCACTTGATGTGTTTGTAATCAAGGAATGAATAAACATCAAAGAATTTTTTTCTATATTCATAAAAATAACCCACATTTTTTACCACTGACAACAAAATGTAGGTTACTCACTAAGCAGACTATGCACCACTTATCCTGATATATAAAGTCTTTCCATGAGAAAAGACCAATGGAAAAAGGGACACAGACTATTCACAGACGGTTTACAAAGGATAAATGTGTTTTATAAATAAATATATTACAAGATACTTAATACCTGACTCAAGAGAAATGTGTATTAAAATTTTTACTAGGAGACCATTTTTCCTTTTCCAATTTGCAAAAATTAGTTTGATAATACCCTTGGAGAGTAAGAGAGTGGGAACAGGCCTTGTTTATGAATGATGGCAGTGTAAATTCTGCAACTTGTATGTAGGAAAATTTGGCAATACTTATCAAAATTACAAGTGCACTTACATCCAGTCCACTTCCAGGCGTTTATTCTACAGACACCCTCCCACGTGCATGGAATGACATGCATTCAAGGTTGTTTACTTCAGGGTTGCCGATAAGAACAAAAGTTTGGAAATCTACATGCCTTTAGATTCAGGGAGCTGAATGAATAAGTGATGCTGTAGCCACGTATTGGAGTTCATTGCCTCTGTTTATTAAAAAGAGACAATGTTCTTCTTTAACTGGTATGGAATGGTATTCAAGTTAAAAGTCTTTAGGTTAAAAATAAAGCGAGGTGAAAAATGATGTGTATAATATATCACCATTTGTATAGAAAAGGTGGGAAAAGGGTGGTGTGTGTGTGTGTGTGTGTGTGTGTGTGTGTCCATGCACATGCTTAGATGTGTGCGCATTTATTTGTGGAAGCAAAAAATATCCGATTAATAAGAGACTGAGAGAAGGGTTGCAGGACGGTTGAGAGGCAAGGTGGGAGGAAAGCTGTTTCACTCTGAATAACTTTGAATAATTTTGAGTTGAGAACAACTGTGTGACTAAATCATCAATTCCAACATAGTGGGGGAAAAAGGGTCAGGAGGAAAAGAAAGGTAAGGAGGAAGAGAGAAAGAGAAAAGTCAACCCTGGACCAAGCAGAGTAAACGAAGCTGCTCATGGTAATGAGGCTAAATATTTTCAACTTTACCCGCCCCTTCCTCCCTGGTGGTTCTAGCAGTGTAAGAAAATTAGAGAGGCAAGCCCAGCCTCTCACCTCTTTCCTGAACCTCCTGGTTTCTCTGGTGTTTCTGCGATGAGAGCTGATTTGAGCCTCTAAGCCTCATCTATCTGCTGCCCAAAGAGACAGATCCCACCACCTGCATAGCCATCCAGAAAGACCCTCCTCCCTGGCACGTGGGAAGACGCAGCCCCTGTTCCTGGGGACGGCCCTGTGATGTTGATTGCTGTAGCAGCTACTGTCAGAGCTCACTTCAGCAGAAAGGATTAGACTGTCCTGAATATGTCAATCAGATATCAAAGATAAATGAAGTTTGAAAAAATAAAATGTGCGATTTATTTTTAAAAAATAGTCTCTGGGAAACACCCAGAATGCACTTTGAAAAATCTAAGGGAAATATGTCATGAAAACAAATCCGAGCTCCGCTGTCCAACTTTAATTTTTCACTGATAACACTCAAGTGAGCTGCAGCCGGCCAATAAATAAAGATTCCCCAGCCCTAATGGCCTCCAATTTCCATTTGCTATGATGGAGGGCCCGCTCCCAAAGATGCGCCTGTCCCCTCGTTTCAGCTCCGTCTACCTCCCCTTTCCAGGTGCCCTGGGAGCCGATGAGCTGGCCCAGCCCTCGGTGCCTTCCCCCAAGGACATCCAGCCCTGCAGCTCCCGGAACGGCGTCCGCCAAGCCGTCTGCTAAGCTGCCTTGGCATTGCTTGCTGGTTGGGCTTGGTGATGTTTGGGGTTTTAATTCACTTTACTAAAATTGCCTTTCATTCACTCGGTGACAGGTAGTTATTTGTTTTCAGGGTTCCATTTGACATTTATTGTTAGCGCAAAACACTAATAATAATAATTAGCGCCTTTTTAGAGTTGTCTGGGGTTTTCGTGCTGCTGCATTATTACTATAAAACATCCGATGCTTTGCTGTATATAAGATAGTATGATGGTATTTAAATGTAACAAAGGGGTTTATTATACTCAGGCCAGATTGCAGTATCTCTGAGTCCCCCTCCCCCGTGAGCAAGCCAAGACTTAATATCCTCCAAACTTGTCTGCAATGCTAATACCTATCTTTTTTAAATAAGAGGAAAACCTCAGCCAGCCATGTGTAGATGTGTGGTTTGGATTTTCTTTAGAAACAAACGATACGATTTATTATTTATCTAGGATTTATTCTCTAGAACGTTGCCATTCAATGAGGTAGCCACTGGCCACATGTGCCTTAAATTTAAAACTACTTGAAATTAAACGAAATATTCAGTTCCTCGGCCGCACCAGCCACTTCCGAGGGCTCAGTAGCCGCGTGCGGGTAGCGGCTGCCACGTTGAACACTGCAGCTGCGGAACTTGTCCATCTCTGCAGAAAGTTCTTTTGGACAGCACTCTTCTCGAGCCCAGCCACTCCAAAAGTGACCCAAGGGCCAACAGCATTGGCTTGACCTGGGAATTCCTTTACAAATATAGTCTAGTAACAAGACCTAGTAACAAGATTCCCAAGTGATTCATTCGCACATGAAAGGTTGAAGAGCCTTGAGAATCTAGAACAGGCATCAGAAAGCTTTTTTTGTAAAGGGCCGGATGGTAAATATTTGGGGCTTTGTAGGCTATATGTCTTGTCACGACTCAACTCTGGCATTGCAGTAACAAAGACAATAGCAACCGTGGACTATATGTAAACAAATGAGCATGGTCGCGTTCCAATAAAAATGTATTGATATTTGGCCCATGACCCATCATTTGCTGATCCCTGTCCTACAACACTCTTTAGATGTCCCTATGAGCACTATTGATATTACTTAATTCACTGCTGGATCTCAAAGACTAAGCATCTCTGATCAAACATTCAGGTCTGTGATCTTAGAAAAGATACTTTCTTGGACTGTCTCTTTATTTCTCCATCCCTTGTTTCTAAAGAAAGTGACCAATCTGAGCCAACAGAGGTTAATGACAAAAAAGAATAAATGTGCCAGACAAAGAGAACAAATCAATAAGGAAAGGGAGAGGGTGGGCTGCTTTTTCTGTCGACCAAATCTACCCCAGTTGAACCGTATGCGGAGAGGCTCCTGCCGTGATGTATGATAAACTCCAGTTGGTCATTTCAACTCGAATTCCATGAAGCAGGAGTAGTCCCTGAGGAGGAGGCAGACAGATGAAATCAGGGAGAAAGGCACTTAGCTCTTAGAAACTTTTGGTTTCTACTAAGTTCTAGATAAAAGACAAATCTCTACTAGGCCTGTACCAGATTTCATAAGGGTAAAACTGAGACCGAGCACCAGGAATATGCCTGGTCAGGAAGGTCCTTTACGATGAGACACCCTGTATTCATAATCCAGGTTTCTTATTTGTTAGCTCTGTGACTTTCAACAAGCCAAACCTCACTCTGCTCATCTGAAATACAAAATAAAAGTATTATTCACCTTGGTGTTATTATGAGGAATGAATGAAATAATAGATATCAAGCCACTGGCGCACAAATTGGCACATAGCACATGCTCAGTAAACAGCTGCTGCAAAAATTATGTCATATCCCGTTGTGTTTAACATATGTTAACCACACGAGGTAGGAGTGACAGTCTCACTTTATCAATGATGAAAGAGAGGTCCAGAATGCCGAAACAACCTTGGTAAGAACACAGAGGTGGTAAGAGGCGGTGCCCAGACTGGACGCAGCGTTTCTGCCAGCTTCCTGTGCTTTTTCTTTAGCTGTGTCGCTTACCCTGGAAAACCACTTAAAAGGTGATTTTTATTTGTCTGTTTTTGTTTTTAGTATCCTTTTCTCCCGTTTCCCCCCAAATATCCTGCCTGTCTTTTCAAGATTGACGTGGTAGTGAGTCTGGACATGTGCATCCCCCGTCCAGGAACTGGGCATGGCCATAAGACACTTTCTATGAGCAGCAACATGGTGGCCAAGAGTGACCAAAAATCAGCAGCTAGGGAAATCCTGGCCATATACTCCAAAGAGCAAAATCCTCCTGGCCAAAGATGAGCTTCTCTTCAAAATCACTCAGAAATTTCATTTTCCTTACACGCTGTCTACAAATTTATCATTTCATCCAGAAAAAAAAACATTGTTTAAGAGAATGGACAAGTCCAACTTGTACCTGCTGCTAAAAATTATGAAACTTAACATCAGGTGATTACCTTAAAGTAAAAGATAGAGAGCCATATAGTGCACCAGATTTTAAAGGTAAATAACTCGTTGATCCAACAATTCAACGTTTGGCAATACCTTTCCGGAAATAATCTGACATGCGTATAGCTATATGGACAACAATGTTCGTTTCAGCATTTCTAAATCAAAAACACTTTAAATTTTCCTCATTCGGAGATTGGCGAAATAAACTGCAGGATGGTGGTTTATTGAATACTATATGGCCGTGAGGAAAGTTAGGGAGATTTCTGTTGCTGGCTTGAGCACAATTTATTAAGTGCAAGAAGTGGTGTTATAATAGCTTTCTAGTCAGATACCTTCACCTCACTCCCCACATCCAAAGCATCATCAGACCCTGTCAGCCAGAGAGCTGCACAGTAATTCCCCAGAGGACCACTTCTCATAATAGCCATTGCGTCCACCCTAATCCAAGCCATATTTACCTCTCACGCGGACTCCGGCACACATTCCCTAACTAATCCTCCCACTTCTTTCATTGCTCCTCTGAAGTCTTCACGTGACAACCGAACCGAGCTTATAAAAACACAAATCGGATTAGAGCGAAATCCAAGTCACTTCCTGTGTGTGGCCCACGAAGTCCCATCTGAGCTGGCCTCTGCCTTATCACATAAACAAATTAACTTCATCTCGTTCTACTCTCCATTCCCTACATGGACTTTCTTGCTTTTCCGTGAGCTACCAACACCATTTCCATCTTGTCGCCTTTGCACTTGATGCTCTGCCAGGGTGACTCTTTTCCCAGGGCTTGACATGGCCTAAGAGCTTCATCCATTCTAGTTTCTGTTCAAAAGTCCCCTCCTCAGAGAGTCCTTCTGTGATTAAAAGCACCTCCACGACCACCGCTCCACTATCATCTTCATCCCATGAAACATTTTTTAGGCACTTATCACTCCCCATCGTTATTTTATATATCAGTGTATTTACTTGTTTACTCTGTCCCTTCCATCACAATGTGGGCTCCGTGAAGGCAGTGTCTTATAGGCGCCTCTTTCTGCCACAGAAAACTAATGACTAGTCTGTTTTATAAACAAATCTAAATCTGTAGAGTTACACATCTTTTTAAATTGTGGTTATAAACAAGCAGGTGGAATTGTGAATGTTTTCTCCTTTCTTTTCTATTGTCTGTGTTTTCTGACCTCAAAAGAGCAAAAGTTACTCCTATAATTATGAAAAGCAATTAAATTTATTTTATATTAAATAATAAATTAAGAGACCAAAATAAGTATAACCCTTTGAGGAGCCAATAAGCACCCTTCATAGAAAACTTTTCCAGTGAAATCTCAATTGTTAACAGATCTTCCTTTTCCCTTTAAGTCAATTTTGGACCCTTCCCCTAAAGCTATTCTAACTAATCGTTTAGAAAAAGATAATAAAGTTAAGAGTCAGATGCGTAACTTCACATGCTGAAGTTCGCCAGAAGGACTTGGAAGGACAATTCACTCTCTCTTTGCCTTGCCAGGGTTTCGTGTATATTAATCTTCCTTTTTAAATAAAAAAATCTTGATCTTAAAGAAATGTCTTATGGTATAGACTCTTCTTATTGGGCTGTCATTTTAAGTCTATTGTTGAAGTTTAATTCTCTGTTTAACCTCGTAAGTAATATTGACTGCAAGACAAAAACATGACTTCGGCATTTGCAAATATTTCTGGGTAAGTAAGTCCTTGTAGGAAGGAGATGGCTGCCGAATAGTCCTTTGTACTTAGCTGGACCTAAAGGAGGTTCTTAGAAGAATTCCAAAGAATTTCCAAGAAGGGAAACATGATAATGACTTCATCCCGGCACTAGGAGCAGCGATTTATTGTAGAACTTTGACCAAAAGTGAGAGAGATCCCCCTAGAAGCCTAGAGCAATTTTTAACTAAGTCTGTCCTAAGTCAGAACCTGTGGCACCAAAGAAAAGTTCTATATTTTACCCACATGGCCACATATCTTTTTTTCAAAAGCATCCAAACTTGTAAGGATTAGTGGCAAATATTACATCTGCTTATTTTCAAAACAGGATGTCAATTTAAGGAAATGTTCTAAACCAGATCTAGTGAATATCGTTCTCATGAAAGGTTGTGATTCTGTGGAACCATTTAATGTGGAAAAATGGTCAATTTTATTTAGGTATCTGAAATCATCTTCTACATCCTTTTGAGGATTTTTTCAGAAGAAAATATGTATAATATTCTACTTGATGTGCTGGTGGAAGCATAGTAGACTTTGTGGGTAACTTAAAAAAAATATATATACATTTTAACATATCTCAGAAACCTTAGCAGCATGAAAGTTAAGAAATGAATTTAAACACTCCGAAAATATTCATTTGTTTTCTCCCCGAGTTCTCTGAAACAGTGCTCAGATGAAATATTTGACTACACAAAACCATTTATTTTGGTAGCATTTCCACCATTAACCTTAGATCATCTCATAAAGACAGCCAGGAAAGAAACAAATAAACATAGCTCATTCATCATAAAGCATGATAATAGGACATTTTATGAACAGAGTTCTTTCCATCCAGAAAGATAGCATGTAATTTTTACAAGGCACACGGTGGGTATTATCCAGCCAAGTACAAAGCATTCACCTCAAAATGTTTATTGATATTATTGATACTATAATTTTAAAAATGTCCCAAGACTTATATAATAGACTCAGAACAGAAAGATGCTTACCTGACCTATAGGATGATTCTTTGGTCCTGAAATTTACCCACGTATAAGTGAGAATTTTGGAATTAAATAATCCATAAGATTTAATTGAATACTTACTATGTTCCTATTCAGTTCTAGGTAATTCAATTGATTTAAGTATTAGGCACTGTTTCTGCCACTTGCTAGAATAAAACACCTTTCCTCCCTGTCTCTTCTCATGCCCATGGGGAGTTTCTGTTCCCTGGGAGTAACAGTAATTGAACAATTCTTCTAGAATCCTTTTCTATTCCTTCAATTATAGCACCATCTAGACTTATCAAAAATCAGGGTCTTTATAAATGTGGCTTAGACTCCATCCTTCTTTACTCTAGGCCACCTAGTCCCAAGAATTGGTATATTCTCTTTTTTCTCCTCCTTCCATGTAGTTTTTGTCCATGAGTGAGAAGCTAGGCCTGCCTTCTAGGTTCAGATTTGGAAGATCATTTCTCCCTCCCCTGTATCAATGCTCAACAGGTGTGAGGCAAACTTTCTTTCAGACAGCTGAGTGAGTTCCTCTAAAAGCCCATTTCTCTACTATAGGTGGGTTCTAAGCTATAGACTGAGAAGGTAAGGAAAGTCCAGATCACATTAAAATGTAAGTTACATAAAGGCAGGGATTTTGCCTTTTTTCACCCCTGTATTGTCAGGATCTAGAATAAGACCTGGCACATAGTAAGAACCTAGTAATTACCAGTTGAACAAATGATTCGTTGTTGCAGGTACAAGTAAAATTCTTCAATACATTCTATCATACTTCGATCTTCATATCCCTGAATCTAGTGTCAGTTTCTTAACTGGTTGTGCATTTGGTGGGAGATAGATGTGATCTATTGACTCTTTAAATGCCACCATTTTCAACGGACCATGCACTGATTAGAAAACAGACCTTAATATGAAAGAAGCATGCAAAGTTGAGTAAATGGCCAGATAGTAAAAATTCCCTGCTTTGCAATAGTCCCTGTTGCATTTACTCAACTTTGCCATTGCAACCCAAAAGCAACCATACACGAAATGTAAACCTTTCATGTGACTCAGCCAAGACAACATCATTTACAAAATCAGGTGGGGGGGGGCAGCAGGCTATAGTTTCCAACCCTTTATCTCCGTCATGGGAATCGACAAACACTGAAATCAGGCTTTTTCTTTTTTTGAATTGTCAGTTGTTAAACATTTACCAGTTTACCACTAGGAACCACCTGACCCAAGATCATACTTTCATTGTGAGGGCGACTTTAAACCAAAGTCTGTTCAAAACCAAAGAATATGAAACAACCTTCTTGCCCACCTTGGACAACGCCGAAGGGTCATCTCATCTTAAGAGGCCCCCGTATAATAACACCCACCAGAGACCACCCTCATGGAAGAGGCATTAAACAACTAAATAGACAGAATGCCCCAGCAGTTCGATGTCAGCCAGCCTGTCACTGGTCCCACTACGGACACGTGGGCTCATGAACAGAGTAGCTGTGGTAGCAGGGATGGGGGCCATTCACAGCACCAATTGTTGGACTCCCACTCACTCAGGTAGATCTACCTAGTACCACTGGCGAATGGCCAACCTCAATGATAAAGGCCAATTCTGAGCCCCCAATATGGCGCCATCTCTTGTAGAGACCAACCAGTCATTTCATGGCAGGTCAGTTATATTAGAGCCTTTCTACCATGCATAACATTTCGCTTTCACTGGAACAGACAGTTATGGATTTGCCATTTGTACCCACAGGTCCTTAGCCAGGAATAGTAACTGTGGGCTTACATGATTTTTAAGATTTGGCCTCTGTTTGGGCACTTTGAGCTTCGTGTGTCACGTGTCTCATGGACAAAGAGTCACTATCCTGACTGAGAAGGTCATGGTTCCAGGGGCTTAGAACCCCTCAAACATAGGAGTTGGGTCATGCCACAAGGTAAGCCAGAAGAGATGCCAGCTCAGAGTGAAAAAAATCTAAGGATAGATAAGAGACAATGAGAATGAGTGGTGACTTTAAAAGCATCTACAGTGGCCGCTGGTTCATCCAACTAATCTTCCTCTTATAAGTTTTTCCAAGACAAAGAGGCCCACTGGAATCCTAGAGGTGCTTCTCCCACAATTTACATAAAGGTGTGGATCTGAACTCAAAGGGTGGACTGTTGCTGACACTATACTGCACCACCCAGCACCCCTACTCAGGCCTGGAGGTCCAATTTCCCCAGCTTCGAGGGGAGTTGACACCTGATAGCTCTGAGCTCTCACTGTGAATTGACTTCAGGTAAAGAGAGAAAGCTCGCCCAAGGTTGCGCCCTCTTTCAGGCAGCAACCTGAGTCCAATAACTGCTTGATGAGGGCACAAAAGAGCCAGCCCCTCTCGTCCCAACGTATGACAACTCTGAAAGGTCATCTCAGTTCAGAGCTTGCTGTGGGATTAGCCGAGGCCATTGCTGTGACCACGACCAGTTCAAGTTCTCCGTGTAGCCAATCCTACTACCTTTCCTTCTCCCACAGGTGTTAACATCAAGAGCACTGCCAAACAAACTTTCACACTAATCTCCGCGCAGACTGCTTCCTGGGGAACCTGCCCGGAAACAAAATTAAATGGAACGATGTCCCTACAGTGCCTGACATTCTAATGGAGGTTTTGGTCTTCTGCAGTATCTAAGAAAATATGAGTTTCAGTCAACAGTATCAATAATGACAATAATAAGAACACCTATTATAACTAAGTGCTTACGCAATAGGAAACTAAGTATTTTACATACATTAACTCACTTTATCCTTTCAACATGTCCATTATAATCCACATTTTACAGAAAAGTAAAGGAGGCACATGGGAGTTAATTAACTTCTGCAGGTTCACACGCTTGTTCATTACACGTTACCAGCCTTGGTTTGGATACATCTGTGAAAGAGGCATATTTGTAAGAGAAGTTTAAGAATAATCCCTTTGCTTTTTAAGTCCTGTCACCCTAAAATTTGAACCTTTGAACATGGAACATAATTTCCGCCATTGTGCTTGAACTCCCTCAAAGTAACTGAAAATTTTCATCTGAAATTATTCTGGGAAGGGAAGAGGAGCTAATCATTTCGAGAAGTGTATTATAAACAATAACCAGCGTCTTTGAATTTCCTCATCCTTGGAAAACACATGTATCATAGGCATAAAGTCCTTCTGAGAAATAAATTTTTCTTGACATTGAATTGAGACCCCAACTTCCACTGCACTTTATCCAAATAGCAGCTGGCAGATGTCTGGCCATCGTGTGGTTGGCTGAATTTCCGTAATGATTAGAGGATCAATATTTCTGCTATTTCATATAGCTCAATAAACTGAATCCAATTGAGGCCTGTCAGTCCTGTATGGTATGTTGCCAGTATCCAAATCAATACAAAATGGTTCAGTAAGTGTTTAGTGAGTGTCGGCTATATGCTGGACATTGCACCATCACTAAGAACACAGCAGATACATTATATTCCTCAAAGAGCTTTGAGTCTAAATACGTGGGTTCCACACTTTATTTCTATATTACTTTCAACATTTTTAACATATTTACATGCTATATCTACTATAATATGTTTACCATATCTTCAATGAGCTTCTTTTACTCAAATGAATTTACTTAAGAAGCTAAGCACATAGCACCTCTGAAAATTAAAAAACAAACAAACAAACAAACAAACAAAAACAAACAGGTATCTCTTGCCGTTAAGAGAAGATGCCCATAAAATGGATACATAATTATAACTTCAAATAGCTTTTTAAGATTAAATGCTTACAGCCTAAAATTATTGTGAATTACATCAATGGCACATGTTCCATGTTTGGAAATCACTTGTCTCGTAGAAGGAGACAGATGTGAGCAGAAATAAGGAAAATAAACTATTCGATACAGTATAATGAACTGGTAAAGAACATGGACTCTGGAGCTAAATTGATTCGATTCAAATCTTAGTTCTGGCACTTAGCACCTATTAGCTAAGGAAATTAGCTTTAGGAAAGTTACTTAACCTCTCTGATCCTCAATTTCCTCACCTGTAAATGGGGATAATAGCGTATTTATCTCATTGTGTTATTATCAGGATTAAATGAGTTAGTTTAGAACTGTGGCAGGCACATCATAAGCATCGCAAAGAGGTTAATTGCTATTGCTACTATTGCAACATGCCAAGGGATGGGAAGAAGGAGTCTGTGCAGGGCAATTCTTAGTTCTATCGGAAGGAAGATAGAACTAAGAACTGTGAATCCAGAAAGGCTTCACAGAAGGGGCGATCGATCATATGCATGACCGACGAGTGGGTGTTTATCAAGCATAAGGGAGCAGGAGCTAGCGATTACTCAGGCAAAGAGCATTCTGAGCTAGAATAACCTCATTTTCTCTCTTCTCTGATAAACTTGTCTGGCATCTTCTGTCTTGCCTGCCCCCTTTCTTCTGGTGGTAGCACTTCGATCTCTCTTTAGAGACCTCCCCTTCCTCCACTCTTGGTGTGCATCCATAGGGTAAGACTGACTCCATCCCCAGTTCCAGGAGTGGGCACGTGAGTCTCACCTGCCCAACCATTCATCAGGCCACAGAGATCGATGTGGTCCAGATCGAACCAGTTGCAGTGAATCTCAGGACTGTGTAGAACCATCGGAAAGAAGAGCGTCCGAGTTTCCTAGGGCTGCTGTAAGAAAGTCCTACAAACTGAGTAGCTTAAACAGCAGAAATTTATTATCTCACGGTTCTGGAGGCTACGTATCAAAAATCAAGGTGTTAATAGGGCCGTGCTTTCTTAGAAAGTGCTAGGGATGGGTCTGTCCTAGCTAGGCCTCTCTCCTAAGTTCTAGTAGTTCCTTGGCTTATGAGCAAACTTCAATATTTATATGGCATTCTCCCTATGTGCTTATCTAAATGTTCTCTGTTTATAAAGATACCAGTCCTGTTGGCTTAGAGACCCTGCTTATTTCAATATGACCTCATCTGAATGACTTACGGTTCCCAAGTAAGGTCACAATTCTGAGGCGTTATGGGTTAGGACTTTGACTTATGAATTTGGAGGGGACATAATTCAACCCATAACAAAGAGGTTCTCATTCCACTGGTTTTAAAGTTGATAATAGGTAAATGTGATGCTTCTGGGGTTTCCTATGGGGAAGAAATACCCTTCCTGGAAATGGAGCCAATTCAGAAGGAAAAAGAGTTGACAGCGGTATAGATTCCCAGGGTCATCGTTTGAGCGCCTGGATCCAGCTATGCCTGAAGCGTCAGAGACAATAAATAACATCCTCATTTTTTTTTTTTTTAAGCTAAACCTAGTTTGGGTTGAGTTTCTATCATAATGAAACAAAATAGCCTGATTAAAATAAACCTAAAGCCATTTAGATTTTTTTTAAATGTCTGTAAATTCTATGTCTCATAAGGAAAGAGAATGGGCTTATTAAAGAAATGAGAACTTCGAAACAGGCTTAAGCCAGTTTTCAGGAGCCACTCCTTTTCAGACAGATGCTTTTATATCTCGTGTAGTAACTGTTAGTAGTTTGTGACATTTCTAGTCTGTCCTGGGTGTTACTAGTACCTGACAGGTCAGGCCTGTCACCTCCATAAAAGCAATGAGCATCCATAGCAGCACACTCTGTGGTGTGGAGTCCCTCTGAGAATTACTAATGTCACACTAAATCTCATCAGCCGTATTTATTCTCTCTTCATCTCTGCCATAGGAGGCTCTTCAAAAAAAAAATAATAATATAAAGTTTGATTATTTTTACATGAAGATAGCTTCTCTTTGCTCCTGTGATTTGTAAACTGTAAACCAAAGCTTAGTTCCAGGGGAGTTAATTTGTCCTATGGCAAGTATAATTAAGTTATAGATCTCTAGGGAGAATACCTGGAAATTAAGGTTATTGTTGATATTACTATTAATTAATAATTATCAAATACTCACTTTTTTAAAAAAAATTAGGCTTTAGATTTTGATGGTCTCCATTATCGTCATTACGTATCGGTGAAATAAAGATGAATGAATTCTCAAGCAGATGAATTGATGATTAAGGCAGCCCAGAAGCATTCAACCCAGATTCTGTATCTAGTGGGTTTCTGTGTCTGCCTATAGCACTCTCTGAGCTGGCTAGATTTTGACTAAGTGTTCAAATGAGATTAACTCTTAGAGCAGTGATTTCATGAGGAGATAAAGTCTGATAAATAAAGATGGGAAAAGATGAAGCCAAATTAACTCCTTCTAGCAATATCCTATCGAGGGTCCTGGGAGGCAATCCAGGTGGGTTTTCAGAAACGCCCTTCCCTACCTTCATCACACGTAAGAAACTTTCCTAAGAAAGCATCTGATGACAGTGATAAGAACCATGTACATGAATCAATGAGGAACGTAGACCTCTTGGTTTAGATTTGATATGATAGTCTTGTGTGTTAAATAAATACCAATAAATTATTAAAACATATTGGTTGTGTCGTAACACAGAGCCTTAACAATGTATTATGTCAGTATGTACAGCTCTTGCTCACGGAAATCCTCCATCTCTTTAATTCAAGCATTGACATCCTGTGCCAGCACAAAGCCTTTTTTATTTGAGATTGACACACGTCTAAAATTGCTTAGATTTTGTGTTGTGCTCTTAATACTTGAAACCCGGCAAATGAAATTCTATGCCACTGTGCATGAACAATGCCTTGCAAAAAAAAAACATCGTAGCCTGGGGGTTCGGCTGGAGGATGGGAGAAACAAAAAGTGCTTTCACTACCGTTGCTTCAAGTTGGGGGAATAATTACTTTGGTTGAGGGAAAGGGAGGGCCATTTCTAGCCCCTTGGAAAAACAGTGTGTCTGTTTATCAGCCCTTAAATTAGATCACTGAATTCAGGCAGGGTGTCGTATGTGGCTCCTGGGTCACGTAGGCCGAACGTCTGCCTATGTCATGGTGAGGATGTGTCAGGCATCATCCGCTACCCATTCGTGGAGGCTTTTTGCTCCTGTTTATCCTGACGTGCCTGGGTTATTGTGGTAACCCTGATGTACTCTCCTTTCTATACCTGAGACTAAGCTTCTCCAGTTTGCTTTCCAAAAGCTTTACTGTGTCTTCTGCTTTGGCTGTAAACACAGTTGTATCTTCTTGAGATTTTCTCAAATAAAATTTCAGTCATCAAACATTGCTTAATGCACTTGAATGTCACCATGGCCCTGGTGGGGATGGGGAGTCTGGCCAAAGCTGAGACTCCCTGGATTGGTGTGGAAATCAAATCTCACGTGGTGCTTTGGCATTTAACTTCTGATATCCACAGGGACATCTACATATTCAGCTTTTGACAAAACATCTTTGTTTCAATCTCAACTGTTGGGAAGAAAAGAGAAAGAGTTTGCTCAAGACTGAAAATCTTTTTGGACAGTGACCTACATGCTGGGGTAGGACAACACGGGAGTCATGATCCTAGTGAGCAAACACTTGTTAGGAAGGACTCACGACCTCTTCCGCCTCGCTTCTCCGTATCCATCATCCTCTCCTTCGATGTGCAAAACAGCTGCATTTTCCAAACAAGCCGTTCCGTTTCGAGCTGTCAAGCCTTCGTACATGCTGTTTTGGCTATCTGGAGGCTCGCCCCTATCTACCCAGAAAATTCCTAGGCGTGCTTCCATTGCCAGCTCCGGCCTCTCAGTGAGAGCTTTCCTGGGGAGGGGGAGGGAGGCAGGAATTAGCACCCCCACTCTGCTTAACTGACGATGAACCTCCTCAAATTGCTTACCTGTTGTTTCCACCTCCTCAAATTGTTGCTTCTTGAAGGCCAAGGCCAATAGGAACTGGCAGCCTGAAGTCGGGCCTATACTGAGGTTCTGGAGTCGGTGCCTCCGGGTATCACACCATTTAATGTACATCAGAGCAGCACCGGATGGGCTGTTATTACCCCCACCGTTTATATCTGAATCCTGAGACCTCGAGGGGTTAAGGAAATTGCTCGTGTCACATACTTAATACATCGCGGATCCAAGACTGAACCCCCTGACGCTGACAGTGATGATGAGCCAAATGATCAATCATCGCTTTGAAATTTTTTGTTCTCTTCAAACCTAGTACCGTCCTTGACATGTAGCTGGTGCTGTGATGAATGAGCACCTGTTTAGATCCTAAAGCTCTTTGTTATGCTATAGCCCCTTCTACGCTGGTAGAAGAAATGCAAAACGCTGTACAATACAATCTGCGATAATGAAGACCGTTACGGAAACAGAGAGGTTATTGACAAAATAACAATGATAGTGATAGTAATGACAGTCAACATTTTGCACGATTCTCGGTGCCAGGTCCTGGTCTAAGCACTGCCTGGTGACCTGTGTAATGCTCACAGACACCCCAAGGGGTTGTATAGATGAGGCTCCAAAAAGATAATGGACACAATGAGGATTAAAGATGAGAAGGGTGGGGTCAGGTCTTGAACCCTAAATTACTCCAAAGCTAGCACACTGGAAAAGCTCTGCTGACTCAACTGGAAGCAAGCTGCCGAAACCTACCTCTGCGATCTGCGTGCTTTACTTTGACACGACAGAAACAAGGTCCCTTGCCAGTGATGTAAATGATTCGGGTTTTCACCATAGCTTTGCTTTGTTCTCACCCAAGAGCTGGGTAACCTGAGACGAGCAAATTTTCCTTTTTGGCTTTGGTTTTCTTACAAATTCCGTTCTGGTTCTGAGAATCAATAAGCTCATAGTGAGTTGCGTAACTGCTTGCGTTAGCCACTGGGACTCCTTCCTGTTTCTCCAACACAAGCCATTTGACAGCTCAGGGACTTGGCAAGTTTGTCACTCTCTGCCTCCCCCTTACCTTCCAGGGCTTCTCCCATCCTGGCTTACTCTTCAGGTCTCAGCTCAAGGTGTCACCTCCCTGACCTCAAGTTAACCTCTATGGCACTGACCTCAAGTTAACCTCTATGGCACTGCCCCTCTCTTCCCCAGTTATTTCTTCTGTACGATTTTTAGAAGCTGAAGTTATCGTAATTGTTTATTTCTTTGTTTTTTTCTACTCTCACCATTAGAAATATAAGACCATGTGGATGGGATTCTGGCTTTATTATTTACCGACGCAAACTCCTGCCTCTGACAATATTTGGCATATTGGAGACGCTTAGTAAATATTTTTATTGTTATTATTTTCAGTGATTCTAAAGAAAATCATCCCAGATTTAGTGCTTCAACCCTCTTTATCGGTTTCTATATTTTCCCTTGAACGCTTATTTCCGAATACCTCTAATTACCTTTGCACCCCACCCTGTTCCCAACCCTTAAAACACAGTCCTGTTGTTCCTCCTTAGGAGGAAAAAGGCAAATAAATGGCTGATGGATTAAGCGGTTAACCAAGAGAGCAGTTTTTTCGTGAGCAAATGAGTCACTATCGATTCAGAACCTGGGCACTCAGACTGCAAACCACCCAGGCAACTTCGTTCTCGAATATCCCTGCCTAACGCGGTTCAGGGCAAACCTTTGCATCGCCTCTAATTCCCTTTTAAAGTGATGCACGCCATTTCATCAGCTTCCCCTCCCTTTCTATTGTGAGAGCCAGGGATTGTCTCATGAAACATAAAGACGAGAAATAGCAGTTGACTTAAGACCTACTAAAGGGTTCTGCTTACCCGGCCGGCCGGTCTTCTTTGTCGCGGATTGGCATTGTTTTGTTTCTGTGGTTATATTTAGAGCAGGGCACGAAGGAGGAAAAGGGAGAAAGAAAATGAACGACTTAACGAAAACATTGCTGATATCGTTAAAAGAGCAGAAAGATGCCATGCAAATAAGTAGGGATGGAGGAGTGAGGAATAACTCATCTAAGACTGAGTCGGTTCGGGAAGGGGAGGGCTGCACTGCAAGCCCATAGCGCCACTTTGCACTGAGCATCATTCTGTCACCAAGGGTTACCAAGGGTTCAAGGTGCATATCCTAGACTACAAACAGTCGTCAGAAGAGGACCCACCTGGAATCTTTTTTCGAAACTAGAAGGAAAGAGTTTTTTGAGTACACTCTAGATAAATCCTTTTCTTTTATTTTTATTTCAAGTAATAGGTGCTTTGAAAAAGTAATAGCTACCATTTACTGAAGGCTTGTACCTGGGCACAGTTATAAGTACTTTACATGGTGCTCATTTAATTCACACAGCAGCACTCGGAGCTAAGCACTGTTATCATCCCTGTCTTAAAATGAAAAAACAAAAAAACAAAAAAACTGAGGCACAGCGATGTGACGCAATTTGCCTGGGTTAAACAGATCGGAAGAAGCAGAGTTGGCCTGTGACATCCTTCTGCCTGGCCCCATGCCTGTTATTTTAGCTGCCTCACTACCCTGCCTCTTCAAAAACATCAACCTTTTTAGAATTAACCATATGAAATTGCCAATGCTGAGTCATTTTCTACCTACAAAACTGTCAATTTCACATGCGTCAACCCAATACAAACCTCTATAAGGTAATATAGGGAATTCCTTCCCCGCCCCCAGCCCACTATCCGGAAATGTGTACTTCTAGAACTTTCCAATGTTCCTACATTTACACACATAGACAGATGTGTTTAATTTTATATTGTGTTGTATACAAGACTGGAAAAATTCACTCCGAAATGGTTTTTGGACAAGTATCATTGCACCAGTATCCTGTGCATTCCTGTTACTGTTTCCGCAGCTGGATGTCCAGAGATGAAATGCTAAATCATAAACTTTCCTTTAGAAAGTGGCAGTTCTTATACTTCTGCTCTCCTTGAGTCATTCCTTCAGATCTCCAGGTGCTCGGTTCATGGTGTGAGTGCCAACTTAGCTGACTCAATGAAGCCCAGATGCCGGATGTCGTGTTGTAAATAGCACAGGAGTTGACCCAGCAAGACTTTTGAAGACGTAACCCCACCACTGACCTTCAGTCTGACCAGAAAGCATAGATATCTCAGATTTATGAATATTATTTCCTGCCTCGAAGAGGCCAGTGAGCACTGCGAAACCCGGGTTTGTTTCTTTAAGCCCAAAGAGATATGTCGGAGGGGTGGATCCGACCTCAAGGGTCTTTGCTGCTCAAAGATGAAAGGCCTGTGAAGGTCAGAGACCTCTGGTAAGTCAATATCCCCCTCGGTGCTCCCTGGGGTACTTTGACCCTTAACGACTCAGCTGCCTGGAGCGTCCCATCCTCTTCAGGCTGAGTAGATGTTGGCTCTTGGCTGTTTGATGTTGCCTTTGTCCTGACCGTCTCGCCCTCTGGTACCTGGCTGCCTTTCCTCTGCCGGGAGTTGCTGCTGCCTGACCCTCTGAGTCCACTAGACGTTCATCTCTGACGCGAGAGCTGCACTGCCTGAATGTGTGGCGCCGCTTTGGGGTCCCTGCTCTTCACGGAGACTCTCTGACCTGGAAACAACCAGCCACTACCTGCACGCTGGCCTCCCATTCCACTAGAGGCGATTCCAACCCAGCAACAGAGTGATCGTTTCTAAAATATACATAAATTTTTGTCACTCCTCGGCTCCAATTCCTTCAGCGGTTTCCTACAACACTTAATAAAATGGCAGCTCCCCCCACGGCCTGTAGGGCCCCACATAATATCGCCCTTGCTCCTGCCCAGGCCACAGCTCAGACCACGTTCCCCGAGCTCCGGCCCCGTTTCTTCAACGCACGGCGTGTCCGTCCCCTCAGAGACTTTGTCCTGCTGTCTCTTCTTTTGGAAAACTCTTCCCCTTAATTTTGCATGGAGGGTCTCATCTTGTCATCACTAAAATTCTCTATTTTTTTTTATTGCTGTTTATTTGTTATTTTGTTTTCCCCAATAAAACATTCAGCCATGAGAGCAGAGACCTCTTTCGTGTATTTTACTACCGCGTTTAGAATGATAGATGGCACTTCTTAGAAGCAAACTCAGCGTTTGGTGAAAAAGATAATGAATGGATGAACGATTCTTGGGTTTTCACATCCAAAGAGCAGTGATAATTATTAAGTGAAGGCTTTCCTTTGGCTGTGACTTCAGCTAGTCTTCAGCAGGCATGTTTCTTTCCAGAGGGGAGAAGAGAAAGAGAAAGAATGTTCAAAGACATTCATCATCGCTTCACATTCAAAGTGAAATACTTGAAAACAATGTCACTGTCATTCCGAGGGAAGGCATCTAACGCTATGTGGCATAACCGGGGTGGAATGCCCAGACTCCGTTAACCAGAATGAGGTTACCTGTACGAACTGACAGAAACCGGAGCATGAGGCTGTGAAGATAAAGAGTTAATTCCAGAACACTGCGTTTGTTTGGCATCACAGTGTTGGCTATGACAATGACGATGATGATGGAGATGACGATGGAGGAGGAGGAGGAGGGGAGACGCTAGCTGCATTAACATTGTGGAAAGACGGTGGGGAAAACCTGATCACCCGTGAAAGGTGAACAACAGAAGCACTTTTATTTTCTACTTCATATGTTTATAGTTGTTTGAAATGAACATGTATTATTTTCATTAAGCAGATAAAACACTAGAGATCGATGTATATAAAAAGAGATTTATAAAAAGCCAGTACGAGTTCAATCTGGAAAAGAAAAGTAGAGAATGACAAAGCCTAAAGCAAGTTGAAACAATGATTCATAAACTGGGCAATGATTTAAACAATGACGACAACAACAACAACAACAACAAAGTAAGCTTAAAGATGACAGACTACAGTCAGACAGTCCAAATCCTTCCACCCCTAGCTCTACATGACAGCCTTTCTGGCTTAAGTGGCACTCAAGAAATGCTTCCTCAAGCTAGTGCTAAGTTTCCCTTTCAAAAAGAAAGCAGAGCGAACCAATATTTTAATAACAACAACAACAAAGCCCCACTAACTCTGAGATCGACGCTCCGCGTCTTAAGTAACGCTTGGGGTCGGCCTTTCTCCCTCTGCGCTGGTGGTTCCCAGTAGGGTCTGACCCCACCCGCCTCCTTCAGAGCTACCTGCGGTATTATTGCTGCTTGCTTCTCCCCTCAGGCAAAGCTGACTCTTGTCCATTCTTTCATTCTCGGCCTCTGAAGTTGCGGGCAGAGAGGTGAAGCATCAGAGAAACCTAAGCTAGGAGAGGGCCCTTCAAATGATAAAAGCACATTTCAGAATTGAAACGGGACCAGAAGAACTGAGAGCTACGGCAATGAAGACAGTGCCCGTACGTGGTTACTTCGCTCAAGTAACGCGAATGTAGGTTGAATGGGGAAAGTAGCCCATATGCACACCTCATTCATTCATTCAACAAGTATTTATTAGGAGAATAGATCTTAAAGATGCTCATCTCAAGAAAAAAACATTGTAACTATGTGAGGTGATGGATGTTAACTAAACTGATTGTGGTGATCATTTTGCAATAGGTACGCATATCAAACCATCATGTTGCACACTGAGAACTAATACAATGTTACATGTCAATTATGTCTCAGTAGCACTGGGAAGATATGTTAAATATTTTTTTAAATAAAAGTTATGTTTTTGAGCCCAGGATATGGGCGATGATTAAAATATCACAATATAGATATTGAACTGTGAGTTGGGGATACAACAGGGAGCAAAGCAAACGAGGTCCTGGCCCCCGGTGAGTTTAGAGCCAGCGTGCAGAGGTCGACGTGGACCACAAAAACAGAAGGCAGAATTGCGAACCACGAAGGGCCTTGAAGAAAGGACCGCGTTCTACATGAATGTGTGGTTGGCACCTCCCACTTAATTCAGGAGGCGAAGGAAAGCTTTCTGGAGGAAGCGCCAATGAGTTGGGGTACGAAGGTTAAATGGGGGTAAACAAGGCAAAGGCAGAGAAAGCACCGAGCGTGGGGGTCCTGGGAGAGTCGGACGCCCGTCGCCCTCGGCTTGGAGGCCGGGCTGTGGTTGTGGTCGCTGTGGCGGTGGCCGCGCGGGGGCTGCATGGTGCGAGCGAGGCCTCTGAACGCGCAGCGGGCTGGGCTGCCGCGTGGGGCCGCACGGGCTCTGTCCGGATGGCAGGGGCAGTTAGGGTGGGTGCTCTAGGGCTTCCGACTCCGTCCCTCCCTCTGCCCTCTCGCTCGCCTACGAAGCCACCTTCCTTCCTTGGTGTCCCCCAGGCTCACCTCCCAGGGGCCTGAGTTCAGCTGCACCCACTTGTGCTGTTCTGAGGCTCAGGAAGAGGATTCTTTCCACTCACCGAAGGGTGGAAAGCGCACAGCATCACTTTTTCCATACCGGAGAGCCCGTGGGCGTAATTCGTACACATAAATGTCTATTGACTGTGTCCCAGGGGTCAGGAATCAAGCCAGAGCCCCCGAACAGGGCGCGACGCACGTGACCCTTGACGTCACGGAGTTTTCCAGCTGTGGTCCCTGGACCAGCAGCGTCCGCATGACTGGGGAACGCGTTAGGGATGCAAATTCTCAGGCCCCATCCCGATGTACTGAATGAGAAATTCCAGGGCAGCCCTCAGAAACCTGTTTTAACGGGGTCTCTAGGGCACCTGCGCGCTGCCGAAGTTCCAGACCCACTGGTCTCGTACACTTTCAGACACCATTTCCCTTAGCTTTTTGATTTTCATTATTTAAATCTTTAAAATGAACTATTTCAAGTACACAGAAAATAAGGCACCAATGTGTAGCCACTTCCCAAATATAATGAATGTTATCACGTTGTCATATTTTCTTCAGATGTCATTTTAACTTTTGAAAGAAATGAAATTTTTCAGATTCAAATGAAATTCCATTTCCCATTCCTTTCTCACCCCACCCTTCCCAAGAGATCACCACTATCCTGAAATCTATTTGTACTGAAGCGTGGGTTCCATTTTTGCAAGTCTGTCAAGGACACGATATATTCGCATATCAAAATTGTCCTACTCGCGTGCCCCACCGCCCAGTCCTAGGAATCTTTGACAGCTAGGTTTGAAATACTTTGTGGTTCAGAACAGAGGAAAGTGGAGACAGAGGAAAATGACTTTAAAGAAGACGGGGAGGACTGAGGAAGAGACGGGCACAGACACAGAGAAAGGCTGTGCTGAGTGTGCATCAAAGGCCCGGGAAGAAATAGGGTCCAGAGGGAAAGTGAGGTAAAGGCGTACCTCTGGTGACGACGACGAGAGTCTGGGCAGCTGGGTTTGAAAGTGGGGTTCCCTATACATTACCATAACCACACGTTTCTTCACTGAGGCGAATGCCGTTCTCAATCGCTGAGCACTAGCTTTAGAGAGAAAACCAACGGCATTTTTTAAATACTGCACTAGTGTCAAATTGTTTCCATGATTTTCCAGATGGGCATTTATAGACGCTCTCCCTGCTTGTCATGGGCCTGATTCCTGTGACTTTGTCTTTTCATAAAAATAATAGCACCAGCTGCCAGTTATTTGGGCCATACTGTGTGCCCAGCACTGCGCTAACAATGCGTGCAGCACGTGACACTTCGGTGTGATCCTGGGGGACAGAAAAAAATCGCTGGACTCATGTTAGCAAAAAAAGAGACTGAGGGTCAGGGAGGACTAGTCACACAGTGGAGAAGCAGCAGAGCAGGTCAGAGTTCAGGTGTGACTTCAGGGCTCACACTGGGAACCGGGCTTAATTGAAACTACCAAAAAGAAGGAAATTTAAAATATCCCTTGCCCCAAATATCCTTTTCTATAATTTTGGGTCAATTAACCAAAGAAGTTGCATGCAAAGAACCCATCTTACTGGACACATTTACCTCACTTTATTAAAACAACATATAGATAGATAGATAGATAGATAGATAGATAGATAGATATGGATATATAGACAGATAGATATAGATAGATAGATATTTCTGTATAAGTAAGTGCCTATGACTTTACTAAATAGTCAAGAAAATGTTATTAAGATAGGAGTGTCCATCCTTCACTTAAATGTTAGTTTATAGATCATTATTTATTTATCAGAAAGGTCAGAGCTGGAAGCCACTGCTAACTGATGATCAATCCGAAAGAGATAAAACACCTTCAATAATGTAATGCAAGTCAATAGAAAGATGGTTTGATTTGCTAAAATTTGATTGACGTGCAGCTTTTCGGTCCATACGTTACGTAGAGTATGGTACATCTAAAATAGATCATCTTTAACCCGAGGTTGCTTCCGTTCGATACGAGTGAAACAAGACATTGTGATAGCATTCCTTCTTCCACTCGCTCAGTAAATCTCGCCTTCCATGTTGGGGAAAGATTTTTCCAGGCGTGTCTAGGTTAGGCAAAGAATGCACCGTCTCAGAAGCCTGTCTACCTTCATTAAATGGCTTTCAGAGCACACAATGCAACTGAATAACCTGCATTATTCAAATGGGTTTCGACGCACATGAGGAAAAGGAGGTGTACTCAGATGGGAGCGATTTTAAGTAACTCATCTGCACCACAGGAAATTCATTTCTCCTTTGATTCTTATGCCATTCCCCAGGATGTATATGTATTCTAGTCCCAATGTAGTTTTGTGGGGGGTTTTCAGCCACCTAAACCAGAGACCAGTGAATAGTCATCACACCTCTGAAAACACACACCAAATGCCTTGTAATTTTCCCAGGAATAATACTTTTCATGCTTCTCCATTCTGACTCAAAGGTACAGTGAGATGTTTTTACTAAGTGGGATTATTTTCTCCTACGTGGAGTTTTAGACCCTGTGACAAATGTAATAAAATCTGTCAGTCTTTCCAGCTAGACTCAGAAAACCAGGTGCAGTGTTGCTCTCTCATTTGCCAACGCTGCGTGGAAAGGGCGGGGGCGGGGGGTGCTTTTCAAACGGCTTGTAACTTGGGAGCTGGGATTGAAGGCACATGCAGCCTCCAAAGAGACGGGTACGGAGAAGGCCTTCGCCAAAAGAGCCCCCGGGAGCCTTCCCGACAAGCGTTTTTGCATGCAGTTAGATAGACAAATGGATTCTGCTGCCAGGATTTTACAGGAATCATACTCAATGTCTGTCACCAAAAAGATTTTGGGGCACCAGTAGAGTGACACACGATGAAGCCTCAGAGCAGTGGTGCTCAGCCTTGAGTGTGCACCAGAATCACCTGCAGGGCCTGTTACCACAAAGGCCACTGGTCCCCTCCCACACAGTGTCTGATTCAGGAGGCCTGCACGGGGACCAGGTGATGCTGATGCCACTGGTCCAGGCTTCACTCCTCGAGGGCCATGGTCTCAGAGTGCTCGATGGGGAATGCTTGACGCCGAGGGGGACGCTTACCAGCTGAAGGCTCCACCCAGGACAGTGCGCTCTTCAGAGTACAGTCTGTGCTACTGATGCCACAAACCGTGAAGTCACATGGCAGCCCCAGAAGCCATCCTCCCGGCGAGAAGTAAGGTGAAAACATTTTTCTCCCTCATTGCTCCGCAACTCTTAGTTTTCTGGAAGGCTTCATCAGCGTTGCTCTTTCTGCTGCTTATTTGCGAAACCGTGCCCTCCACACCTCCCGTCTTGCCTTCCATCTGAGGGGAAAGCCAGCAGCTCGCAGAAAGCATTCGGGGAGCTAATGGTTTAGGGTAGAGGTACCAGAGGTGATTCAAGCCCATGAACTGAGCCTCCGTTTATGACACCTATGTATACTCTCAGCCGACATATTCTTGGTTCTGGCAACTCTTAACATTTTCTCAGCATTTTTGGGGATTTACATCCGACCCCCAAAGCGAGGCATCTTTGAGCTCCACGGATCCATAACGTGCATTGTGTACCACAGCTAATAAACATTTACAACGTGGCAGGCACAGCCCGTGCTCCATGAGGCCCATTTGCGAGAGCGCAGCGGCCGCCCTTGTATTTAGGCCAGCATCTCACCACATTAAATAGACCGGTTCGTTCTGATTACATTGCTTTGTCACATGTATTTGCATCTCCGACAGTTCCTACACTCCAGCGCAATAGTGAGGGATGCTGAGGTGACCACAACTTCTCCCAGTCCTCAGGAGCAATATTTGGAGAGGAGAATGCCGAGGCCTGCTTTCCCGACGAAGTTAGGGCAGCAAGAGTTTATTGCCTCTTTCCATCCAGCCACACAGCGGCCTTCCTGTTTCTGTACCTAGAAATAGCTCCTTAGGCAGAAGATGCGGGTTCGGTCTTGTCGAAGTCTGAGTGGGCAGAGAACTATCCTTTGAAATCCTGGCCCTTTCCCATCTGTTGTGCCAAGAACTGGCTTTGCCTGGTTTCAATTTTGGCTGTTGTACTTCATGGTACAGAAGCCTCCCTACATATGTAGAAAGGGTGTGTTTATGAATCTGCACCCACTGTGCATTTGTCTATTTTTATATATGCATATTGCATAGTAATAGGGATTTTATGCATCGAACGAAACTATTTCCCCAATTTCACTCGGTTTATCGTTCTGCTGAATAATTCAGCTGCTGTGTGGACTTCATGGACTTTTGCTTGATAAATTCACTACTCTGAGCTTTCCCTTTCATTGGAATTTTTAATCAGATTGAAACCCATCACGTTGAGATCAAAGCTGAGAATAATGATGCTACCAATCTATGTTTTAGCCAAAGGATGTTCCTCAGAGCACACGTCCTCAGATCGCTTAGTTGCTTGCTAAAGTGTAAGAGAATTTATGATGCTAAATAAAACCAGGAAAAAAAAGATGTTTTAATAAGATGAAAATCCAAATGTTAAAATAATGAGCCATCTGCATGGGTGGCCCTCTCTTGAGAGAGATGCCAAGAGCTTTGCCATCTGTGAAACATTTACCAGCTGTTTCCTTCCCTTTTCTGTGAGAACATAAGAAATCCTTGCACTTGGTGTTTCTAAGTGATACATCACAGAGAAGAAAACAGGTTTGCCCAACTTCAGGGAGGCTAGACCGAGCTGAGTTAACCAAATCATATTTTTGGCAACCGCAGAGCTGTACCCCAGTCCGCCACCCTTTTTCCTGCATCCCCCCCTTTTCCGAACCTCAAAAGAGGGCATGGGTGGATGAGAAGGAAACGGGAAGTAAATAACATCCCACAAGGTCATTTAAAACCGAATGTGTTCAGAGAAAGTCTGTGCCTGCTCACTGGACCGCCTGCAAGCTTGTTTTACCTTCTGAGTATTCAAGCAAGGTTTGGGCTAAATGTCAATCTGACTAAAATGGGGAAAGGTGTCTAAAGCAGTCCAAATATTTTTGAACATGTCTTTCCTTTTTCTTTCTCTTCTCTGATCACTGTTTCACATATCTGCCAGTCAGCCCCGTGTGCCTGCTGCGCTTGCCCTGACAAGCACCTTATCTAGGTTTCCTGACTTATGGACGGTCTTAGGATGGAAGCAGAGTGCCAGGCATGAATTTGACTTTGCAGCCGGCTCTGATCTGAGGCGGGGTACCCAGCAATAACCTGCTCCCAGGGTGGGGTGCTGGCCTATCCCTACCTCCCCAATTGACTGCTTTTTTTTTTTGCCTCCCTGTTCTAGCTCCAGAATCTGACAGAATTTTATTTTTTCACCAACTGCCATCTTTTCTACTTCATTAACTGTCAAATGCATTTCAGGGAACATAACCTAACAAGAAGGTTTAGTTAATGAATGTGAAGTCTTCCAGATGCCTCCCTCAGGTGTCATTCCTGAGGGTTTTAGGAAAGCTTTGGGTCATTTTTCAAAAAATAATTTTTCTAAGGCCATATGCAACGAGAGGGGGAAATGAATCCACGGGTTATGGCCGCTCTCGCTCCAGCGCCTCGGTGTGAAGCCAGACCCTGGGGGTGGGGATCAAGGCTCACGGCTTCCTTCTGCAAAGCCCAAGAGTTGCAACAGCAGTATTGACTGCATCCTCTAAAGGGTGATTTCACTTATCAGACAGCAGGGGTGTGCGCGGCGAGAATCACATTTCACGTGAAGTAAGGGCATAAAGGAATTTTTCTAGGTCACTCAGCTAAGCAAAGTTATCCTTGCTTTCCAAGCCAGAAGAAATTCCTGAGTGCTTTGTCCTCAGCCACCCAAGCACTTACAGAGAGCCTGCCGGACGCTAGGTGCTGTGCTACTTCCAAGACCGAGTTCTGAACGCAGCTACAGGCTCCCTGCGTGAGTGGAGCTTACAGAGCCAATTAAACAAGACTTGCAATAAAGGCTCATGCTCTTCTCCGGTAGCTTTTGACCAGGAGTGATCCCTCCTCCCCACCCCCCATGGGCACTTGACAATGTCTGGAGACCTTTTCGGTTGTTACAACCCAGAGGAGAAGTGGCTTCAAGTGCGTAGAGGCTGAGAACGTGCTACACATCCCACGGGGACAGGACAGCCCTCTCCTTACCCCAGGAACAGTTTTCCAGCTCCACAAGGTACAAAGATTACGCCTGAAGGAGGACTAGAGGTGAGCCAGGCAGAAGGGTTGGATGGAGGGAGGCCGTCGCTGCTGGCGGCTGGTCTTTTGAAGGTATAGTTCGCAGATGTAGTTTGCTGACTCCTGATCTACGGATCTACCCAGGGTAGAGAAAAATCAGCGAATATTTCTGAATGATTCTTTAATTTGAGTCTCCGTAAAAACAACATAAAGAATTAATTAGAAGAAAATCAAAATGATATAGAAATGTGTAAACTCTTCACTTAAATGTAAATTTAATATACATCAAACTGTAAATTTAATATACATCAAACTGTAAAAAGAATTAAATGAGATACAGTAGGAACCTGTAGTTTCTCAAAAGGAAATGGTAAAATTCTTAGGGAGACATATTTCATATAAGTCAAGAAATTGCCTAAGCAATTGTTACAAAAGGACCCCAAATCTTAGTGGCTTTATAAGATAGAAGTATATTTCTCTCTCACCATACTTAACACATGGCATTCATCTCTGGCTAGTCTGTCCTCTCCATCTGCAGCCCTCAGGAAAGGGGAAAGAAGCAAGGGGAAGCCACACCCAATTCTTTTGGGGGACCTAGGCTGAGAGTAGGACACATCACTTCTGCTAATACCATGACCAGAATTCATGCACGTGGCCACAACCAAACCACTAGGAAATTTGGGAAACGTAGTCTCCAGTTGGGCAAACCTGTGCTTCACTAAGATTTAGGCATTTCACTGTCACGAAAGGAAAAAAAAGAAAAAGAATGGGTAAGGATGTGCGCTGGTAAACAACTAGCAGACTTCTGTATACACCACAACGGAAAAGACCGTGGGCTGTGGAGTCAGACTGATATGGTTTCGAATCCGGGATCCACTGCCCCCTAGCTGTTTATTATTGGGGATAAGCCTTTTTGAGCCTTAGTTTCTCATCTGCAAAATGAGGTTAGTGATAATATCTACTCTTGACTCCCCATTTTCCCAGTTCTGCCTACATCCCAATCAACCTTCTTAGGGAGAGAGATCTAAACGATCAACTCTCTGTATTGCTTCAAATCCAGGCTCCCCTATCCAAGAGCAGCAGGGGAGTGAACGTTCAAAGCCACCCATTCCTGGACTCCAGTCGGGGATGCCAACAGGAAGAACAGGCCACACGACATGACTTTATAACCAACACTGACTTGAATTAGAGTCAGCAGGGAAAGCAACAGTTTAATTATGGAAAAGCCTTCTTGAGCATACAGCCTCCAAGGTTTCATAAGGAAAATTATTTTCTTTGTGATGTCATCCCTCTTGCTCTTGCACAAAACTTTGCCAGACACCTGTGGCCCCTTGCCCAGTGAGGGAATAACTGGATCATGTGTGGCTCTCTCTCACACTGCTTTCCTCATTTGTATATGTCTTTTTTTTTCTTGTAGCCATGTCATTAACACAGAGATGTGGCAATGATGTTGGAAGTAAAACAGGAAAGCGCAACCTTAGTTGAACTCTGGGCTCCATTCTATCCTACTTTTTCCTTGGCTCAAACCATTTCGCAATCACTGGAATGCAAATCTTGTAGAGTTTCTCCCTCTTGTTTTGTCTTTCTCTCCGTAACGTCTTAGTTACTTCAGATATTCTACTTTTATTAATAAGACCTAACACCTTTTCCGAAACAATAGATGTCCTCCTGTGAGCGATGCCTCCCATGCGACGCCTCCCTGTACAAGTTGTTGCAGGATTTAATGAGGTGCGAGTAAAGTTCTTAGAACAAAGCCTAATGCACACTAACCGATGTGATCAAAGTTGGCCGTGCCACAAACAGCGCAGAGTGGGTTCTCACGTTCACTTCCAATCCCTCCCCACTAAGAAGAGGGTCAAACGACTATCCAAGTGTGTCGAATGGCACTCTCTCCGTTCTTTGGCTTAAATTCTCCATTATCCAGTCATCCTGTTCCTGTACTAGATCTCTGCACTGAAATATCAGAGGACCAATCGCTAATATTAAGGACACACCTTAAATTAAAGTGCACAACAGCTGTGCAGCTAAGGAATAGGCATTTCATGACACTCTCTGCAAAATGCCTGCCATCAGTTCTTTCTAATACACAGACAGCTTCTCTGCCTGCTGGCCAGGGCAGCAGCAGCATCATCATCATCATCATCATCATCATCTCTCTCCCTGAGCATTTTCTCTCTCTGCTCAATTGCCTCTCCTAGGTATCCGAAGGGACCTTTCTAGGCAGCTCCTTTTAGTACAAAGAAACTTCCAGACGGAGACTGTCTCCCATTGGGCAAGACCATGAGCATGATGGCTCATCCACCGATATACGGGACGTGCTCTCTGTCTTTGCAGATCTCTAGAGATCTATGATTTAACATTTTACGCGTCACAGTGAATATGCTACATGACAAGGTGCTGAAAGTTGATATAAAAATTAGAAAGAGTTGCTGTTAATTTTTAGGTTCTTTGCAATAATTTTCCAAGCTAGTGTTAGAGCTTCGTTTCTTACCAAGCCACTAGGAGTCTCCGGGTTAGCCTAATTCACGTAGGCATCTTTTCCTCTCGTTGCCATTCATTTGTTCATTCATTCAGCACTTTTATTAAATTCTATTGTGTTCGATTCGCTGTGTTACTTTTTCTAAGAAGAAACGACGAGGAAGATAAAGCCTTTTCTTAATCGACTTACGATTTGTTTTTGGCATGCCGGTCTCTGCGTCTCTGCATCGGGGCTTTGGCGTAGCACAGCTGCGCCCTCGCTGTTCCTACCCAACGTGCATGTAAAGTCCTCATCCTCCACAGAGTCTTCCCAAATTATTGGCGCCCAGAGTGAGCAGAGAACCTGTCTTATCTCTCGCCTAGGTCGACTAAAAATTTCGGGGGGATAGGTTATACACAACAGAAATCAATTCTGAATGTCTTAAATTTGAAAAAAAACAAGGCGTTCGGAATTTTATCAGGGAGACCCAAGATCACAAAGCGGTTGGAGGACCCGTTAGAACCGTGGCAACTCAGAAGCAGCCAGGAGGCAAGAGTGCCGACGTTCTTTTAGCGGGACTATCCACCCAGGACAGCACCACCCGTGTCCTTTGCTGAGACGCCCCTGCCCCTGGACACGAGGGCAGCTACTACAAATATTCTCGAAACTTCAGGGTGGGCACATTCAATAACCCTGCAGCTTCCTCAGTGGGAAGTGAGGGCACCGTTTCTTGTATATCCTACATGCGATGGAGGATTCCTTCAAAACGAGGAAGAGGGGACAAGGGTCGTTTCTGGAGAAGTGGGTCACCAAAGAAGTGACGAGGACCTCCATACCAGTCATGACTACACTGCGATTTCTTTTTTAAATTATTTTTATTATTGCCTCTCTCGCTCTCTCGTGTTTGCACTGTTTATTCTCTTTAAGTGGATTTAGAATTTGTTGCCAATCCTCTCCCTCCACTAAGTTCCTTCAGGATGAGAACCTGTGTGACTTTCTGTACAGAACTTCATAGTGACTCGCTCACAGCAGGTGCTTACAAGTTAATTTACAGCCTCATAAATGCCGGGCGTTTATCGTATTGACCTCTTTTCCAATATTTAGTGCTACCAAGAATGGAGGATTTGAGACTTCAGAACAAATTTCCAGGACATTCTGTAATTATTTAAAATTATGTCCATTCGAAAGCATATCTTGTGTTTACTTTTAAGCAGTAGGGCAGTGCTTATAATTAGAAATAATAGAACAATTCGGTATTAAATCTTACATCTGCTGTTTAGCCACTTGAGGAGAAACAATTTTCTAACAAGTGGCAATGGTCAAGAAAGCTATGAAATTTAGGCCAGTTGTCACAGAAAATAACTTATTAGTTGCCAAGCTACCAGTCCTAAAAGGAACTCAGTTCGGAGAGACAAAAACGCTTAACCAGACCCAAATCCATTTGAAAATGGAAGGTTGTAGCTGTCAGGTGATTCTGGTGGATGTGTGGCAGGCAAAGTGATTGACAAACTGGTCTTTGCTTGGCGTGAAATTTGGCTTTGACTTTGTGAATGACTGACAGGCTGGTGTCAACGGAAAATGTGGATTATGCGTTGGAGGGGCTATTTTGCAACAAAATGATTGACACGTTACAGAAATTGTCCCATAGATGGAGAAAGCCAAATAGAGATTTGTTTTGACAAGCATTTCCTTTTTACCTGCTCATTTTGTATACAGAGAAGAGAGAGAGGGGAAGGCCTCGTAGGTGCTAATTGATTGATCTAGTCAATATCAGAATGACGATGGCCACGTGGACATGGAGAAAGAGCCCTGGACGGTGAGGCTGGTGGGAGGAGGTAGGTGCCCCATCCAGATTCTCTCGTCTGGAGAATTTAAAGGAGCTATTTAGACTCACTTCTGCATCTGCTCAGTGAGCAGCTTGAATTAAGGTAATTCCTATATTTCATTCTGACCATTGATAAATCTAAGCGATCTTTTTTTATAGATAAATATTATTTTGCCACATCTCCATTGTTATGCCACAGGCCACGCCCGACCCATCAGATTCCCTAAGCCGAAGTGATTGGCGCATGTGTGCTTGGCCGAAGTTGCTCCGATGGGGCACAACACTAGGGCTTACATAAATACTAGAATTTTAGCAAATAAGCCCCTTTTCACTGCTACATTAATAAAATATAAGCCTAGAAGTGCTGGTAGCCATCTACGCCACCTCGTGTGAATGGAGTTGCCAGATAAAATACAGAAGGCCGCATTAAATTTGAATTTCAAATAAACGCCAGATAACTTTTTAGTATGTCTTCCAAATATTCCATGGGATATAGTTAAACTCAAAGAATTTATTCATTGTTTACCTGAAGTTCAAATTTATCTGGGCGTCCTATATTTTTAATTGCTAAATCTGGTAACCCTGCATGTAACAAATCTGCTTAGGAATGAAGCCAGCACAGGCAAAAGTGGAACCAAGCGGTTTCAAAGAGACAGATTCCTGGTGCCATCATTCGAGTACCTGGATTCGGCCGGGCCCAAAACTCGCTCTGGCTGTATTCTTCTTGGATCCAAGAAAAAAAAAAACAACAAAAAAACAAAAACAGAAAACTCCTGTTCTACGTGTTTATTAAGCTCGTTTGAGTTTGGTTTCTCTCTCCCTCTGTCTCTCATTCTCCGACAACTCCCTCTGCTCCACATTTTCCCTGCTAACTTCAGCTGTTGGGTTCGGTTCTCCCCGGAGGTAGAATGATGACATCTTGTACATACTGAGGCATTTCCTGAAACTATGTCTTACCCCCATCAGAATGGCCATTTGTCTTCTTGAATTACAGTTTTCCTGATAATTTCTAACTTTCTTCCTCCTCTAACTCCATTGACCAATACCACTATTTTTTTAATTAATAATTATAAGATCTTTTTAAAAAATTAGAAATGTTATTGTTACTTGTCACTAAAAACATCGAATAAATAACTGCCCATTTCCTGCCTTTTTTCAAGGAAGTTGACCAACTATCCTCCTGACCAATAAAATTATTTGCATTATTTGTAACATTATCTCAGGAAGGACTTGAATCTGCTCTGAGCAGTAAAAAGATTTGGTTGTCTTATTAATCTGTGCTTTTGGGGTATAAGTAGCAGACATCAATTTATTTAGCTGCTGAAATGCCCAGTTATTTTTTTTTTAGAAGGGTAGAGGTATCGCGGAGAACACAAAAGACTGAGATCCAGCCAGCCCCCCAAAAGGGACAAGCTTCAGCAAGTAGCAGTAGCAAGCTATCTAGTCATTCTCTCTCCTTTACTTGCATTTCATTTCTATGTCACTTTCTTTACTCTAGACTGTAATCACTAAAGACAGGTTTCCTCTGGGCTTAATCTGTTTGGTAGAATATGGCTTCCCCAGATGTTATAGGATCCGGGTTCACTGATAAACTAACTTACTGTCTCCCCATGCCAGATCCTGGGAGACAGAATCTTATTGGCTGACTTGAGTCACATGTTCTTGCTCAGTCTGATTGAGGACAAACACATAATACAACCGTAGCTACTGAGGACCCATTCCTGTGGATTGCAGCCCATTCTCAAAGTTAAGAGAACTTCTGTGAATTGCCCATGTGCTAGTTATTAAAGTATTTTTTCCTCAGTATAAATTTCCCCTCTATACTGGGCTCTGTGAAGTGGAGGTTCGGGGATGGGACCCTGCAAATCACATAGCTCCTTGGCCAGCGTGACATGAAAGGGTGTCTAAATCAGAATTTCAGCTAAAGCCAGCCTGGCTAACCCTGGCTGTGAGAACCAGATTGATAGTTCAAATGCCCAGCACCAAGAGGGCTGTATGGTCCCTTGAAGTTCACATCCAAACAGGAGTCCAAGTGTCTGCCTACTGGCTATTAAAGTTCAATGAAATAAGAAAGGAAACGTTTTTTTAAACTCATTTTCAAAGAAATCTATAAATGTGAGTTTTTAAAACATCTCAAAGTGTCGGTAATGTGTCCATGTTTGAAGAATTTCATTTTGAAAACCTCATTTCCATAGAGTTCGTTTTCATGGACTCTAAAGGAAGCGGAGGGACAACTGTGTTTGTGACTTCAGTGCTGTAGGAGTTGACACAAGATAGGGCGTAATGAAGTCTAAAGCCCTCTGGAGCAGAGCTTCCAGATATGGACTGCCTGCGTTAAAATCCTGCCACTCCCTAGCCCTGTGACACTGAACACGTAACACGACCTTGACATCTCTGTTTCTCCATTTGCAAAGTCAAACTAATGGGCATAGCCACCATGTGCAGTTGTGGAGGTTGGATGAGGTGGTCCATTCAAGATGGAGAGATATCTTGGCTGGCCAAGTCTTCAGGCCTGGACTAATGTAAGCAGTCAGTAAACATCTACGTCATCCCGTTTATTCTTAGTGGCCTTTTGGGTTAGAGGTGGGGCTCTCTTGAATTTTATCTCAGAGGCTACGGGAGCCGTTAGAAGGAATTAAGCCATCTCTGCTAAATTCTTTTTATACGCTGAATGACTAGGATCCAGAGAAAAGAAAGAAAATGGTGAGCTGAGCCCAGAGCTTAGCAAAGTCTGATGACTTTGGCCATAAGTGCTGCTTTACGGCTGTCTGTAAAGCTGCCCATCAAAATCTCCTGACAGATGACCCGCAGTAATGAGAGTATGAGGGGAGCAGCATCGCAGAACATTCCACCTGATGAGGACACAGATCGCGAAGGGCGTTCCCATAAAGCACAGAGTGTCTGTCTTCTCTTTCTTCCCCTTTCTTCTCCCCTGGCCTGGCCCTCTGCTTGTACCTTGCCTCTCAGTTTCCGGCTCCCATTCATTCATTCGTTTTATTCATTGAATCATATTTTAATTTACTCATGTATCCATTCGACTACCTATTCATCAATTTTTGAATTACTCATAGAACAAATATTTATTGGGCTCATAACAGCAGATTAGATTTATTGGGCTCTGTCTCTATGGCAGAGTGTATGATACGTATGATAACACAACAGCAGCGTCAACATTTACCAAACATTTCTTCTGTGTCATGCACCATGATAAGTGTCGTTCATGAATTATCTCATTTTATGCTCACAAAAGTTGTCTGAGACAAGACGCTGTTATTATCAGTATTTTTACAGGTTGAGAGAAGTGTCTTAGACAGTTTAGGTAAATTGTCCAAAGTCACATAGCTAGTAAATAATAAAGCCGGGGTTCGAAATCATGTCTAATGTAACACACATGCTCTTAACCACTGCTTGGGGCATCCTCAATCGATCTAAAACTCTGTGTTTATCATTCTGGCTCAGTAGTGAATTCATAGGGAAAGTGCTGCTTGAACTGTATTGTAAAGTATGGACAAGGAAGCTAAGAAGAAAATGATTTAAGAAGGTATTCATTCCAATCAAAAACAACACACTAAAAAAAAAAAGTGAAGCCAAAACCCATAGTATGGCCCCATTTTTCCCACATAACTCAGTGAAAGGGTATTACTATGTCATCATCAATTTGACAAAACCAAACGGTGAGTTAGAAATCCTTCCATTGAAAGTGACAGGAAATTCAACTCAAACTGGCTTTAAGATAATGGAATGTATAAACTCGAATCACTGAAAAGGCCAAGGGCAGGATAAGCTTCAGGTATAGTTTGATCTAGTGTCATCAAGAACGAGTTTTATTCCTAGGCATATTTCCTCTCCGTGTTCCACAAGATCAGTTACTTCTTCAGGCCTCAAATGGGTTCCCATTGGCGGTTCCGTGGTCTTCTGCTTTAGCAGTAAAGAAGCTATTCAAGCCCTCTGATCTTCACACCACACAGGCCACCGAAGGTGTGTCTCTCTCAAGGAGGAGAGAAACCCTTCTTTTTCCCCAGAAGCCCTAGGAAAAGTCTCCACAGGTTTTATTAGTTCTGGCAGCGTTTCTGCCATCATGATTCAAATCATGACAGTCAAAGGGATGGCATAAGATAGGACGATTGGCTTTAGCCAGCCAGGGTCCACCCCCTAAAACTGGGGCAGGGTTCAATACCACAAAAAATGGCATGGCCGACCTTGGGAAACAATCGAATTCCAAGAGGAGTTACCTGAAAGGGAAAGGTGAATAGAAATTGGAAGGCAGGAACGGCTGGAGTCCTCTACACCAAACAAGTCGATTTCTTTGCTAAACTTTTTAGTGCCTTTGAGTATCTTCCTGAAACATACAGCAGCTCAATTTAGCACTGCATTCAATTGGAAATCTTACCTTATTCATTGTCATCTTGGAAGCATTTTCTACACTAAATGTAATAACATATCTTTAGCACGAGTAAATGTAGTCATTTTTTCCTTCACAAAGTGCCTCAGAAGTCCTAACTTTCAAAATGTCTTGAGCAGGATTTTTGTCACTACCCTCCTTTATATAAGCTTTGTCTCTGGCCGAACCAAAAGGCATCAACTTGCAACATTTTATTTAAATTCAAGATTGAATACTGTGGATCTTTACAGGGGTGGTTATTTCTACGTGATTCTTTCTGTGTTGCTTTTTTGACAAATGTGTTTGGCATGTATAAATTGTGGTGATCACTTTTCTTTTTTGTGACATTTTGGGGAGGGGAAGGAACTGCATGGCTCAGTGAATGACACCGCTTTGCTACAAGTGATGATATAAAAATCTGAAATTCTTAAACGACTTAGCATTTCCCCTTCCAGCCACATTATCTATCACGGAGAAGTGATATTCTGGGGGACTCAAGCCAATCAGAGGATAAGAGTGTAATTTTTCCAAAACAAATGTATGTATAAATTATCGCTCTCTTCTCTCCTCTCCATAAATAGAGACGCTAATAGATCCATAGCGTGAGAGATGAGAAGGGCTGCCATGTTCGACAACAATTTGTCTTGTCTGGGGAAGGCAGAGTCGAGAAACCTGACCAGTTAAGATGCACAGCTATACTTCGGCATAGTCCAGCATCTTCTGACTACGGACTGAAGGAGTGTGTGTGTTTCTTGCCTGGAAGAGGGAGCTCACATGTGTGTGTGTGTCTGCCTGTCTGTCTGTCTAAGAGAGAGAGATCTACAGTCTAAGGCATAATTGAGACACAAATATGTTTTGTTTGGTTCGCATAAAATGTATGTAAAACAGGGAACTCTTTACATGAAAGTCTAGATTAGCATCTTCTGAAGATCTAGAGGGAAACAACAGACTGGGTTCATAAAGTGGTTTTGTGCTGAAGTTGCCTCTTTCAGACGGGTCAGAAGCTCTCCTGCTGCCTCAGAACCAGCACATTTCACTTTGTTACCTTCCTGGACACGATAGGCAGTGGGGTTTGGGGGACTTCATGTAATGAGCCACATGGATTAATAATCCAGTGACTTTTTAATCCAATGTCCTTTAAAAATGTGTCCAAGATATACTTAGTGAGGTTGGAGAGAACCTGATTTTCCTTGAAAACTTTCTTTTCAGAATCAGGACTACTTTATAACTTACTTCCATTGGTCAAAACAGAGTCAGAATTCTTTTAAAAAGTAAGACAACATATTTCCAACTTTTCTGCAGTTTTAGTTGTTCTTTGGCATTCTTTTGTGAATTTTCTGAGCCATGCAACTTCTTGGGAGGTATATTAAAAGGTTTAATATTCACAATATAAATCACTTCCCTTGTAAATCACAGCACACTACACATTATGTGGTTCTGGAATTTCTGCTATAACCGCAACGGCCGTCTCTGAGCTGACTACAAATGCCGTGTCTATTAGTCACAAAAATCCTCGGCAAAAATATTCCGGGGCTAATAAATGTTATGTTGTGTATCTTTGTCTGTTAGAGTTTACAGTGCTATATTTTTTTTTCATCAGAGAAGGGCAAATGTATATGTTCCCCAACGTCTTCCATTAAGTGTTTCTAAGCTCCTTAGAGATTGGTACCATGGGCAGCTGCCCAGCCGACCCACCCCTCAACTCACTTTTCCGAGAAAAGGGGAAGGCATGATAAGGGAATCGCTGAGTCACGTAGTGTATGAGTTTAGAGACTTGGCATTGGGAAATCTGTAAAGCAGAATTTTGAGAAGTTTGCCATATTTTAATAAGTTTATTACAAACTATTGTTAATTGCCTGTCCTTACGTTGTACTCATGTATGTATATAATTTAGGAGTCAGGGAGCTATGGCCCATGGGCCAATCTAGCCAGCTGCCAATTTTTATAAATAACATTTTATTGGGATGCAGCCACACCCACTCATTTGCATATTGCTTATGGCTTCTTTTGCATTACAGCAGCAGAGTTCGGTCATTGCAGCAATGGCCATCATGGGCTGCGAAGTTGAAATACTTACCGTGTGATCCTTTAAGAAGAATTTTGCCGATCTCTGATCTAATCTTCCAACAAAGTAGAAAAATGTTATTTCTTGTTAAATGCATTTTCTTTGAATGATTAGTTCCCCTGATAGAAGCTCCCGTACTTCCTCTTTGAGACATTTCTGATGCTTGTATTTATCTACTCACCGGACATCTTCATTCGAGAAGCTACTTGGGGAACCCCCATTGTATATGGCTGTATCTGTTAGGAATGCTTTTAACTGCAAGTAACAGAAATTTTTAACTGTTGCTTAAACGATGAAGAGTTGAATTATCTTACCAACGATAAGCCTGGGTCTCTATAAGTCTAGGTTTGATACAGAGGCTCCGGGATTATACGAATCATCATGACCCCAGCCATGACCATCCTTCCTACATCCCCATAACCAGCTTGCTGACTCTTTATATCTGTCACCCATGGTTGCAAATTTTTCACTCCAGCTCCAGGTGACACATCTTCATATCAACATTCCAAGCAGAGCAGAAGGGGCATGAGCATAAAGTGTTCCTCTGTGAAGGATCTGGCTTTTTAAGTAAGAAAGAAAATCACCAGCAGACTCGCCCCTCCTCCCCCCATTTCATTTCGTTAAACAGAGTGGATCGCATGCCTTTAAAACTTTTTCATTGCTGTAATTCCAGTGCTAAAACAAGATGGGAAGCTAGTAGATAGACGATAAAAATATACCAAAAGGTAGATAGATGTGTAGATGGATGAGTGGAGAAATTATAGACAAAACCTTTCGAATATAGTTTAATTTGGTCCCCATGATGGGAAACAGAGCAAACAGAGCAAACAAAGGCGTTCTTGGTAGTGAAATGTCATGGACTATCACTTTGTCTCAACCTCTTTTATAGATAGGTAAAGTGAGGCACAAAAGTAGAAAGTTAGATATTATCGTGAACTTTCATGGTTTCTGATTGTCCAACATCCATAGCACACCCTTCTGGTAATAACTCCTTAATTTTTCTTTGAAGAACCAACTCTGTCACACAGTGCGATTGTAGTGAGGCAGGTGGCAGCCCTAGCTCAAGAAGAGAGTATCTGTCCCCAAAACAGCAGTTTCCTATTCTGACCTCAGCGATTTGTCCGGAGGTGACACCCATCCTAAGGTCACACAACCTGAACGAGTGCAAACTTTTCAAGTGCTACCAGGAATTCTTTTAACTGTAAGTCTAGAAGGAGGGAGTGTGTTTATCCTGTGGATGAATGGTGTCATGAAGAACCTAGGTTTTGGGGGTGGGGATTTTGGGCCATCTCTCTGCTGTACTTCATGCTAAGGCGGGACTCCTCATGGTTATGAGAGGCCTGCCAGTAACAATTCTCCCCTCTTGGTTCAGTAAATAAAAGATCTCAAGCAGGATTTCTGAGATTTAGCTTCAGTGGGCCCTTTGCCCACCCAAGAACCAATCACTGTGCTCGGGGAGGAATGGAGCGTGCTGATTGGCTTTCGCTCCTGTGCTGCTGGGAGACAGGGAGCTCTACTTACCCGGAAATACATCACTCAAATAGGGGAGAGTTAGATACTTGAGTGGAAATCTGGGTTATGTCAGAAAAAAGATGAATGAAATAAATGCTGGGAGGAAAAACAACAGTGCCCATTAGAACTATTAACGCCTAGACTTCTGAGTTATGAGCAGCTGAAATTTTTTCTTTGTCCTTAGGCGAGTTTGACTTAATTTTCTATCCTTTGCAACCAACGGGTTCTTATTGGCAGTGATGTATCTTATTATTGGGAATGGAAACAGACCATCTCTCGACCACACCACCTGGCAACACATACCCACGTCCCTTCTTCATTTTTTTCTCCATGCCACTTTTTGTGTCCTAACATACTAGATGATGTATTATTTATTTCCTATTTTGTCACGCTCTGCTCCTTGAAGAATAAGTTCCATGAGAGCAGGGATTTGGGTCTGTGCTCCCCACCTCCAGTATCTCTAACAGTACTTAGTCCATAATAGGTGCTCAGCAAATGTTTGTTGAATGAATGAGCGAGTGAATATGTGAATAAATAGCATCTTCCTGTGTCAGAAGAGAAACAGCCCTCAAGGATCAGTTGGCCCACTCTCCCAGGCCCCTGATAGCAAGTCCGATGAGTTCCTGATTCCTCCATCTGCATCATGGCAGTAGAAATTCCCAGACTATACCAACCAGCGTCTGCCTCTGTCAGTGGCATCATGTGTTTTTCTTCTATTCATCTATTTTCTTCAAATCCTTGAGTGTTTACATTTCTTGATATGAATCTTGCCTCTGTATTTGAATTCCAGTTCTTTTCATTTGCAACCGAATAAGGAAGATGTCAATGACATTTTGCCAGATTACTTTACCCACTAAGGGGCTTTGGGCTTTATCTTGGCCCTCTGCCTACATCCTCTGTCTCCACTCACATCTTTACCAGGTTTTCTGGAGGTCTCTCTCCTACATTCCCAAGCCCAAACGTGTGGGCCAGAGCATATACTCTTCTTATTTCAAATTGGAGTTTACCCCAGTGGTCCCCTGGGCTGACTGGTTGCAAGAGGTTCCCTGGGCAGTGGCAAAGTCTGGATCTTAGACAGTCAGTGAAGACTCCTCCACAGTCCTCGAATGTCCAGATGGGCTATGTTTTGACAGTCCTCCCAGGTTGGAGACCGAGGAGACACGGTGCCTCTCAGACACAGATGGGATCCAGGTGTGGCCTGCGCAGCTGGGCTCATCTTGGAGGGCCTAATGAATTCTCCAGCTGGGGTTGGTCACAGCCCCTATGCTCTCCTACACCCCAGCGGGATCGCTGAGGATCTCAACAGTGATGGAGTGGGGACAGTACAAGTACTTCATGCTCCTTCCGAAAATGTTTCTGAAATCCTTACCATCTAGGGAATTTTGAACTGTTTTGTACCATGAAGAGCATTCTGGGGTGGGATATTTAATTCAAACAAGTAGCTATACAAACCACTGTGCTCTGTAAATTCAACCATCCACTGCTAATTCAAAAGTTCCATGATGGGAAATTCAAAGTCGTATAGGAATTTGTTAAAAGTACATTTTTAAAAAAGTATCCAAAATTTTAAATTTGAAAACTCACTCTGCTACTTACTCATGGCTGAAACCAGGGCTTCTCAAATGTGGTCCCCAGATCAGCAGCAGCCATATCACCTGAGAACTTGTTAAAATGGAAATCTTGGGTCCCCACCCCAGACCTGCTAAATCAGAGATTCCAGGGAAGGCATTTAGCAATCTGTTTTAACAAGCCCTCTAGGTGATTCTGACGCATACCACGATTTGAGATCCACTGGTTTCAATGATCCGATCCAAGTTTCCTTACACATAAATGGGAGTTAGAATACCTGACCTCTTAAAGTTGTAAGAATTCAATTCAATAGATTTTGCATGAGAAGCATTTAGCACAGTGTCTGGCACTTAGTATACACTCAATAAATGACAGCCACAATTAATGTTATTATTATTATTGGATTTCTTTTCTGGGTGGCCAACGAATCAGTCTATGTCTCTGCATGTCTACCTGTGAAATAATTGTAAAGAGGGAAGCTATTTTAACATTAATCATTACAACAATAGCTAATTTACTGAGCTCTGTGCCAGGCACTTGGCTAATCACTTCAGGAACCTTGCATTCCATCCTCATTTAAAAAAAAAAAAAATGTTAAGTGAATGGTGCTATTATCGTCCGGCTTTTACAGGTGAGAAAAACAGCTTAAGCAACTTGCCCAGAATAACACAGGTAGTGAGTGGAAGAGCGAGGGGAAAATATTCAGGGTGAGACTCCAAAGCTCAGTTAGTTAAACACATTGCTAAACCACCAGTCCAGAGTGGTTTGCAGAAGAGACCGTAGG
This sequence comes from Pteropus medius, assembly GCF_902729225.1. Lineage (NCBI taxonomy): Eukaryota > Metazoa > Chordata > Mammalia > Chiroptera > Pteropodidae > Pteropus > Pteropus medius. The sequence goes on from NW_024342471.1 coordinate 21,106,476, forward strand.
GTGGCCATTTTCATACCTACAGTGTTATGCGGAGAATCAGACATTCCCTACAACATATGCATGCCATCATAGCTATTGATTAATTATAGAAAAAGACTCTCAATCAAGTTTTTGCTTGAAATTTTTTTTTTGTAAGATACCAAGGGCAAAGGAGACCGTATGGCTGTCCTCCGTGAAGTCCTCCATGATTCTTCATTTCTGCCAAGGCACATTGGCTGTGCAGCCACAATGGGGGATAATTTCCCGATGACAGAAATAAAGACAGCCCAGCATCTGTCACCAGTTATTCCTTCTGGGTCGCAGTTTGGGGCACAGATTACTTGAGCCCAAAGAATACATTCGAGTGTTCATTAGATAAGAGCTTCAACTAGAAAAAAAAAAAATGCTTCCTTTAGCTACAGAAGGTAAATCTTCAGACAAAGATGAGAAAGGGGAAATGTGGAAATGTGACCTGTAATTACCGTTAAGTATGTGTTAGCAGTCATACTTATTAATATGGGTTTGGGGCCCAGTGATGAATGCCAAATTTGTATCATTTTTTTTTAACACAGCAAATTCTGGCACGTAAACTACCAATGGCATTCTATAAAAAAAAAAAAAACAATTTTAAAATCGGTAAAATTATATGTATATCAAAGAGATTTCAGAACAGGCTGCTGAATTAGTAAAATAAATATATTTAAACACTCATCAAAATGATATTCCAGGGTAAAACATGTGTTTATGCAGCTCAGCGTTGGCTTTATCCTGTTAAGGGTACACGTAGGCCAGGAACAAAACCCTGCAGCTTTTCTTATTTGAATGAAGCTAATAAGTTTGTCCGCTTGAGAGTTTCTGCCTAAATCTTCGAAGCTGGACCTCAGAGATATTCCAAGACATTTGGTTTAATAGAAAACGTCCCTGCGTCCCTAAAAATGACGGTATCAATAGCAGCACCACTGAGCAAACACTAGTTTTGGCGTCTGCCTTTTATTTTATTTTTTTTCTCTCTTCTTAGCTCCTCCCCAGCTAGCTCTTGAAAGGCCTTCTGTTCTGTCAGCCATAATGACATCTGCTGGCGGAGACAGGAAGTCATAAATCTGTAGGTCCCCTCTCAACCAAACCTTGTTAATGCTGCCATTTATCACAGGGGCTGGGGTGCCATCTCTGGAGGGCTGGACGCAGAGAGTCCATTTTCTCCCATACCCCTCTCCCAAGAGAGCAACCATTTTAAAAACAGCCACTTTTTCATCTCGCATTCGCGGACTTGAAAGTCGGGCAGATGCAAACCGCGTCGTCAACGTGCAGCTCTTGGAAAGAAGCCACGATCCCAGGCAACAATAGACTCGCCTTGATGTCTCGGGATGGAAGAAAGGCAGTTCTGCCCAAGCTGTCCTTTCTCCTCTTAAATCGCCCCCTAACTGCTTCTAGGAGAGGAAGGGCGATTTCCTTCCCCTGGCCTCACTGTGCTTCTTTAAGGGCAAAACTGGCTACAGGGGGAGTTGAAAGAGGATTATTTAAACTCAAGTTACTTTTGTTCTGACCTAATTCAGGATGATGTGTGGGCTTTATTTCTTAAGGGTTTATTGTGTCCTAAGCCTTGATTCGAGACCTGTGCCTATGCAAGATCTAGCCTAGCTTTCACTACTCAGAGTTTGCTCCCTGGATCAGAAGCAGCAGCAGCATCTGTTCGAGCTTGTGAACAATGCAGCATCTCAGACACTCTAGACCCACTTGGTCAGAATCCATCTCTGAAACAAGACCCCTAGATGCTCTCTCTGCACAGTAAAGGTCATGAGGCTGTGCTCTACCCTGGCTTCTCGCCCGCAGCCTTAGTGCCGTTTCGGGCTGGATCATTCTGTTGGCAGGGGCCTTTCCTGTGCACTGGATCTTGGGCAGCATCCCTAGCCTCTACCCACTAGATGCCAGTAGCATACTCTTGAGTGCGACAATAAAAAATGTCTCCTGACACATTGTCAAGTATCCCCTGGGAGGAAACACCACCCCTGTTGGAACCTGGGCGACTCTGAGCGTGGTCTGTGGATACACAGCATCGGTGTCATCTAGAGGCTTGTCTCAGACCCCACCCCAGACCTACTAAGTCAGGATCTCCTGGGATGGGGCCCAGGAATCTGTTTTAACTCTCTAGGAGATCATACTCGGGCTGAAATTTAAGAACTGGAAAGCTGTGGAGTAGAAACTGGGAAAAGCAATGTGATGACTAGAGAACTCATGATGTAAATGTCCCTGCGGCTGTAGCGTTACTGAGAGAGTGATGTATGGTGGCTGAGTTTAGGAGCCACAGCCACGCCAGGAGGGCGGGGAAACTGGGCTTTCCTATTTGCTGTCTCCATGACCTTGAGGAACTTACCTAACCTCTCTGTGCCTCAGTTTCCTAATAAGTAAAATGAGGACAACCAAGCACTTTCCCTCATTGAATCATTTTAAATATTAATAAGTTCGTATTTGAAAGTGTTTGGCCCCCAAGTGCTTCATAAATATTAGCTACTATTCTTATTACTATAATTTGCCTGTTTTTCCCTGGATTTTTAAGTTCCCTAAGAGCCCAGCAGGTGCTTTATTCCCGGCTGCTTCCCCAGCACCCACCCCAGTGCCCGGCATGGAATGTTTCCCACGAATGTTCGTGGGAAAAGAGGGTACGTCTCCAAAGAGGGTACGGGGTTGGCGGGAGCTCTGCCTCCAACGGCTTGGATCTGTGCTCTGCTTCCTTTGTGGTTTCTGCCTGCGGCTCCGAGCCGATTGGCTTCTGTAAATTGACGCCCTTGCAAATGTGGAGGACTGAGCTGATGTTAATTTTACCCCATAGTATGGATCCGATTTGACTTCAGATAGAGCCGAAAGCATTCTCTAAACAATAGCCAATCAACAAACGCTTGTAAAATTATGAAAAAGCTAAAAATGTGGGCGTGCTTTCTATGCATCAGGTGTCATGCTAAATATTCTACGTTAGCTCATACAATCCTCCCTGTGCCCCTAATGGAATCGGTGACGTCATTATTCCCATTTCACAGAGGGGAAAACCGAGGCCCAGAGAGGGTCACAACTTGCCCAAGGTCATGGTCGTAGTACATAGTGAAAGTACTCTTCGGATTCAGGCCTGTCTGATTTCAAAGCCTGCCTACCTTCCCTGGTGCCTCCCTGGTCTGCACATAGTGACCCTATGTCCGAGATTTTCTGGAACAACCCTAATTTCAAACATTCTGTTCCTCCTTTATGCTTAAGGACACACATAAGCGTCAGGGCACATGTCTTTCAAAAATGACCATGATGAGAACCCCATTCTATACCCCTGCCAGAGATATGGCGGGAAAGGAGAGACCCCCTGCCCCGAATGAGCACATTTGTGGGAAGAGGTAGGAGACTGACAAAATCAGCAAATAAAAGACTTGTAAGCACGTGCCAAATGCTCGCTCATAAACAACAGGACTGAAAGAGAGCGGGCAAGTAAAAAGCATGAAGCGTTTTTATATGCTAGTGTATTCAACACCTGGTTGCTGACGGTCTGCCGTGTGCCCGGCGCCATGCGGAGAAGTGGCGACAGTGCAGTGGACGAAGCGATCTTGGTCCGTGCCCTTGTGAAGCTCGCAGTTTGGGGGACTTCAATCCAGCAGACTTGGCCTGGGTCCCTGCCCACTTCTTCACACTCCGACGTACCTGCCAGCACCAGAGGCAGCTCTCATCCCATGTCTGGCGGGAGGTGCTGGAAATATACCCTGGTTCCCGCAGCCTTTGGAAGGAATGTCCCAGAAGTGGGTAATCGTCACTGACTCCCAGTGTCCCCCAGGGGATCAAGCTCCCGTCACCCACAGTGATAACCTGCTCGCTGACACACGGGAATGGGCCGCCTCCCTTCCCTCATCTGCTTTCCCACCTCCCCACCCACCGGAGTTGTCTAGGACCATCTCCCAAATGAACTACTTGCTCCGGAATCCTAATCTTGGGGAACCAAAACACACAAAAGAGGATTTGCAACAGTCTCGGGCAATTCAAGAGTTTTAAGCCTGTGGGTTCCTTGGCTGTATTGGCCTTCCTGGGGACAGTGAAGGAGAAAAGACAAGCTATATTGATGGGGGGAAACAGCATCTGGGACAAGTCACTTTGACATAATCCTAGCAAGCAGGGGTAGAATCTCATGAAATTTTCAGGACAATAGGATGCTTAATGCCTAATCATAATAGATAAGACATGCTCCGAATAAGACAGAAAGGTGTTCTCAGAGCGAATTATATCATTCTCTATTTGCTTCTGAAAGTTGAGGGGCACCTTTGGGCACACAGTTCTAATGAGTCCAGGAAGGCAAGCTTGATGCACAGTTGAGGTGACATAAAATATACCAGAGCCCAGAACTTAAAGGTTGCTCGTCACATGGTTTCCAAGCTGTTCCGGTCCTTACATTCACTTAATGTCTTCCTGTGGTTAATGAAGTTGAGCAATGGATTATGGGGCCAGCGACTTGGGCTGGATTCTTCAGCAGCAGCAAGACACTGTCACCAACTGCAAGTAATCAACTCTAAGGGAGGAGGGTGGTATACGTTAAATTGAACAGCTCCCACACCCCAGCCTGCCCACTCAGCCCTCATCCTGCTTAAAATATACACGATACTTAATTGCTGTTGCAAAATTCTACACCTGGCCAAATCAAAATAGTTTTTTTTTTAAAAAAAAAAAGAGAGCCCAACAACTTTTGGGGGTTTCATTCTTAGAAGCAAGCTTGCCCATGTCTGAGTGTCACCAAACTTCATCGTCACTCACTTTAACTGTTTTTAGAAAGCGAATTCCCACCATGCAGAACAAGGTGTTCTCCTTCTTTGCTGGTTGAGCAAACCCACTATAATGCACAAGGTGTTTTCAGGATGTAAATAAATAAATTAGCATTTATCCATGGCTGGAAGAATACAATTCAAAGTCAGCATCCTGACCGATGCCGTCGTCCATGATCTCGTCCCCACCCTCCTCTCCTGCGTCTTTCTGCTCACCTCCCCCGGCTGGCTCCCTGAACCTGGACCCCACGAGCTGCATTTTTTTATGTCCCGGAAGCCACAGACGTCTCATGATTTCGGGCTCCTGGTTGGCTGTTTCATGTCTTCTCGATCTCGGTTTAAATGTTACCTTCTCAAAAAGGCTTCCCATGATCCCCCACCCTAAAATCGGCCCTGCTTCTGCCCCTTACTCTCTGTCCCAACACCCACCTTATTTTCTGCCTATCGCTCGCCAGGATCCATCCAGGATTTCCTCTTGTCTGGTTCTCTCCACCAACATGACGCTGCACCAGGTGTCGTGGGAGGGCAGAAAATCACCGGAGATTGCCACCTTAACGTTTTCACAGAACACTTACTGGGAAGAGGGTTACCCTGAATGAGTTAAATGACATCAGAGAAAGATAATGCATTATATCCTCCAGGACAAAATTATTTGGTACACTGGCTCTCAAATTTAGCCATGTATTGTAATCATCTGGGGGCTTTAAAGAACTACTGATTGCTGGATCCTGCCCCCACAGACTGAGGAATGCATCTGGGCATTGGGAGTTTTTAAATCACCCCAGCTGATTATGATATGCAGCAAAGTCCGAGAACGCTGCTTTTGGAAATTGAGGCGTTACGTACATATTTAGAAGTGTACAAATTATTAGCATGCGGCCGAATTAATTTTTACAGACTGAACACACTGGAGTAAACTGCACCCCGATTAAGAACAACAGGGGCCCCAGTAGCCTCCGCAGGCCCACTTTTAAAGGTAGTCACCACCCCATTATCTAAGCAGACATTAGTCTTGCCTGCTTGTGTGCTCATGTATTTGGAATCATACTCTACAATGAGTCTCTTTGTTTTGAGAAGATATGGATTAGAGACTTTCGAATCACGTGGGATCCACCCAGGTAGCCTTCCTGAAAGAGGCAGCATTTAAGGGAGGATATGAAGGAGGAAACAGACAAGAGAGAGGAAAGAGAGAAAAAGGAGGGATGTTGGGAAGGGGACGGGGAAACAGCCTCGATGGGAAAGAGGCACACGGGCCAAATGAGGCCCTGTGGTGGACCTAAGATATTTTTAGAGAACATCCTCCCTTGCCAGCGTGCTCAGCTTGGCATTCAATTATTCTACGAATTTTCACCAAGCACCAATACAGTAAGTCCTCAATTAACATCGTGGATAGGTTCTTAGAAGCTGTGACTTTAAGCGAACCGATGTATAATGAAACCAATTTTCCCATTGGCTAATTGATAGGGGCAAGAGCTGACTTCCTATGGAGTATTTCTGCTCACAAAAACATCACCAAACTTCTAAATAAAGACCCAAACATTGAAAAAAAAAAAAATGTGGGCTATACATACATTTAAGAAGAGATCAGAACAAGATGCTTATTTTCCAACGCCTTGATTCTACTTCCAGGTCACGGAAGCCTCTTCCGGCAGCTCGGGGCGCTGGGCGGGAATCCACAGGCAGAAACCCACGTGGACGAGCTGGCCTTCCGTCGCAGGGCACACTCGCTCCCGGCATTGGCCTCCTGTGCCCTCCTTTGGGATGTGGGAGGAAGCCAGAGGACCCGAGAAAACCCACGTAGACACAGAGAGAACTTGCCAACGCCACACACTGGCCCAGACCGGCATCCATGTTTTTTCCCTCATCTACATCATAACGAAACAACATAGGACAAAATGCCGTTGTTCCAGAACCAGCTGTGCTGCAATGGACTTGGGGCTCCAGAGGTATGTAGAAATTACATTTTAATTAGGAGAGAAAAATAATACAGACAAATACATTAAAAAGATACTTAATAGACTGTTGTAACTGCCATGAAGGATGAGAGAAAGAATGGTACATTGGGCAAAAGGAGATGACATTTGACTTTAAGGTGATGAGGAAAAACAAATTTGGGGGAGAGACCTTGCTGTAGAGACAAGAAATTACAGAAGCTCCAAACCTATACAGGAGGCATTCTGGTAACTGAGGCATTCTCCCTCTGCTCCAGAATCCCACAGGCTGACCCAATGTCCAGTAATAACAGCATCACCTACCATATGGTGGACACTTCAAATATTTGTTTTAATTCCATTGGGTTGGGGTCCAGTGGTAAGATAGACAAACTAACCAAAAAAAAAAAAAAAAAAATTCAATATGAGATGCATGTGCTTTAATGGGGCGTTCAGAGGCTCCTGTGGGTGCAGTGAGGAGTGTTCTCCACCACGCTTTTGAGGGACCCCAACAGCAGATGCCTTGGCTGTTCCCTGCCTGCAACAAGTTCTGCTAATTTGATTCACTTGTTACAAAATTCAGCTTTTTGTACAGGGAAGGTTCCCATGCCTGGCACTTTATTAGAATCACCTGGGAATTTTTTAAATTTCAGAATTCTGGCCCCACCTGGGGATCTAATTTAGTAATTTGGGGGTGGGGCCTGTTCCTCCATCTTAAAAAAAAAAATCCCCAGGTGAGTTTCATGTTGAGCCAGTGTGGGAATAAGTGCTCTGGAAGACGCATTGAGTCACTCCAAACCATCCGTGCCTTTACACATCCCAGAGTTTGGGTGTTGGATCCTAGGACACTAAGTTCCCTGGAGACCTAAACATAGAATTATTCCAAGCCACCAACTGTTGGAAGAAGTTTCCAAAAGTGCCAGAGACTGTGGTTTAGCAAAGAGTTTTGCAAATTCTAGTCATGGCTGTACCACCTTTCCCATATTTTGACATCTCTACACCCCAACCAAAGCATCATTTCTTCTCTATCATCCCTTTAGCTATGTTTGTTTTTAAAACCCCAAAATTATATCACACTTTAGATGGCCATCACAAATGGGGAGCAGTATCTTTTGCCAAGATGGAGGTAACCTTAAAGTGACGATCACTTATTTCATAAAAGTCTAGCCTGGGGACTCTTGTCCGTCCCGAGCTTCTGTGCCTGAGTTCTATGGTGTCTTGTTTGGAAAATAAAAGGTAGAAGTTGTTAGGCATAAAAGATACTCCAGCACCAGACTCAGACCGTCTCAGATTGAAAGGGTTTAACCTTTTCACTATGTGCTTCAGTGTTTTCCAGCGTCCTATCTGTAGCACGGAACGATACTTGGGTGTCAGTGTGTGACGCATCCCCCTGGGGTAGCCAAAGTCTTTTTGTTGATAAGCTAAATATTTTACAATAGTAGCAGTAGCGGTAAAAAAAGAAAAAAAAGAAAAGAAAAAAGAGAAAAGAAAATCAATGAAAGAACATTCCAGAAGTATAGGTCCAAGAACGTGTTGGTAGCCAGCTAAAATACAGGTTGAGCAGAGGGATTCTAGTCCTTCCACCCCATTATATAACCAGCTATTGAGAAAGAAGAGAGAGTAGAGGTAAAATTCGGAGAAGAATCCTAGAGAGAGGCTGGGAGAGATTCTGTAGCCCAGAGTCAATATTCTGACGGTTTCCACTCCGATTCTGTCCCAGGCTGGGTCCAGCTCCCGAAGCTTCTCTCTCCCAGTTCCTAGTCTTTGGGATGTCATTTTAACAGAAGCTATTTGAAGATAGGGATCCTATCGCATGCATTTCAGCATCTCTTGTGCTTGGGGCAATGCCTGACACCTAACATAGTAGATGTTTTGTTTTTCAATGAGTGAATGTAATATGAACACCAAATCAGCAGGCATGGGACTTCCGGAGGGTTCGCGGTGAGCTGACTGCAGTCTGTCTGCTTTCTGTGCAGGCCTTCAGTCTGTACCTCCCGACCCTATAACTGATCTCTTAACAGCGGGACTGTGGGGTTTTGTACTCAGTAAGCCCTGGTCCCCAGCACAGCGCTCCATCAAAGGGTATCGATTGGGTAATTAAAATTAATTCGGATTAATAATCTTTTGCTGACATTGCCAACTGCGAAGTGGCACTTCCTCTGCCTCCGCTGCCTAAGGACGAGGCTGGCACTGGGTGGGGTCGGTCCCGGGTGGAGGCGGACCGGGTGACTCAGGGAAGGCCAGTTACCAACTTGTGCCACATACGCGAGAAGAAGAAACGAGCACTTGCCTCGCTCGCACGTGGGGACGTTAAAAATGATTAAACAGCACTTTGCAAACAGGGACAATAACACGTTGCGGCCGACTAGTAGGGTGGGAGTTATGTTTCCGATAGCCCCGAAGAACATCTGAGGAAAATATCTGTGTAACGAGTCACCCCGGTACTTCCCCTCGAGTGAGGGTAAAGGTGACATGTGGGTGGGTCACAGGAGGGAGGTGTCCCAGATCACACTGGTGGCCGCCTAGTTGAGGGAGGTAGTGAGGGTGGGCACAGGTGAAACCCCAACGACAGTGACCGCGGTAACGGGGCCACCCCTGGAACGCCTAAATTATATTGACATCTGAGCCTGAGTTGGCTTTATGGTTACTCTGTTGGGTGCATCTGATTCCAAAAGAACAAAGGCTTCTTTAGCAGTCCTCAAACTGGAGTGAGCAGGAGAGTCACTCGGGGGCGGGGGGTGAGGGCTGCTTGTTCCGAATGCAGATTCCTCAGTCTTCGTCTGGAAGTTTCTGATTTGAAAGGTCTACGGCAGCGATACTCATCTGGGGGCGATTCTGCCCCGCAGGGGACACCGAGCAATGTCTGGAGACAGCTTCAGTGGACACGGCAGGGATGAAAAGGTCTGGCGTGGGTGGCTGGAGGCCGGGGATGCTGCTAAACAGCCCACGTGGCATAAAGCAGCCTCCACAACAAAGAGTTAGGACGCAAGTGTCAGCAGTGCCAGGGTTAGGACACCTTCTGGCGTGAGGCCTGGGAATGGGCATCTTAAGGAGGGCCTCAGGGGATTTTAATGCTAGAGGTGGAAACCCTGACATAGAAAGGCTGGCTTCCTGTTCCAAGGGCATCACTGCTGGAGTTCCTAGGATTCCATACCTAGGACTGGGTTTGGACTTGACTCTCCCCAGGAAGCCCTGCCTGGTAATCTCCCTCCTTCCCTCCCTCCAGGCGATCACCCCTCCTAAGTGCACCTGTCCCGGCACGCATCGCTGGTCCCTTGACTGGCTGGTCTCTCCCACTAGAACAAGAGTTTCTTGAGGGCAGGGTCTAAGTTCAGACCTGTCCCCGGCCCCTCGAAAGCGCCTGGCCCAGAGCAGGGCTCGGTCATCGCCTGCTGGCTGGAATCTGTCTCGGCTTGAGTGACATCTCTGTGTTGAGCCTAGAGCTTCTCCCTCCTCCAGACACCACCCAAGAACCCTAGTTCAGCATTGCTGTGGAGCTTAGCACTCTGAAATTACCTTCCTTCTCGGCTTTTCATTCATTCAACGAACACTTTGTTGGGCACTTACTATGTCTTGCCGTTTGCCTTCCTTTGAGGATATAACAGTAAACAAAAGAGAAAAAAAGCCCTCCTCCCCAGAGCTCATATTCTAGAGAGGAGCGAGGACAATAAGCAGAATAGAAACCTGTGTATAATGTGTGTGGCTTTGATAAGGCCAATGGAGAAAAATGAAATAGAGAAATGAGATGGGGGGTGGGGGGCCGGGGGCGGGGCGTAGGTGTGGCTGTGGGTGGGAAATTTTAAGTAAGGTAGGCCTCTGGGAGAAAGTGACATTTGAGCAAAGACCGGAGAGCTAAGGATGGCTAGTCTTCTCCTTGTCAGAATATAAACAGGAAGAGGCCAGGAGCTTCCCTTTCTCAATGGCTCCTGTGTCTCCAGAACAGGCACATAGTAGGTGCTCAATAAACACTATTTATACCAAACAAGAGAAGAATATGTGGTTAAACTCTCAGGGAGGCAGATGGGAGATTTTCCTTTTCATGGCCATCCGCTGATCGGCAAGGAGGAGGGAGGCACCGGGGCATGGCCAAACTTAGGAGGGTGCGGAGGACATCTTTGTGGTCGGACTGAGAGGTTGGAGGTCATCGGTGGAAGAGGTGCCCCCCCTCTTCCCCGCCCAAAGCCAATCTAAGTTCTCAGCCTCCTCGGATCCCTGCAGGTGAGCCGGCCCAGCCCCCCGCAGCGCCCTCCCCAGCCGCCGGGTTCAGCCAGCCATCACCCTGCCCCCTCTCCTCCCGCATCCCCTCCCTTCCCACCTCGTCCCCGAGGGGTGTCCCCGCGCCTGGTGGGCGCACGGAAGAGCGGGAGCGCGGGTGGCACGCCCGGTCCCCGCCCCCAGCCCCTCGCCCGGCGGGACACTGTTCCTTTAATAGACTCCCTCTGCCTGGCGCTCTGCGGCTGGGGAGTAAATTTCTCCCTGTCATCAGGTCGCGGGGAGAGGAGGAGGAGGAGGAGTTTGTTAGTGTTCAGTTTGTTCAGCCGGATCGATGTTTGCTGGCATCGCCTCGCCCTGTCTTGTGTGTGTGTGTGTGTGTGTGTGTGTGCGCGCGCGCGCAGTGTGTATTGTGAGTGTAGGTGTGTGTGTGCGTGCGCGCATATGTGGGGGTGTGAGTGTGTGTGAGAGGAAGCGAGTGCGTGTGTGAGTGTGTGTCCGTGTGTGTGAGTGTGTGTGTGTGAGTGAGTGGATTCCAGATTTTCTGTGTTTCCCAAACCCGCTCCTGTCCTCTCGCATATCACTCACAGCCCAGGATCTGACAGCAGCCACAAACCCACAGTGAGTGATCTCTCTCTCCCCCCAGCTCGAATCCGCCATAGAGACCGGCCAGGAGGAGGAGGGAAAGAGGACGAGGAGGAAGAAGAGAAAGAAGCAGCAGCCACTACCTTCCCAGGATCGCCGTTTCTCCCCCCTTATCTCCTCCGCGCGCGTGTGCGTGTGGCGCGTGTGCGCCCCTCGTCCCTCCGAACCCGGTCTTGGATGTTTAATAAAGAAATCAAGTGTCTCAACAGTCTGCAAAAAAAAAAAAAAACAAAACAAACAAACAAAAAAATTCCAAAAAGCAAAAACAAAAGAGAGAGGAAAAAAAAATCCAAAACAAACAAACAAACAAACAAGGCACAGCCAACCTCTACTTCAAAGCAGCCGGCACGAGCCACCCGAGTCTGCCATCCAGAGAGGGGGTCTCCGGCCCTTGGTGGAGGAGTTGCAGGGGGGATCGTCAGGGGGACAGAGGCCGAGAGACGCCCTAGGAGCCACCGGGCAGGAGGCGGAGGACACCCAGAGAGGCGAGCGAGACCGCGGGCCCCCGCGCGCGGCTCGGGGCCGGGGCGCCAGAAGTGGGACAGGAGCGAAGTAGAGCGATGCCAAGGAGGAAACAGCAGGCACCGAAGCGGGCGGCAGGTAAGAGAACCGGCTTCGCTTCGGGGCTGCCCGGCCGGGCTGCCCTGTGCGCCGAGCCCCTCGCCCGCCCTCCTAGCCGCGCGGACCCCAGGACGCCACCCCCCAAGCTTTTGGGGGAGTCGCTCCGGGTGCCCCTACCTTCCCTGCTAATAACCCCATCCTCTCTCGCCTTCTCCGGTCTCCCCCATTCTCCCCTCTCCAGCCTCCGGTTGGGTGGGGGCAGCCATCCCACCAAGCCTAACCTCCTTAAACTTTTTTTCCCCTACCCTCTACCCCACCCCTAACTTTCTCCCAGTCTGGTTCTTTCATCGCGGGCCAAAGTCGGGTTGAGGGTTCGGGGTGCGGAGTAGGGAGACAGTCCTTCCAGCCCCTCGTCCCTACGCGTGGTCAGTGCCAGTGGCTTCTGGCCTCGAGGGACAGCGTTTCCTCTCGCTGGGGTTTGGGGCGCTGAAGTGTGAGCTGTGCCCGAGCCTGGGCTGCAGGCTGGCTTTGGGCAAGCAATGGAAGTTTAGCTTTGATCGCCAAGGTGGACGAAAACCACTCCAGGAAATGCACGAACCTTTGAATATGTTTGCTAAAAGGATCCACGTTCGGAAATCTAATCAGCACTCTCCAGTCTCAAAAGAGGCGGGGGAAATGCCCTGTAGAACAGTGAAACAGCTCTGGTTTTTCTTTGCCCAGAGAGAGTTTCAAACTTTGCAAATTGATTTGTGTGGCAGGAACTATCCCATCCGAATCCTCACTTACCACCCTCCACCCCATCCCCCCAAAAGAAGAACAGGTTAATGGATCACTACAGTAGACCTTCCCAAGGATTTTCTTTTTCTTTTGGGTTGCTTAATTGCTTTTTTAATAGTATGCTGGGGTTTTGTTTCTCGGAAGTATAATATGAAAGTTCATTTTTCTCCTGCCAGACCCACCCACTGAAAAATCAGCTTTCCACTTGATTGCTAGTTTTGATTTGACATTTGATTGATCACCTGTCATCTCGCTGCCTTTGATCTATTCATTCTTGATATATATCAATAAATCACTCACCATGGTAACTCAGAGTGCCAGTGACGCAAGCCTTGCCCTCTAGATTCAGAGCCAGGCATGCACAATTATTATCTTGTTTGGCTTTTTAATGTGGGCGTTTTTATTTCTTTGTGTCCTTTAGTTGAATCAGGGCTTTAGGGAAAAGCTTAAGTTGTCTCCCTCCGCCCCCCCTCCCCCCCCTCCGTCTTTGCCTTCGTGCTTTATTCAGGCAGCATCAGCTAAGGCCGGTCTTCCGCAGACCCACTAATGCGTTTCCCTCTGCTCCAACTCGTGGGAAACGTTGGGGAGAAGTTCCGTGGAGCACTTTCGTAAACTTTGCAACGCCACCCTCAGCACAGATCCACAGTTAGTTCCAAATCTGGGCAAAGTGGGTGTTTGTGCCTGAACAGGCTGGACCACCCGGCTCATCCGCCACTGTGGCCTGATTCCAGCCCGAATGGCAGTACATGTGCTTTGAAATATCCACAATTATCTTCCCTTCTGAGTGCGGAATGGCTTCCGTAACCGTGTGTAGATGGGTTCAGATCGCATGCGGAAATATTTATGCAGCTTTGATCTGTTGTATTTTCCCATCGTTTTCCCTTACAGCAAAAATAATTAAAATATCGCAGTGCCGTATAGATTTAGAACTCGCTTCGTCAGTGAGGTGTTCTTTTTTCAACTCTAGCTGCCTCTTTTGAAAACAATTTCTTCTTCCTACCCCTGTCCCTGTCTACATTCAACTCACTTATTTTTTAAAAAACTTAGATTGCTTTGCAATCTGACAGCATGAAGGTGTTCCCTGGCCTTGTAGACTCAGGAAAGGTAAGCCTGCTCCATCTAGTTCTGGAACATAAGTTTCAGTGTAGCTAGATTATTAGAGATAACGTCCTTATTGTTGTCCCCAAAGAGAACCCTGGGCAACAGTCCAGCAAGATGGGATACTGCCCTGAAAATCACTTTTTTTTTTTTTCCCTCTTGTAGTTCCAGTAAAGGCCATCAACAACTAGGCAGTAATTTAAATTACTAGAATGACTGGAGAGATCTGTTTTGGTGAGCTCATTACAAAAAGTGCAGGGCTCAGAATGGCACTACGTTGATTATAATTATTTTCTGATCGATGAGGATCCAGGTGGACGTAACACGATGCTGTGTCACATTATTTAAATCAGATCCTTTTCATTAAGCTGGTGTCTACTTGTGCTGGTGCTAGTGTGCGTTTGTGTTAGAAAGTTGTGACTGTAGTTTCAGTTTCTGGCCTATTGTGTCCGTGCTATCTTTATATGTTTGTTTTCATGGCTTTTATTATTTTCACTGGAGGCAGTGGAAACCCTTGTCAAACTGGAAGGGAATAATTCATTTCCTACACAATGAGGCCCCTCTTACGGAATGTATTTGCTCACATGTTAATAAAGCGGGTATTTTTTCATGCGATGTTTCTTTCCTCTGAAGTCATCGATGCTGCACTCTGTTTTAGCTGAGGTGGTTATTCACAGGGAAAGTTAGCTACTTTGGGATTCTTTAGCCAGTTAACATCCAGAAAAATGAAAAAGGTAGGATCCGGGATTGTGGCCTTACTAACTTTTATCACTGCTTATAATGAAACAATGCACAACTGTAAGTAATTACTCCCTTGGACTGATGTTGAAAGCTTGATTTCTAGCTTGATTAATGAATAATGTAGATAGAAAAAGCCTGTGAGTGAATCAAGGCTGAGACTTATCTTTCCCAAGAACTGTTCAAGGCAATTTGATTCCTTTGCATTATTAGTTTTAAGTTCATATTTCAAGGAATCAATTACAGAAATTTCTAATAAAGCAAGTTTCCAGATGGAATGAACGAGATGATATTATAAGTGACGGGGGAGTTTTAGTTCTTATTTGTTATGTTCCTCCCCCCTTTAAGGGAAGGGATGTGAGTGAGGTTGGCAGGTCTCTTTAAGGAAACAGCTAAGTCAGAACATTTCCCTCCCAAATGTCATTCTTCTTGGCTTTCTAAAGCTATGCTATTCCACCATACCATTACTTCGGGCAAGAAAAAAAAAGTTTAGAAAGCAGTCTACAGTACCCCAGGGGTTTGTGTGTGTGTGGATGTGTGTGCTTGCTTCCTGGGATGTATATTTCACTCACCACTAAAATGCATCCACTTTTACCTGAAAATATTGCAGAATTCTGTACCAGCATCTTTCCCCCTATCCATTTTAGGGAAGAGAGAGAAGATGGCAAAAAGGTAAAACAAAACAGAACAGTGTTTTGATTTGTTTGTATTTTGCAAGATACAGAGTAGTTAAAAATTTAAAATTGTAGACTTACACTCTAAGGCTTCTGTTTGCTACAATCTATCGCAGTCTCATGTAATACATATTTTATTTCACCATCCCAAACTATTGTTTTTATATAATGCCAGCCAATTGCAATAGAACCCACAACCTTCTGGGAGCATATACACGAGACTATCTAACGTATATATAAATTACAGAATTCTGCTCCTGCCTACCCAAAGAGGTTAAATGTTTCCTTCTTGCTGACTCTCAAAAGCTCTCTGGCAATCCAGGTCTGAGGAAAATCTTGCAGGAAAGAACAGCTCCCTCAATTTATTTTGTTTATTTAATATGGAGATGAATAATGCAGATTTTGTTTTCACGAATGTCCTTGTGTGGCAGTAAACATTAGACTATTAGCAATCATTACTTAAAAGTTGCAATTTGCACCTTAATAGCACAGGTTATTACATGGGAAGCATATTCAGCAGGGACAGTCCCGAATACTGCAATAGAGTATAAAAATGACCTGAGCGATCTCCTTTTCAACCTCATGACAGCAGTGGCCGGACTAACCTGCATGGTCTCCGCCATCTCAACCCGCAGAGCGGGGAGGGGACAGGCAGCTCAGGGTGAAGTTTACCTTTAATTTACTGGCAAGTGGGGTGAGATTTCAAGAGATTGTAAATTGTGGTGGGATGGAGTAGGGACCCGGGACCTCTCACTTTGTTTAAACATACTTCAGATAAAGACAAGTTCACATCTTCAAGATTTAAATGCCGCGTGCTGTAGACCCCTTCACTTACCCAAACAGTATGATTTTAACAGATGAGTGGAAGAAATAAGCGCACCCCCAAAGGGGCTCGGCAGTACGAACTCTTCTGGCTATTGTTGTTATTTAAGGCAGATCCCTGAAAAATGAGGGACAGATCCCATAAAGACGCATGCTCTGCCTAGCGTTTTGGATGGAAAGAGATTACTTAAGTGATCCCTCCCCTGGCCCCTCCTGCTTCAGCTCTCCCACCTCTCACCTCACCCTTAAAGACTCAGATTGAATGGGACATTTCAAAAGCCCATTTGTTTTAGGCATTTATTGATTTCATTTTTAATCTGCCATATCAGGACACAATACATTAACCCTAATCAGCAGAGTGCAAGTGACAGGGAGTCGAGCTAGGTAAGGCAGAGGGGACTCTGAGAAACTTCTGGACGGTGAAAAGCTGTTAGAGGCTTGGGGGTCGGACACCGGAGGCTGCTTTTGAGGAGAGTAGGAGCCTCCCTCAGAAATACTGGGCATTGATTTTCCTACCCCTTTGCAGTTGTTTTCCTTCTGGTCATCTCGATTCCATTGCTACCGTCTGGGATAACTTCACACCCAACAGATACGTCCTAGGCATCTTTAGCAGACCTGTCCTGGGAACATCTTGCCTCGAACAGAGGCTTAGGCTTTCATTGCATCCCAGCTGACTTCTCACTCGTCTGATGGAATTTCTCCAACTGGATAATACTTGGGATGATCTATTTGTCTTCCCAGTGGTTTGGGAATTGCACTCTCAATTGAGCAGGTTTTAAAGGGGCACCGAGCCTGGCATTATTTAAGGCCTTCGACACGATGCACTTCTGCTCATCCCTGCAGCCGAGCTTAGGAAAATCAGCCAGGAAGGAAAACCTAGGCCGTGATCATGTTGGTGCGAGGCGTGTAAGGAGCTGGCATGACCGAGCTGACTACCCACAGTGCAGCTTCCCTACCATCTCTGTGTCTGTACTATCGGTTTTATTTAGGTATGTCCTGGTCTGGGGAGACTCAGCCAATATTTCAAAGGCAATGCCTGCATCCACCCCGGTTCTCTTTAAAAAGCACAGAATTGCCTAACAAATTCTATATTAAGACCAGGCATACACAGAGCATCATTTTCGTTTGATGCAAAGTCAGTTGGAAATACATTAAACTAACAGTTAGAGAGTGTCTTGCATCGCTTCCCTGAAGCTCTGCTTTTTCATTACATATTTAATTACAATCAAATTGAGCGACTTTTATAAAGAAAAAAAAATCACAGTGGTATTAAAAGAAGCTTGGCACACAAATAATTTTATTGCTTTGCAAGTTGAGAACGCCGTTGTATTTTTATATCTTAGGGAGAATTTTATTTTCATTTTCTAATGTTGTGATAAATACAGAAGTAGTCTGTGTCAGGGAGATCTCATCCTTCTACCTCATCGAGCCTGCTCACCCTGGAAGAGGTTTTTATATCCATTTTTTCAGTAATTTGTAACAATTTGGTTTTTTTTTTTTAATCATTTAAAGTTTTATAAGTTCCATTAAAAGTTAGAAATTCTCCTGTTCCTTAGGGCGACCTCTGGCAAGCATCTCTTCGATTATGAAGGTGCTTAGTCATTCTAACCACATAAGAAAGAACCTCACTCAGAGTTGTTTGCTTTGGTACCTGGATAGTGCAGTGAGAAAAAACACCACCTATTTACAGGCCTCTGTTATGTGACACTGTTTTCACTGGGTTTACCATTTTTTTTTTTTGTTCCTACTACTGACCTTTCAGTCACTTGTTGTAGGAACTTTTTTCAGGAGGAAGGATAGGGATATATTTAAAGTGGGTTTCAAGAGGCTCTGGATCTTTAGGACATGATAATAAAAATTAGAGATTTTAGAGCCCAAATATCCACTTCTGTACTCTGTCTGCAAACTCATAGGAAAGCATCTCTGCAAGCTGGACGTTAATCTGGGCGTCTCCAGCAGTGGGGTCGTATTTGTGTTGCTCATTATGTCGGAGAAGCCATTGCCAGGGTATCGACTCACGTCCTTTCTGAAGACACCATACACACACACAGAAAAGAAATCTGAGATGCAAGTGGGAATTGCTGATATATTTGTTTTCAAAGCAAACTCTATGGGTGAAATGATTAAATCATTCGGGGGGATTTGAAAGTCATTAACATAGCCATTTGAAATTTTCAATTCTTGCCTCTCAACCTTTTGCATTCCTTCTACAAAAAAAAAAAAAAAAAAGTCCTCTGGGCACCCTCAACTGTTTTGTGATGCCAAAGCAATGCCTGAAATTGTTTAAAATTTTAGAAATTAAAATTCAGGAGGCACGGCTAGATAATCCTATCATTAATTTATCAGTATTATTTAGTAGTGCTTAAAACAACAGGGAAATGCACAATGCAAAAGTTTTAGAGATAACGAGATTAGAGGAATTACACAGGGACAAAAAAATACCTGGATCATATCTGAAAGCATTTATCTCGGATTTCGCTCATCTAAAGGAGAGTTGTCTTTCCATCTGCGTTATTTAAAAAAAAAAAAAAATTTTTTTTTCAATATTCCAGTACCTGCTACCCAATCTGAAACAGGGGCTAATAAAATAAAGCCCTCTCTGGGTATACAGAAATATGGGACAGTATAATGCATATTTTTTTAAAAAAAATAGTTTTAGAAAACTAAACGTGGGCATGAAAACTAAAAGTAACACCTCGACAAGCTCTCTGATACAGCTAGCTCAGGGTTCAAGATCGAAAACTTCGTTTTGGCAGGTTAAGAAGAATATAGCATTGCATTTTAACTTCACGTCTCCCTTTGGCAGATGAGAAGCAGTGAAGCAGAGACGGTTTTTAAGGAGCTTTTTAGCTCTTCTGCCTCTCTCTGCAAAGACTAATTTAATTGAACAGCTGTAGTGTCCATTTATGCTAAAGGAAAAGCCTTGTTTTTATAAGGCTGCCAGACACTGAGGTGGGTTTAAAAAAAAAAAAAAAAAACCCCAGCATTCTGCAGTTTCTGTTAGTACAAAAATTAAGACTACTGGCCTTAATTAGTTGAGTGCTTTAAGAACCGAATGGATACTCTGAAGTCACCCCTGAGCTTTCTTCCTAAAGTGGCATCTAAGTCGTGTCTATGGAAATTATATAGTTTAGATATGAAGGTGGGCAGAACACAGTTCCTGTTTTTAATGAAAGTAGCTACAAGGGGCTGAATGAGATAAAAACAGAGTTGGCAGCGGCCATTCTGTTTGTAATGAATTTGGAAGAAACTTCCCTAATGCTTTATTGCATCACACACACAAAAAAAAAATTCATGAAATCCGGTGACCTAGGAGATATAAAAAGGAGACAGAAGGTCAAGGTCATCTATAGAGGAGAAATGACTTGTGTGAGTGAGAGCAGCGGCATATCCATATTTCTATATAAACTGCAGGGGGCTTACTTTAAATCACTTTCATTTATCAGATCCTTAGAATTTTCTATGTATTTAGAAGCCTTTCTTTTATACTCCAGGGAGATATGAATAGCTTCTGGGCCAAGATGATGCTGTAGAGAAGAGTTAAATCTATTCGGTACCATTTGGTACAGAAGAAATGCCAAAATGAAAAGCTGTAAGCGTGTTTCATATCAGAGTTGCCTTTGGCTGTTTTCCTTTATTAGAAAGTTGGGTGCATGGCTTTGTGCTTCTTGTTTTCCCACTTGGGATTAGGTTTTAGACTGTGCGTGGAGCCGTGGAACAGGAGGAAGTGACTTGATTTCTGGTTACAGCTTTGCCCACTCTAGCTCTGTGGCCCTGGACAAGCTCGAGAGATAAACCTGACTCAAAGGATAAGAATGTGAGTTCAGGGGTCAGACTGACCCACATTCGAATCCCTAGTTGTATTTATTTCCTTTTGACCATGTAAACTTGGACAAACTGCTCACATCTCTGTCCGCACTGTCTAACCTACAAGATGGGGGGGGAGGTAATCAGAGTTCTTAAAGCCCTTTTCGAAAGGATTTTACAAGAATGGAGATGCACTAAAACGATTAGGGGCCACATATACCTGTACTCGTGTGTCTTTACCCCGAACAGTAGACCATGAAAAATTTATACCGAAAGGGAAATGAACAACCCAGCAATTATCATGGGACTAGGGGTCCAGGGCTCGAAAGAAATCAGACATGGGAGCATTTCGATTTGTAAAACTGCAAATACAATCACTGGGTGGTGTTTTAGCCTCTTCTCCTGAGAATGACTTATGCTTGGTGGGTCGGAGCCCTGAACCAGCTCCAAAAAAAGTGTTTGTTTCCCAAGAAATAGTAATTATAGCACCAGCACCAACAGCTCCAATGGCAGCAGTGATGATACATTCGCCACGTACGTGCTTATTCTACACCGGGCACTGCACCAAGTATTATTTCCTGAGTTCCTACTATGTGCCGGGTCTTGTTCTGGTCACCAGGTTAATAGGATGGGTATGACCCCTGGGATCCGACCCTCCAACTGGGGGAAGCTAGAGAACATACATGTAAATTAACAAAGAAGAAAGCTAATTTTCATATAGAAAAAACTTGATGACAATAGCTCTCTAAAAGCAAGAATATGATAGTAGAGTGTGGATGCCAGGGGAGGGGGCGTTCGAGCTGAGTCTTACCCTCATAACAGCCCTATGCGCTAGAAACGCGTGTAATCCCTGTGTTACTGGTGGGATCTAAGTAACTTGCAGAGTAACTCATTCAAGGTCATACAGTGGCTGAGCTGAATTTGAAACTTCCTGCTTCCAAAGACCCATGCACTTAATCTATTGTGATGGTTTATCTAAAATAGCCACCATGATTCACCAAGGAAGGACCCTGAGTTCCTATTATTCTCCCCCTGCATCTCTTGTGATGGCTAAACCTGTAGGGAGTGTATCAAGAACACTGGCAGAGGATGCTGCCTTTAGTGGCATCTCCAAACAGAATCTTCGGGCCATCTTTCTTACATGAAGTCAGTTCTTCCTTGAGTGTTTCTGAACGTGTGTGCGTGTGTGTTCGTTCACCGCCCCCCCTCCCCCCAATAAATGTGCATTGGTCTGGGTCCTGGAATATCACAGTATGAAAAGTCCCACCTCTCACACAACTCGTATTCCTGTGAGCGAGACCAAAAGGCCAGCAAAGAGCTAAATACATAATACTGAATAGTTCTAATTGTATTTCATAAAAATAAATCAGGATTAATGGGGTAAAGAGTGAGGGGAGGTTTGCCGTTTTAGATAGTGTGGTCAGGGGTGGTACAGAGTGATCACACGGTAACACTTGGTCAGACCCGAGCCCAAAGGAAGGGACTCACCAAGCACAGATGCGGGAGAAGCATTCCAGGCAGAAGAAGCAAGAAGCACCCAAGGCCAGAATGGACTCGCGTAGTTGAGGAATCCGAGGACACCACTGTGGCCCTGGCCCATTAAAATGGGAGTGATAAGAAAGGTCACGTGTGGCCTTCCAGATTTGATTCTAGGTGAGCCGGGATGCTGCTGGAGGGGTTCGGGCAGGGAAGCTGTGTGATCCAAGTGGGTGATTAGCAGAACATAGGCACCTGTTTGTATTTCAAAGGTGGCATGGACTTTGGCTTGTTGGCACACCCCGTCCACTTACCCGGCCCCTTAGTGACGATAGTAAGTAGAGGTGACACCTGGAGATAAAAAGACATGCCAAGCTTTGATGAGAGAGTTGACTGGTGCTGGGATGGGTGACATCGTGAGGCTCTGGAAGGACAAATGTCAAGAGCCAAGCAAATCTGGGATCCAGTTGCATCTCCTCCCTACTCAGTAGCCAGCCACGTGCTTCAAGAGAAGTTCCTTATCCTTGCTGTACCTCAGTTTCCCCCTCTGTCAAATGGGGGCAGGTTATTTCTCACCTGTTGTGGTTGTAACAATTTGATAACGTGATGTAGATGGAACCCTTGGTGCCGTGCCTGGCATTTGCTTTGCATCTTCTTCATAAATGAACAGTTTTATTCTCCTTCCTGTTTTGTTACTTGTTTTTGTATTTCTGTAGGAATTCCAGGAGAAATCTAGGCACTTGAATTAGTCCTCGGTACCTATTAGGCACTTAAAAAATATTTCCTGATGAATGAATAAATGAGGCTGTAAATAAATGAATGAATAAACACTTCAATTACTGTATTACTTTGTATACTAATTAATTACTTTTGAGGATAAGGATCTCTTTTGCACATCTGACATTTTTTGGCAGACCTACGTACCAATCATGATCATAGCGGCACTTTGAATATTTATCAATTTAGGAAATATTAGTGACAGAGACTCAGATTTTAGTAATAACTTGTATTGTTTCCATCATGACATCATCTGCCTTCAAGTGAAGAGCAGTGATTCACTTTTTTGCAGTAAATATTTTTTATTCATCTTATAGACGCTGCTTGCCGACGATGTAGATTTGCAGACATCCTCATTAAGCCGAGAGCCCGGGATGGAGGCTCCCCGATGGAGGGAGGGGCTGTGGACCCTCATTTCTGACCCCGAGGTGGACCTCTCCCTCTCCTGTCCCATCCGGTCTGCAGGTGCTCTGCCTGCCTATCGGGCCCAGCAACCTTCAGGTGCTCCCAGCCTTGCAGGGTTTGGCCACTCGCCCTCCCCTCCCGGCAAACCTGTGCTCATCCCCTCAGGCCCAAGGCGGCAAAGCTTAGGGGTTGTTAAACTCATAAGGGAAGGCTACAGGCGTTTCCTGGTAACGCCTTCTGCACTTTTTAATTGTCACCTTCAGATAAGTGGCTGGTGCCTGTTACGATGTATCTTAAGACAAAGAGAGTCAGAATTGCAGAGAGCACTTGGAGATTTTTACTACCCGCCCAAAAACCTTTATTTAACCACTATTATTGAGGGTCTGCTGTGCACCAGGTACTGTGGGAGGTGCTGGAGCTAGAGCCTTGAATAGAATTGACGAGAGACCTGCCTTCTCGAAGCCTGCATTTAGTGTGGCGGACACGGCACAAACAAGCAGGCAGATCTATATGTCGCATTGTGTCAGGGTGCGGGATGCGCAATGGAGAGAATTACGGGGCAGGGCGTGAGAGCAGGGGGAGCTGTCTCAGGTACGACGTTCAGGAAAGACCGGAGTCTCTGGAAGTGATTCTGAACCTGGGCTCTGAGTGGACTGGCAGGGAGAAGAGTCCAGCTCTGGGGTGGGGGCCAGAAGAGCAGCAAGAAGGCCAGGGTGGCTGGAGCAGAGGGAGGCGGGTGAGGGATGAGGACAGCAGTCAAAAGCTGGTAAGGAGCTGGGGTCCCACCTGAACCCCAGAGCCTCGGAAGACAGGGAGCAGGGAGACACCGGATCTGACTTAAGGTTTAACAGCCTCGTTCTGGCTGCCGTATTGTTTGTCAGGGACCTGGTAGGTGGACTACTTAGAAGGCTCCAGCCTCAGTTGTCAAAAGCTGGTGATGGTTCGGGCCAGGCTAATGGTAGAGCAGATGGGAGATGTGGTCCAAAGGAAGACAAGACGTGCAGGTAACTGCAGGTGGTGGAAAGCTATGCGTGGAAACCTGGCTGTTTATGCTGTTAATACTGTCTCTACTTCTTTTACTTTCTAGTTATATATAAGGTGGTTACCGCAAACTGTCGGTCTATCGTTTTCTGAGCCAAAGTGGAAACAAGGCGAAGTGTCTGGAGCTGCATTTGTTGTAGAATTGACTGTAGGGGACGAGGCTGCTCTTCTCAAAGCAGATCCTGGCGTCTTGGAGTCCCCTCTTCACACACCCCTCCATCTGCGTCATACGGCACAGTGTCAGGGCGTGGGGGTGGACCCTAGGGTGGACCACGGGTTCCGTTTCTCTCCAAGGGGTCACTTCCTCGTTGTGTGACCTTAGGCACTTTTACCTCCCAGACTTTCAGTGTCCCCATTAGCGAAGCAGACCCACTAAAAGGACTTCTCCTTGAGTTTTTACAAGGCTTCATTGAGATAAATCAGATAACACGCTTAGCACGGTGCCTGGTACGTGGTTAAGTAGTCAATAAATTTTAGTCAGTATATTAACAAGTTAATAATCCTCTCCATGCCTTGATTTCCTTATCGGTGAGATAGGGATACTAGACACTCCCTCTTGGGTTGTTGGGAAGAACAAGTTATTAACACCTACAAAGCACTTAGAACAGAGCCTCATACACAGTAAGTGCTCAATACATATTGAATTACTAAAATAATCACCATGACTCTGAGTTTTTGACTTTGAAGGGATCCTATGTTTGATTTGCTTTATATTCACGAAGCCTGGCACATAGTCGGTGCTCAGTAAATGTTTGAAAGAATGAGTGATGGTGACGTGATGATTAGGAGGCAAAATGAGAAAACCCAAGGGGACGAAGTCGTGCCTCGTGGGGAAGGGTCAGACGACGAACCGAAAGCACCATCACATCCGGTGGAAACTCCTAATGCCTGTCTGCTCTGCCTGAGCCCACCAGAGCTCTGCGCCATGTTTTAATGAGGAAGGCAAGCCCCACCCCGAACGTTTTTAAAGATGGAGCTGCTCTATCATGATGGTGGATAGTTTTAAGCAGCACTGAGTCACACGCGAGGTGAAAACAGTGTCCCCTCTTCGACATGGGTTCAACCCCTGTGACTTGGGAAAGTCTCATTCGGTGTTGGCCTGTCTTAAATGCCTCTCTCAGAGTTGTTTATCAGAACGAGCAGACCTCCAGTTCAGAGACTTTAGCGAGCACCAGTATCCAGTGAAAAATAATAACACTTGGATTTCCATTGTCTGATTACCATCACTTATGACAATTATACTGGTTTTCCACTGACTGTAGTGACATAAATTTTCATTGTAAAATGAAATCATGTAATAAAAGAGGGAGTCATTCTAAGGGGTTGTATAAAGAAAGCAATAATAGCTGGGAGGAAGATCTTGCCCAAACCACAAAGACGGGTGGAACGACTAAAGGCGAGGACACTGTAGACGCCGAGGCGTGGGCAGGGCACAGGATTGGTGAACCAGATGTGAGCGAGGGCTGCCGAGCCACACTCGGGTCAAAGAAATGCCCGGAAAACAGAGGCTTGTGTTAAAACTTCAACAAAAAAAAAAACTTTAGAAGTGGGGCGGAACTTCCCCTCCCGGGATATCAGACAGAAACTCCAGAAAGTCTCTTGTGGCCCAGGAAATTTTGCAAATATGAAAGAACTGGAAATGACGTTCTGGAGTTACACCTGGAGTCAACCAGCGCTTCTCAACCTATAAGTATCCTCGTCACTCGGAAAACTCATTAAAATGCAACCTTGCAGATTCCCAGGCCAGAGCCCAGGATTCCACAGGCGGAGGGTGAGGCCAGTGAATCTGCATTTTAAGGACCAACTGTCGCTTTGAATTATAGGAATTTGGGGGGAAATCTCCGTTCTCTTCTTTTTCTCCTCCTCCTTTCCCCTCCTTTCTCTCCCTGCTCCTCCCAAATACCAAGCACTTAAACATTTTAAAAACTATTCGAGGAGTCCATTTTCACTTTCTGCCTTTAGTCAGGAGAAAAAAAAGTAAGCGATCTCTCTCTTCATGCTCGCTCTCATGGCAATCACCAGTGCCGTTAGAAATGGTGGAGGCCATTTTGCCTAATGTATCTGCTGAGAGATGCATCCATTTCTGCATGTATCTGCCTGGTCACAGCACCAAGCACCAGAGCCCAGAGAATTCCTCAGTTAAGCAGGAGAAAGACAAGCCTTCCAGCAAATGTGTAACGGGGGCTCCATCTGCTTAGAGACCTGCTGGCACTCTGGCATTCTGGATACGCGTCAAGAGACAAATAAACGAAGGGAGCCTCTCAGACCAGGTTCTTTACTTCTCACACTCTAAAGTTCTGGAAACTACTGAATGAGAGGGCAGAAACCACCTTCACTTTCTTGTCATTCTTTTCCTGTTTCCTCACACTTTCTTTAGTGATTCCTCTTCCTTTTTATATCCATCAGTTCCCTCTCTCTTTCCTTATTCTTTCCAGCAGTAACACTTCCGAGCCCTTTCTGTTGAGCACCTGCGCCTCCGTGTAATAAAATGACGATGCCGACGACGATGAAGATGCTACTAAGCGTGATGGTCATAGTCACGATGGCCATCGTCACGACGGCCACTATTTATTGACCTGGATAACAGTCAACCAACAAGGACACAGTGATTTACATTCACCAAACACTTTTACATAAAGTCTCTCCCCACGACATCCCCAAAGCTGGCTATGATCACGATTGGTCCACTGAGTAGATAGGAAAACCCAGTTTTGGAACTTTCAAGTACCTCGAAGATCACACAAACTTCTAATTACAATATCGAAACGTGGGTCTATCAGAGTCCAAGTACTGAGAAACTATTTTGCTGCTTCTCATAATATTTAATGCTTAACAGCAAAGAGTCAAACAGATACTCACAGTCTAGTACAGATGCATGCAGGCCGAGGGAATGAATTAAAATTTAGTATTTGCTCTTGGTAAAAGTCAGTTGTGTCAAAGAAAAAAAAGAGAAAGAGAGGATCATCCTGCTTATCTAAATCCCTAACTATCGTCTTTAAAAGTTGAACCTATGAAGATAAAAAAAAAAATAGGATTTTTAAAACCTCTTGAGCTTTGCAAAATGGCATTTTCATAAGTCCATTTCTGTTTTATTAAATAAAAGTAGAAAACAAAAACATGATAACCCCAATGCAGTCCATCGGGGGTGTCTCAGTAAGTATTCGTATTCTCCGAGGCTGTGTCCTGAAGTCAGACACTTCTCATCTGCCCCCCATAAATCTCTTGTAGGCTCCACGACTCTTCCTGGCCACCAAAAATGTGGAACCCAGGCAATGACGCTGCCCCAGGATTTCTTTTAGCAAATGAAAAGCTCCCCTTGCAGATTTCTCCTTTAGAGTTCTTCATAATATTTATGGCCGGGGTCTCTAAAGGTGTTTCTTACTTGTAAGTATTTAATTATAGGTGACATTTAAATGAGTACTCTGAATAATATGAAAAAAAAAAGATGACCTTGAAATTCAAGAATCATATCTAAGAGGGAAAATGTCACTTACAACAAATCATGATAGAGTCTGTCGTGAAAAAAAAAATCGACAGTAGTTTTTAGTTAGTGGTGGTGAGGAAGAGATTATTTTTTGTTGTTATTTTTTTAACGTGAGCGACATTTTTTTTAAATTGACATATAACTGACATACAATATGCTATTTCAGGTGTACATCAGTGATTTGCTATTTATGTACATTATGAAATGATCCCCACGATAAGTCTAGTTACCATCTGTCACCATACAAAGTTATTAAAATATTATTGACTATATTCCCTAAGCTGCACATGACATCCCCATGACTTATTTCTATTATAACTGGAAGTTTGTACCTCTAATTTCCTTCTCCTATTTTGCTCGTCCCTTTAGGCCTCCCCTCTTACCACCAGTTTGTTTCCTGTACCTATGAGCCCGTTTCTGTTTGTTTGTTCATTTGTTTTGTTTTTCAGATTCCATATATAACTTAAATCATACAGTATTTTTGTTTTGACTTATTTCACTTAGCATAATACCCTCTAGGTCCATCCATATTATCACAAATGGCAAGATTTTATCTTTTGATGACAGAGTAATATTCCATTATATATATGTACCAGCTCTTCCTTATCCATCTATTGAGGGACACTTAGGTGGCTTCCATATCTTGGCTCTTGTAAATCATGCTGAACACAGAGATGAATATACCTCTTCGAATTGGTGTCTTTGTTTTCTTCAGATATGTACCCAGAACCGGAATTGCTGGATCGTAATTCTGTTTTTAATTTTTTCAAGGAAGCTCCACGGTGTCTCTATAGTGACTGCACTGTATTTTATGTTCCTATAACATAAGTGGCATTTCGAACTAAACTTTTGTAATACTACAAAGTTTGGCAAACTGCCTAGCCTGATTTGAAGTTATTTTAATGAAAAATGGAATGAAATTATCATTCTATTTTATTATCTTTAACATAAATTTTTCTTTATTAATATGGAAATAGTCAATCAGACGGAATAGAAGAAAGAACTGTCAATAATACGATGAGCTTATTTCACTTGATGAGTAAATTTCAGATATAAAGGTATTAAACTTTGCGGATAAAGTCCTCTTTAAACACCAAACTTAAAATCTCTGAGCCTTCGTCCTGTGATATAGGCACGTGAAGAGTGCTTATTTCCAAGTACCATCATGAGGATTTAGAAAGTTGATACTTATTAAGTACTTAAAACAGTGTTTAGTGCATAATAAGCATTGAGCAAATATTAGTATCCCCCCTCACTTTCTCCGCAGAGATAAGCACTATGAAGAATTCAATGTGTATATCCTCCATTATTTATAGTTTTGCCTGCATTATTATTCTTTGGCATATTTTTAAAATTTGTTATGTAAACAGTTTCACACCATATTTTACAAATTGTTTTTTCACACTATGTTTGGTTCTCTATCCAAGTAGGTAGGTAGGTAGGTAGGTAGATAAGTAGATAGATAAGTAGATGGTAGGGAGGTAGATGGTAGGTAGGTAAGTAGGTAGGTAGAGAAAGAACGAGAAAGAGAAGATAGATTTTTAAAAAGTAGATGTGGCTAATTCCTTTTTATAAGCTTTATAATAGTTCACTATAAGCGTGTACTTTTTACTCATTTATCAATTCCTCTGTTAATAGGCATTTAGCATATTTTAAAGTTTTCACTATTAGGCATAATCCTGTACTGCATATTCTTGGGAATTTTTACAGTTATCATAAGTAATTTACAGAGAGAAAAACACTTGTGAGATTTTACTGCATTTAGCGAGAGAATCAGTTGAGAAAAATAAACAATATTTAAACAGCCAGTATCTCATACTTTGAACGTTTCCTGTGTCTTTGCTGAGATGCACACTTCCCTAACCAAAAATTCAGCTGGCTGATTTGCACGTAATAGGCACTTGCTAAATGTCTGCTGGCAGTAAGTAAACGGCACGTAAATAAAATGCACCAGTAGCCCCAGTAGTGAATGAGACTCAGCTGGCCATCGACACGGCTGGGATCCACGTACGGCAAGAAAACTGTTGTTAGCTGCCTTGGGGTGGGGTGGGGAGCAGAGACAAGTAAAGAGAAAAGTATGAACCACAGGAAGGAAATTGCATTTGTCCTCAGAGTTTGTAATGGATCGAACTTCTTAGCCGGACGGCTGTCGCCTTATGGTTGCTGGAGCTTCGCGGAGTGTCAAACGTGGGTCGGGGGCCCAGGGAAGGATTTTGTTGGTCAGTGTTACAAGATAGACCATTAACAATAGTCAGTCCTGCAGTTTCACATGTTAAGTGGTTAAGCTGCAGTTTAACAGACGTGTGGAGGTTTAGCAGACATGGTCCTAGGGGTAGAAATATTGATGAGAGGACCCCCGGGTTTAGAGAGCTCACGTGGGACCGGCATGTACCAGCTCTTCACAACCAAGACCAGCATCATCCTTAGAACGTGTGCGTGTCGGGGATCCGCTATCCACGTGTATATACATCCGCGTGTATTGGGTACACGATATGTATAGTTTGTGCGTGCGTATATACACGCGTGCGTGAGCTGTGGGTCTGTTTTATTGAGTATGAATTGTGAAGGTGTACATATAATACGTGTTTGTTGTGGATGTGAGTATGTTTCATGTTCAGCTGGGTTGGGTATGTTGTGGGTGTTAGTCCATGTGTCCAGCTGGGGGAGGATGTGTAAAAAGCTGTTCTGTATGGATTTTGCGTTTGCGGTAGACAGAGCATATGCATAGCTTCATGCCAACACTGAGTTGTTCACGGAATCGCCACTAAGCTCATGAACATGAAGCCAATGTCACAGTGTACTTCCACAGGGCGCCTCTGTGGCACTGCCCCACCCTCCTGGTTATTGGCCTGGGTAAGAGGGAAACAGAACCATGGTGACATCAATGTCCCCTGCACAGGAAAATTAGCACTACGTAGGAAAGGTATCAGTGACAGACAATACCAGGAGGCAGGCTATGCACCCTGTTGTAATTTCTGATTCCTTGTCTGTGTTATGTTATGTCAAGGATTGAGCTTTCAAATCATGGGGGCCATTTTATTTGCTGTACCTGGAACGTACTAGGTATTTTGGTTGAATACAGGAATGAATGAATGAATGAATGAATGAATGAACGAACGAACAAACGAACGAACCAACCAACAGTTGCGCATGGTTCCTGGAACCTTCGGAATATTTAGATGCCCAGGTTATTTATGCCAACAGGGCTGAACATGGTAGGTTCTGGGTAAATGCCGAATGACTAAATGAATGCGTGCCCTTCCGCAGGCACATGTTTGCTTATCTCAGAAGCAGGTTCGCGATCATAAGCAGACAGGTCCCTGGTGGGATTTTTATTCTTCCTCTGTCGGTCCCATAGGAGCCCCTTGTCTGCTGTCCCTTTGGTTTAATTACTGTTTTTTGAGATCGGCATGGCAGCCCTTCTGTTTACTGTCACACGGCGGCCGCGAAAGGGGAACTAGAGAACGAGGAGGGACAGTGTCTGTCGTCCAGGTGCGGCAACTTCCCCAAAGATATTCGTCTTTGCGAGAGGTGAGAGGAAGGTGGACAAGTTGGGGATAGGAGTTTCCAAACTTGCCAAAGACATAAACCAACAAAATTGCGTTGCTGCTTCCATAAATGTTTAATAAGTTTTATCATCTTGTGACTAAGGTTAAACAAATGTGAGTCCTTTGAGGAATTATTTACTGGAGGCAAAGTTATAGCATCAACATCTGTGTTTCCAGTCATTTAGATGAGAAATAGATCAGATAAATCATGAGCGAGTTCCACAAAGTAACCTGTGTATTATCAGCTCCAGAGAAGAATAACATAGGTAGCTCTTTTAGGTGCTTGTTTTCTCCACTGGATTTTTTTTTTTTTTAATTTTTTGTTAGACTTCTCTCTCTCTATTCATTTCATTATCTTCAAAGAATATGTCTTCACTTTTTTGGTAGAAAGTTACCATAAAAACATCCACAATAGAAGGACTTAGAGATTTCTCTCAGGGAATCTGGCTGTTTCAGCCAACATTCTCATTTGGGAATGGGCTAACAGTTCCAATATATAACATCCATATAATTTAACCTCATAAATTTCTTTTTTTCACAGTGATGTAATGGGGAGACTGACCTGGAGTTTGTAAATGTTCCCTGCTCAGTGCATCCCCCTGGGCCACATAACATTCTAGACAGTGTTTTATGTGCCCTGATTAAAATATAACGTATTCCTGCATTTCCTGTGGACTGACCCGTTAGCGCTCTCAGAAGAACATTCAAGGAACATGGAGATATTTCCAAACGTGTAACAATGCACCGTGTGAGGTTTTGTTTTTCTTCCCTTCTCTCTTTTTTTAAACAATGATCTGATTTTCAATTTAGACCACAGTCCCCTGAGTACCCACTCCACAAGAAAAGTTTTGTTCTTCGGGTCAGCTTTTGAATCTGCCACTGCGCTCTGATAAATAAACAGGAATACTTGTTTGTAACTCCAGTTTGAATTCTCAGGCACATACTTGGAGCTGCTCCCCTGCAGCGAAGGGAAGGAGTTGGACGAGTTAATAGGGAGTCACCCAAGATAAAACAGTAGCAATGGAAACTTATGACCTTCTTTATTAAACGAAAAAAAAAATTTTTTCTAATTAAAATGAGGAAAAGGGTTTCTGTAGTTCTTACATCATGAAAACAACAGCCGAGACAAATAAGATACCCAACAAACTCGTTTGTGGGGTGAGTTGTTTTTATCTTCTATGAAAGAAGCACAGAATAAAAATAAAAAGCAGCTCTTGCTTCCGGAAAAGAAAAGGCAAATTTGTGGGGCTGGAGCTTGAAACTTTGCTGGGCCAATACTGATACTGCTGAATCTTCCCGGGTACAAAGCTCATTCCAGGAATGACAGGAAGAGGCGTGGAAACTGCCTGAGGGAAAGCGGATTGGATGGCTCGAACCGATTCATGGGAGATAAGTTCCTTGAAAGGGGTGTGTGTATTTGAGAGTCATTCTTTTATTCATTCATTATATCATTAGATACTTGTTGATTTCTATTATTTTTAAGACCCTGCCCTTGTGTGGCAGGGCTACAGGGATGAACAAAGCACAGCCTATCATCAGAGGTTAGTGATGCAGTGCCTAGAATAAAGCCAGAAAAAGAGGGGGAAGGAAGAGTGGGAGGGCGGGAGGGATGGATGGATGGATGGATGGATGGGTTGATGGATAAAGATGATCTGTGATTCACTAGGAACTCAAACTCATTTCTGTTTATATGTTTGTTTGTTTCTGATCTCATTGTCGATCTGTCTTATTTTATCCCAGGCATCTCTTGACGTTTTTATTAGTGATAGTTTTCTGATTTCTCTTTCAACCGATCCTTCCTGAACCGATTCTAAGGTCCCTTTTTTCCTGCACATGTTAGCCGCTGCTCAGCTCTTACGAACAGTAACTTGCTGTGGAAGTTCCTAGCTGTGCCCCTGGTTGGCCACTCTGAGCCTTTGTCACTGCTCACCGCAAACCTTCATGGGGTCAGCCTTTCCTCTGCTGTGTTTCCTGAAATAATAATAATCAAACTCATCAACATTTAGCAAGAGTCCACTCCGTGCCAGGCACTGTCCCAGATGCTTTGCATGCACCTGACTTCATTGAGCCTTCCTCTAAACTGATAAGAAACAGCGGTACAGATCTGTTGAGTAATCTGCTCACAGAGCAAGTAACTGGTGAAGCCAGGATTTAAGCCCAGATGTGTTTGACTCCAGCACCACACTCAGTACATAACTCTAGAAGCTGAATTTGTATTTTGATGAGTGGTGCTCTAGCCTATGATAAATTATACATCGTCTGTGTGACCAAGCTGAGCCCCAGCTTCAGCACCTATGGATGCAGAGATCCGAGCGTCTGGACTGGGCCAGGTCTCTCTCTCTCCTTCCCTCTCAGTGAGATTCTCTGCACCTGCTGGTCACCTGGGAGCATCCGGCTTGGTTACTGTAGCAGAAGAGACCACCTCCTTCAGAGGATCCCGGTGAACGTCCCAGGGTTTAGGTGGGCCCACGTGGGTTTGCGTGACCCTCCGTGCACCAGTCACTGGCCTGTCGTCCGCGTGTGTGCACCCAGCATTACAACACCGCAGGGGCTAGGAGCGGCTGGTGGCAATTATGCCAAAGCAAAGTCAAGGTGATATTACCAAAACGAGTGAGAGTGGGAATTAGGCTGGCAAAGTCGAGAGATTTAGCCTCCATGTTCCGAAGGGTTGCAGCCAATGGCTTTGAAGCCAGATAGACTGAGGTTCAAGTCCAGGGTGTTATTTACTTTCTGTCTGATCTTAGGCAAGTTATTTAACCTTCTAAGCACAAGTTTCTTAATTTCGAAGAAAAACAATTCCCGTGAGACCACATGAGGTTGTCCAGGAGATGATATGGGTTGTGTATGTCAGGTGCTTAATGCATGCTTGGCACATAGTAAGTGCTCAATGAACGTCAGTGAGCGTGGTGGCCGTGGAAGTGGTAGGTGACAGCAACGTCTAACATCTCTGGAGAAAGAGATGCATTCTTCTGGGGTCTTCATTTATGCCTCTGAGCACGTGGCTCAACAAACAGACTTACAGGAAGCGGAAGTGGACGTGAACTCCAGCCCCAGCACGAGCCAACAGGACATCGAGTCTGAGTGCATGCAGTTCGCCGAGGCTTCCTTTCGGATAGGGCCGAAAGTTCTTCGCAACTTTCATTTCCTTTCAGGTTCTGATTTATTTATTAATTAGGCAAAATGGGAATTGACGAGCCTGAAATGATAAAGATGCTCATGATTTAAAAAAAAAAAAAATGTTTTTGTATGTCAGGAATGAAAGATGTGGTGAGGTTGAACGGGAGAAAAATTACTGTGTCAACGTCAGTACAGTAGTGTCACCTCCCTGCTCTCCCGGGGTGGAAAACGGCGGTAAAATACAGGCATTCGGGGTGGCCGAGAACGTTGAGATTTCGGCCGATTCCTTTTCTCGTCGGTGGGACTTGTTCCGAGGCTCTCTGGTTGGATGGCAACGTGCTTTCTTGCAGAAAAACCGACCTAGCGACACGTAGTGTGCATCGGAGGTTTGGAGAAGCCTTTTCCCTTATAGTTTATTCTTCTGCATGGTAGTGTTTCTAGGCTGCTGACATATGTGAAGGAAACGCCGTGTTCACCTGTGTGTGCGACACTCTACCTGCAGCATACCTTTGCTGGTAGCTGAATTATGTGTGTGTCTGGCCGCTCTTGATTTAGTCCAAGGCATGTATAATCCTCCGTAGAAACCATTCCTGGTTAGTAGCCCCTCACTTACTGTGTTATACAAGCTGCTGGCAAAGGTAATTATACTTAATAGGAGCCACCTTTGATTTAAAGCTGCAGAGGTGAGTAATTAAATTGAGCTGCAAGCATGGGGAGCTGGCGTGCAACCTTTGTTTGGGGACATTCGTCGGGAGCGGCTAGCTGGGATTGCTTACAAGGGCAGTGTTTCTTAGGCCCATATTTGTCACCCAGATTATTTTAGAAAGACAGTCAGTAGACCTGGGAGAGATGCACAGAAGGCACCGTGCAGGCAGCTGCTACCTCAGTCCGCCCTCCCAAATGCCACCGAAGGGACCCTCGCCTCCCCATGGGGGTTCCACATCGCCCCGCGCACTAGCTCCTCCCTGATCACCTCCGTGGACAGTCACGACCCCCACAGGAGCAGGCCCACTCGGTGGACCGGCAGTCCGGAGATGTCTGATTCCTCTGGACAGAGATGCCTGGGTCTGTCTGCTCACGCAGCATCCCCGCCCCTTCACCCTTTAAGGGTGGAATTTGAGACGATTCAATGTTTGTAAGATTTCATTGCAATCCTATGTGTGGCTGTTACTGCACTTGAAAGATTATCTATATACACGCATATATGTATATAAGTATAAATACAAATATAAATATATATTTCGTTTCAGCAAGCCTGGCCTGATTTAAAAAAAAAAAATACACATGTGCTGTCCTCCCTTTCTGAATTGCAGCACACAAGCAAGTGACTTCCTGTTGGGCAGAAGCAGCCTGTTTCACGATGATGCCACCTAGACTTGGGACTGAAACGTGTCGCTAGGATAGGGTACCAGCTCCATCTGAACCCTAGAGACTTCCAAAGCTCCAGGCAGAGAGAGGGCTTTGCTCCGTGACAGCTGCAAGATGGGCTCATACATTGCAGAGGACTCTTAGGACATCCCCTCACCTAAACCCCTGTTCTTAGGGGGAAGTCGTGCCTGAGAACCTTTATGCTCACACTGTGGTCTGTGGGCTGGCAGCCCCAGCATCTCCCAGGAGCTCGTTAGAAATGCAGACTCTCAGGCCCTGCTCCAGACTCTCTGGATCAGGATCAGCATTTTCCTGAGATGCCCAGCACATCAGGGTTGAGAAGAACCAGCCTACAGGCCCCTGAATGGTTGGCTCCTGCCTACCTTTCTGCCATGAAATCCTCACATTCTCTCCACCTGCTCTCCGGCTTTGTTCTGATCTCTTTACCTCCCAGCTGGTCCCTCCTCTGGGTCCAGCCAACACCGTCATATAGTTCAGGTCTTGGCCCAGGTGTCACTGACCCTTTAGACTATGGCAGATCCACCCCCACCCCCAAACTGGCCTGAAAGCATCATGTATCTCGCTGCTTTGCTCTTTTCAGAGCTGACACTTTATGATTCTTGGTTGATTTGATGCCCGTCCATCTCTCCCTGTTTCCTCTCCCAGCAGACAGTAAATGCCATGAGAGCAGGGGACACAACTGGTTTCATCAACACCATGTCCCGAGGCCCTAGGATGGCATCCAGTTCATGGTAGAAGTTCCGGAGACATTTGTCCAATGAACAGATGCATATGATCAGGCTATATAATGAGGACTCTTATAGCTGTATTACTTGCTATTCAGCTTTCTATTTAGGAATTCTCAGAAAATTTCAAGAACTGTCTTCTCTTTATTTAATTCTCATCGATGAGAAAAACAACACAACAGAGCTGCTACTTATCAGACATTATCTGCACATTGAACGTTACCCTATTCAATACTCACAACATCGTATAAATTTTATAAACGAATGAATGAATAAACTGAGGCTTAAAGCAGTGATTTCAGCAAGGAGGTGGCAGGACTAGAAAACAGGTGCCATTTTTTTTCAGGTGAGGCGACCCTTGGTTGACCTCACAGATTGCAAGAGCCTCGTCAGCTTACAATCTCCTTATTTTTTATGCCTACAGCACCTGGTCTTCCTAGGTGGTCTCACATGCAAGTACTAACCAGGCCCGACCCTACTTAGCTTCCAAGATCAGACGGGATCAGGCTTGTTCAGGGTGGCATGGCCGTAGACTATGTGCCATTTTTATCTCCACCACCAAGGAGGCTGGTGACGGGCTCTGCCTTGGGTCGGCCATTGGCTTGGCTCTCTAAGACGTGCAGAGTTCCCTACGCACCTGACAGGAAGAACGTAGAGGCTCACCGACCTCATCAAGAGAGATGATGATGATGATGTTGACGATGACGGTGGTGACGACAAAAGCAACAGTTAGTATTACTGAGTAATTATTTTGTGCCAACTGTTTCCTCTTTACAACCATCCTATGAGATAAGTTCTTTTCCACCTCACTCGCTGTTATGGAAATTTCAGAGAAGGTTCAAATAAATATCAAATATGTGATTTCGAGGGGGGATTGAAAAAGTCCAGCTCCTGAACAGAACTCAGCCCACCTCCCGTTTTTTTCTGAGTTGAAAGTTAGAATGCTTTTACATCTTTAAATGGGGAAAAGCATGTGGAAATATTTTTTCCTCTTGTGTTATATAAGTACCTACATAGTATCATTGATTTTGCCTCTTGGCCTGCAAAGCCTAAAATGTTTACGGCTGGGTCTTTACAGGAAAAGTTTGCTGGCCTCCACTCGAGCACATTATTTTCCAACATGTTATATTCATAAGACAGTCATATGCAAGGTAACTTTAGGTGGTACAAGCATGATTTTTTTTAATAGTTATGGCTGTGCTTTGCTACAGAAGGGCGAAGGAGAACTGGAACATTAAAACCATGCTGTCACGGGGATCATTGCTGAGTCCAGTGTAAAGGGAAAAAAAACGAATCCATTTGAAATCAATTTTGGAAAAAGTAAAGAATAGTATGGGTAAAAAAAATAAATAGATAATAGTCTTTAGATAAAATAAAAATCAGAAAGGTGATAGAGAAAGGATAACGCTGGTTTCCGGGGCCAGGAAGCGGGGTATACAGGAAAAAGTGAGGATAATGGAAGTAACTTAACTTGGAAAGGGAAAGACAGGAGGGAGGCAAGCAATGACTGTAGCTCTTTCCATCGTAAGAGTCTGTGAGTTTGGGTTTCTTAGACCTCTGGTTTTTCAGGACTTGTCGATCTCTTGAGGTCTCTCCCGGCACTCCGATTCTATGAAAAGTTTCCTCAAGAGACACTGACACGAGCTGGGGGTTGTCCAGGACTCACTGTAGCTCAAGGCGCAGTCTTCCTGTGTTTTTCCTTGTGCCGACTTAGAAGGACAGATGAGCGGACCGCAGATGGGTTCCGAGGTTCTGTGGGGAAGTCTCAGAGGCTCTCCAGTTCCTTGGGAGTGGGAAAGGGGACAATGATTTGATAATTACCGTTGCTATTCTGAGACACGGATAGCAGAGATTGGGGAAAGCGTGATGAAAAATCCTAACACAGCTAAGAAGGTAACAACAGGAACTGTTTAACCCCCAGGGAGGCCAGGTCTGGTTTTGTAATGACGGGGGGGCATGTGCGTGTGCGCATGCATGTGTGTGCGTGTATGCATGCGTGTGTGTGTGCATGTGTGTGCATGTGTGTGTGCGCGTGTGTGCGCATATGTGTGGTGCGCACGTGCTGATATTTTTCTACTACAGATCATTTCGTCCTTTGCAGTTGAAGCTTCACTCCAGCAGCTCTGAGACAAACAGGAAAGTCTGTGTTATTCTTTACAGGAACACATCAAAGGTAGTTTCTGGCAACAGTCAAAATGTCTGTCAAGGAAGGAGAAAAGATTGTGAGGTATTCATGACCTGTTTGAAGAACTGGTGTTAAGAACACGTTCGAGGAGGAATAATGTTAGTTAGAAGATGAAGGGAGGAGAGAGGACGGCCCCCTCCTTTGTCCAGGCCTAAAGGTGATTGTTTCCCACCCTTTCTGACTTGTGCAGGAACGGAGGAGCAGAAAGTACCCATCTCATTTATCATCTCTCAAGGGAGCTGAACTCTGCCTGTTGAAACTTTTTCTTTTCCCCCCAAACAAAATAAAGCACCAACTCATCTTCCGTCTCACTGTGGCGGGGGTGAGGGGAGGAGGGAGAAACGGGCGCCGCTAAAACATTTGTTTCAAAGCGTGTGGCATTTCACGAAGGTTGACCATTACGTACGTTTTTTTCCTATCAAGTTTCATAACAGAGTATCGTTGTTCGATAGTGACATAGCTGTGGTTTCGAGAATGCTTGTCCGGAGTGGAGTTCCTGCGCGTCTCGGGCGACATTTCAGAGCTCTGATGATGAGCAGACTAAAGAATATCATCGTGACCTTTTATCGAGGTTTAAAGGAAATAGAAAAAGAAAACGGAAGTTGTCAACACTGGAACCAGGTCTATTGTGAGGCGCAGACCAGTGCGGGAGGGAAAGGCTGAGATTGTTGTTCTCACCTTAACTCCCATGACTTCTTTGTGTTG
>NW_024342471.1:21150352-21251519 GCF_902729225.1 Pteropus medius
GGAGGCGTTTGATAGGTTTATAATGGCTTAAGAGTCTGGGTGGGTGTTGTTCCCTTGACAGTCAGAAGGGAGAACTTTGGGGAACAGGATATTTTCAGCAAAGGGGGGAGATTAAAAATGATTCTAACGAACTCGTTATTTTTAAAGAGAATCGACACTTGCTACTTAAAGCATTTTCAAAACAAATGTCAAAAACAGAACCTAGTGGCACAATTTTAACTCAAAGTAGGGGCTGAAATGATAATAAGGAATTTGAAGAGTTTTTGAGAAAAAGTCGATGTAAGAGCCAAGTTAGGGAAGTATAGCAGAGATCGATTATTCGCGTTTTCAAAATAAACTTTCAATATCATTTTTAAAAGCATAGGAGGTTCTAAAGAGATTTTTCCAGCCAAAAAGCTTCTGTCCAAATTCAGACTTTTAGGATGCCTTGTGGCAGGCAAATTTCCACGTTATGTCAATGGCAAATATCAGGCCCTCGGACTAGTCGCCCAAAGCACTAGATGATTTCCATCCACGTGGGAATTCCCCCAAAAAGACCTAAGTGGGAGCTCTGAGGAGGTTTCTGTTTGTTTGTTTTGATTTTGTTCCGCTTCGTTTTGATTTTGTTCTCTCTGTCGCGGCCCGGTGGACTCTTCGGCCTTTGGGATGATGTGATTTTTATCGTCGTTTCTCTAGTCTTCAGAATGCTTTTGTCCTTGAGTGTACACTTCATTTCTCATTCTCGCCTCGTGCTTCTAAGCAGATGTCGACCATCTCCTCCGTCAACAAAATAAGTCCCTCCACAGCTATCGCCCTGGGCCCAACCCTGCAGTCCTTTGGGTGGAGCCAGAAAATGTGAATTCCTGACCCTCCACCACATCGCATCCCGCGGCAGAATGAGCAAAGGTTGATCTTTGAACGTTTCCCCGTTTTGATTCGCATCATCAGAATCCCTCTACCACAGTCCTCCTCGCCTAAGCACACGCTTCTGAAGGAAGCACAACAAAGAGACATCCGCCCACCCACACGACCTAGTCACTCGAGGAGGAAGATGCCACTCTGCTGTCCAGTGGCTGCGGCTCTCCCGTCCGCGTCCACGCGTGGCCGGCCGCCAGCCTTTCGGTGGGAGGTCACTGGCCTTCTTTTGCTTGGCTGCTGGGGTTGGAAACGAAACCAAACAAAATAAAACGGTGACGTGCTGAGTTAGGACAAAACGGGACACATGTCACAGGGGGACAAAATGACAGCTTTACTGCTGCAGTGATTATAAAAACAAAGCAAATTAACCACCAATATGGTTATGGATGAGAAATGAAACAACTTTATTGCAATGTAAATCGAAGGCTTCGAACCTGTTTTAGGAGTGTCAGACCTGAAAAGCTGACGATTTCCCCCAAATTGCCACTAATTGTTATCTTTCCAGTTTTGTTAGTTTTATCTTTCAACCCACTGAAAGCTTAAACTAGAATTATTTTCCCCACTAAAAAACTTTTATTTTGTGGAGTTGGACATTTTCCCTATTTCTTGTTCTCTGTAAGATTTACTTAGCCGCAATAAAACAGTCCCACTTAAAACTTGATCAGATCGGTCCGTTTGAAAAGACACAAACAATAATATCAATTTAAAAAAGTGAATATCGTATTCGATAAGTTTCACTCAAATAGCTTTCTGTATTAGTGTGTCCTGCATATCTTAGGGAAGTACATGGATCCTCGGCATGGAGTTTGCTGTGCAAAATCCTGTTTGCTGTATTTTAAGTTACCGAGCTAAGCCGGGCCGTCATGAATGGCCGTGTGCCGGCTGTGTGCTGCACGTGACCACCACACATCAGAAACCACGATTTAAACTCTGGACTTCCTCTTTTGATTCCAACTTCAATACTGCAGCTTTAGCTGAGAATCTCATTGGTAGTGCCAGCGACAAATTGTTGAATACTCTTATTTTCAATGAAACGAGACTCAGATAAACCCAAAGTGTTAAATAATAGAACCAACTGCTCGTTCATCCAATCCAACATGATTAGATTATTGATCAGAAGCCAGGACCTTACTGTATGCTCTATAATTTCAATAGTCCAGAATTAGCAGAATAAGACGATTTTGCACCAGGGGAAATATATTAACCAAATACACATATGAAAAGAAATC
Organism: Pteropus medius; assembly: GCF_902729225.1. Taxonomy (NCBI): domain Eukaryota; kingdom Metazoa; phylum Chordata; class Mammalia; order Chiroptera; family Pteropodidae; genus Pteropus; species Pteropus medius. The sequence continues at coordinate 21,152,479 of NW_024342471.1, forward strand.
TTATGAAGGTCAAATGGCACTCAGAAGTACATGAAAAATTAGAGTAGGAGTATAGGAGGGTATCAAGAAATGTTTGTTTCATGGTTGATTGAATAAACAGGTGGCCAAATGGTAAGCTCCCCCTGGTCAGGGCTAAGAGCTATTTCCTTTAAACTGAGAAAACCAGACGCCCTCACAGCTGCCTCTTGAAGCCGTACCTTTTGACCAAAAAGCAGATGGCTCATCCTCTCTGAGTCACTCTACAGTCAGCGTCCCGTCTGCTTCCCCAGTAGGACTAAGATATTCTGTGCCTAGCAACATTCTATACATTTTACAAAACAACGTCGCGAGGTAGGTACAATTATCACCACATCACGGATGAGAAAACTAAAAAACAGAGGGCTTAGGAAATATGGTATCACAGCTAGTAAGTGATGCAGCTGGAATTCAACCCAGAAGACCCGATTCTAAAGCCAGGGTTCTTGACCCTTAGACTGTGGCCCATGACTGTTCAGACACCTGCTAGGCATAGATTTATATCTTAATGTAAGATACTTCGAGATGAACAGCCCTCTAACGAACTGGTGCCACCCAAGACTGACAGGTAGACTTGCATCCTCATCACCAGTGAGGTCGCTTTGGCATCCAGTAAGCACAACTTTCTATCCTTATTCCTCTCCCTCCCTCTCTCTCTCCCCCCACCAACTCTGCCTCTTCTTCTCTCTCCCTCTTTCCCTCCCCTGCCCCATTGGGCCAATCATTCGCCTTCTGTATTCCTCACTCATAGATATATGCTAATTCAGTGGTCCCCAACCATTTTGGCACCAGGGACGGGTGCTCCCGTGAGAACCTAGTGTCTGATGATCTGAGATGGAGCTGAGGCGGTGATGCTAGTGCTGGGGAGCGGCTGCAGATACAGATGAAGCTTCGCTTGCTCACCTGCCGCTCACCTCCTGCTGTGAAGCCCAGTTCCTAATAGGCCACGGACGGGTACTGGTCCACGGCCCGGGGGTTGGGGACTCCTGGTCTAATTCCTTGCTGCTCAGAATGCGGTCTACAGACCAGCAGTATCAGCATCACCTAGCTTTGTAAGAAATGAAGAATCTCAGGGCATTCCAGACCTAATGAATCAGAGTCTTCATTTTAACAAGATCCCTACGTGATTCAAACACACGTTAAATTTTGACATGAGTGAGTCTGGTACCTGTCTCCCAGACCCCCACGCAGCTGAGCCAATTTAGAATATTCCCTTGGTTTGGGAGAGTTCACTTCTCATTCTCACTCTAGGACTTTCTTGTTTTCTTAAATGAACTCTTTTTATGCCTCCCCCCGCCACACACACACACACACACAGCGAATCTTTGGGATTTCAAAGAAGAGCAAATGTTGGGGAGATTAACTCCAGGTGGCCCTCTTTTTTATTTTGCCAAGTAAAAACGTTAAAACAAAACAAGAAAACAATCCACAGTTAACTGTAGTTATCCTTTCATGAGCTCAGAATAAAGGACAGAATTTTTAATGGAATACTTAATAAAAATTTATGATTTTGTTGTTGTCGGTCCTGATTAGGAAAAAAACATACATACATACATACATATATATATATATATATATATATAATAACTTCACAGATTAATATTTGTGGATCACTTCAGATTTGTAACCATTTTACCGAAAGTGTCGGGAGCCGAGGTGTCCAGACTTGTCTTTCTCTCCTTCGGGTCACCTATTCGCAGAAAGAATTTATTATCCAAAATTGAGACAGAGAAGTGAAGACATCCTAATAGTTACTTCCCAACAGGCTATACCCATTAATGAAAGCTGGCTATTTCCTGTATGAAAATGTCACGTTCATCTTTGCCCTTAATGGGTTTTGAGATCAAGCATTTTTATCATACAAGAAAAGGTAGCCAGCGTCGTGCAGAGGAGACACACAGAGAAAAGATGCGGAAGTATGTAACATGACATGAGCCTGGAAGTTCCGCTGTTTTCTCTGTGAACAGGAAGTGGTTCCCGATTACATCAACTCACCAAATATTTATAAAGTCTTGACCATAACCTCTAGACTAGAGAGCATCCCCATCACCTATTTATGAATATTTCCCCCTTACGTATAGTCCAGTAGGATGACATCTGTTTCATTCAAAATGAGATCTCCCCGAACCTAACCCCAAAATAGTGAGAAGTAAATGCAACAATTCTCTGTAAGTGGTGTAAGCACAGAGTGAGCCTTAAAAAGAATTAAACTTAATTATCAGTGATAGCCTCCCATCGTCCGTGTGATTAAAACACCTCCTTTGTTTGGCAGGCAAGCTTGTGTATTCATTCAAGCAGTATTTTTGACACACCTACTCTGTGCCAGAGAGTGTCAGAGTCACCAGAGATCAAGGAATGGACGGAGAAGCCACGCTTCCCACCGTCCTGGGGTTGACCTTCCATCCCCTGCCCCACGGGGTTGAGCGAGGATGAAAGGAGCAATTAGCCGGCTCGGCTGCTGTAACACAGTGACACAGACCAGGCGGCTCAGACAACAGGCACTTGTTTCTCTCCCTTCTGAAGGCAAGAAGTCCAAGATCGGGGCGCCGGCATTGTTGGGGTCCGGTGACAGCCGTCTCCCTGACTTGCTCGTGTGATGGAGAAGAGCAAGCTCTCTCCTATCTTTTACTCCGGGGGCACAGATCCCATTCATGAGGGCTCCACCCTCGTGGCCTAAGCACCTCCCAAAGGCCCCTCCCATTGGGGGTTAGGGCTCCAAGACGTGAATTTGTGGGGCACAGTTCAGTCCATAGGAGCATGTGAACTGGTTAGAGAAGTAATCTGCTTGTGGCAAACGTGTAAAAAATCTTTCCTTGTCTTCCATTTATCGAGTATCAGCTGCGAACCAGGGGCTCCTCTGGGATCTGGGGAAAGGCTGTGGCCTGGCGCACCTCCACTCCTGCCACTCATGGGTTTTCTGGACGGTGGGTTCTGCCCCGACTTAGGTTCCATCTTCCTCCCCCTCCTGCTTAAAGCTCTGGTTTTCCACGGTATTTTGTATCCTGCTCTGTATTAACATTTATGACTTGTTTTTTTTATTTGCCTACAAGTTGGTGTCCTCCAGTAGACTGGGAGCCCGTCGAGGTCAAGGACAGGGACTTAATTGTTCCTGTACCTTACCAAATTCTGCACCCCTCCCCACCCTTGGAGCCCCACCCCCCGGAACACCACCTGGCACAGAATGGTCCTCTGTTAATATGCGTGGAATGAATGGATACATTTTATAACATCGCTCCTATGGTTAGAACTCCCAGCGACTTCCCACGCTGCACTTAAAGCCCAATTCTTTACCCCGGCCTCTCCCTCGGCCCACCTCCCACCTCTTCAGCATCAGATAATACAACCCCTCCCCGCCCTTTCTCACAGCTGCCTCTCCCTTCTGTTTCTGAAAACAGCTGATCCACTGTGCCCTCCCAGTCTTTGCCCTGGTTCTCACCTCCACCTCCGATGTTCTTTCCCGGGTTCTTCCCCTTGCCCGCCTTCTCCTCGGCAGTCTGTCACCTCCTCCGAGAGGCCCTCGATGACTACTTCATTGAACTGGCGTCTTCCTAGCCATCCTCTTTCAACCTTTTCAGGTTGAATTTCTTTAATGCCGCTTATCGTTGTGAAATTATCTCGTTGCATAGATTTCAAGTCATGTTTCTGCTAGAACAGTGGCTCTTACCAGGGGGGTGGTTTTGCCTCCCAGGGGACATTTACTAATGTCTGAAGACATTTTTGGTTGTCACAACTGGAGAGGGGGTGTTACTGGCTTCTATAACAGGGAGGGGCTGGGGATGCTGAACACTCCACAATACAAAAGACACCCCTGGACCGACGCAGCTGAGAGCCATGACATGACACACACACACACACACACACACACAAAGCAGTGTCTAGTCCACAATGCTAACAGTGTCAAGACTGAGACTCCTTGCACTAGACCATACACCATGAGGACGGCGGAGTCTCTGGTTCTTCTCTATGTACTTGTGGTCTCAAACAGTGCCTGGCACACACATTCTTTTAAGAAGCATTTGTAGCATGGATAAACAAAGTTCCGTGTTAGAAATATAAGGGGTAATGTGACAGAAGGATCTCTACCGCATCATTTTTGAATGAATGGGATCTGAATTCAATGCCATGCCATTAGACATTCTCCAGTAAAAGGACGTTATTTTAACTTGCGAATGGTCATGTTGATGGGACAGATGGGAGAGTGAGAATTGTTGGGGGGCGGTGGGGTTCACTCACCTCTATTCTTGAGGATACTCAAAGCTTCACATTGCTCCCTGTTCAAGGGACTCAAAGTAAAGATAGCACCCATCTGTGTCATGACAGAAGCATTTTTCAAAGATTTTTCCGGGAAGGGAAGAATGAAAAAAAATAATAAAAAGGCTGATTTAATGATAAATAATCATGCCCTGCCTCTGACATTAAAGGGCACCATTGTCTCAGCTCAGCGACGTAAATCATCGTAATGGACGGATCTTTTAAAAGTAACATGGAATTTAAACATGGGAAATATGAGGCCCTCGCAGGATGACTGTGGAAATCATCCGTTTATTATCTAGGTGTGCTTAATAGTGTGCCGCCTGATGAAGAATCATTTGCCAACCCCGAGGAATGGCTCGTTTTTCGATTCGATCACTCAGGCTAGCACTGCCTAAGACTTCTCTTCCTGCCTCCACCTCTTCCCTCACGACTTCCTTTGTCACTGTCTAGAGAGAGCGTGTCACAGCCGTAACTTCCGTGAGGGCATCCACTAAGCAGTTTCAGAGGAACAAGGTGGGTTCACCATGAGCTGCTGCGGTTAGCGACAAATCAGCCTGTAATTGGCGAGAATGACTCATTCGAAAGGGATTATTAGCTGAATGTTAATTGATTAGTGGAACTAAAGCAATTAAAGGGAACAGAGCCTGAGCCCGTCCCCGCCCATCCCCAGCACGGGCATCTGTCCCCGTGACTCGCCCTCGTGAGAGGCGTGAGTCTTCCTGGTCTGCGAGGTGTAGTCTTCTTTGTGGTTTCCAGAGTATCCTGAGAGGCTTTGACATCAAGAAATGGAAATTGAATAGACAAGTAAAAAAAAAAAAAAAATGCTTTATATGTCTGCATCAGACAGGATCAGCTAGGTTATGCTGTTACAACACACAACCCCCAGCCACAGTGACTTAGCACCTGAAAGCTTTCTTTGTGTTCATGCTGCATATCGAACATGAGTTGAGGTCATGGGCTGCACAGGTGGCAAGCCCATGAAACTGACCAGCGTAATAAACAACACCCTCACCCCAAACACAATGACCTACACCAAAGCCTCGTATTTTACTTGTGCTGTGGAGAGGGCTCTGTTCATCATCATCCCTAAATTCTAAGGAGACCAGACAGTTGCTTCCTGCCATGAACTTGGAGGAAGAGGACGACCGAAATGCCTGAAAGCAGCTCTGCTTATTACCCTCATGCCTAATGCTTTATGCAGGTAGAGGAGGTTAGTCGTCATCCTCACACCGATAATTGATGCCATTATGCAGCTGTGGCTACGTGCCAGGATCCGTGCTCATCACGTTATGTGCATTATCTCGCTGGATTTTCACAGAAGCGCTGTGAAGTGGAAGGCATTACAAACCCCCGTTTCTGAGAGGACCACAGAGTGAGGTCCCTTGCCCCCTGTCAGACCTGGGAAGTTGCAGAGCTGGGTTTCGGCTGTGGTTTGCTCGACTCCACGGCCCACACTCACCCCCAGGCCCCACCAGTCGCCCGTCAGTGAGGCCCCTCCCGATTCTCCATCCAGGGCCTCTGGAAGTGGATTGGATGCGGCCGGTGCGGGTGGTTCCCAGCATGATTTTAGGTAGCACATGGAACTGCATTTTTTTTTTTTAATTTAATAGTAACATTATTGAAATATGCATTTGAAAAAGATATAACTAACACGGCCCAATCGTGGTCTAATAAATATTATTGCCTAAGTTGAGGCTTAACTAAATATTTACGTTTAAAAATAGTCAACTTTTAAAAGTAGGTAAATATAATAAGACTACTACACAGATGCAGGAAAATGTGAAAGCGGCAAATAATTGATACGGGTTCGAAAATATTCTTTTTATGTAACGAGTCAGTTGAACAGCCTATTGTCCGTGAAGACAGTCCGCGGACTGGAGAACGCTCCACGCCACCTGCCTTGGGAAGTGTCCCTCGTTTCCCTTCCGACCTGTCCCCACGCCAGTGGTTAAGAGCATCGCCCACTGTGCTCAGTACCCTCTTCTAGAGTTTAGGGCCAATGATATTGTCTGCTAGTTACATAACATGTCTATTTTCCTGATTGGACTCTGTCCCTCTCGTGGAATTTTATTTCTCTTGGTATTGCCAATTCCTGGACCAGGTAGCTATTTTTAAGTAAAATCATAGACCTTGCTTCAGAAGAGTCTGCCATGTATTGAGAGAGAAGCATCGTTCCAGTGGTACTCTGCAGCAGGTGACAGGTAAAATGTTCAATCCAAACTGGTTTATAGGAAATGTCCCGGCTCATGTAGCTGATAAACCCAGAGGTAATTCATACTTCAGGGAAGGCTTAATCTAGCAGTTGGACGTATCCCCCAAGAAAGCAACTTCTTTCTGTTGTCAAGGCTGCCTTCTCATGCGGCTCTAAGATGATGGCTGGAAGACCCTGGAGGTCTAAGCGTCCTCATTTACATCCAACAGGGAAGAGGAAGTGTTTTTCTCCCTCTTTCCTGGTAATTGTGTGGGTAATCATGGGAGTGGACCACTTCATGTCACGTGCCAAGTTCCTAAACAATCTCAGATTTCAGGGGCACGAAATGCACTAATGGGCTTAGCCTAGGTCACCTCCTCTAGTGCTAGACCTAGAAGTGGGGTTCAGGTCCCCAGAATCCTGCAGGTCTCTAACGGACACAGGGGCTAATAGGAGGGGGAGAGTAGGATGGACGTTGGAAGGCAGCCAGCAAACAGTCACTCCCTGCAGATAAGGAGAAACATGAACCCGAAGCATTCTGTAACGATTATTGAACACTCCCGCATCACCTTGAAAGGAATTACTTTGTCTTTGCCCCACCACAGGCGACCGATGCCTTTCAATCAGGTTACCCAAACGTGCAGGGCTGAACTCTGGCTCTGCCCGCCCTGTGCCGCGTCTCCCTCCCGCCGGAGCTGGCGCTGGCTCTCATTCCACGGCTCCCTTTCCCGGTTTTGCTTTGCGTACCATTCAGATTGTGAAAACACTTAATGCGGGACGGAGCTCTGAAGTTCCCTACTCTACGCTGAGCTCTGTCTGGTTTCACCTCGTTCAAAACGTCTCCCCCGATTTGTCTTTCAGTGGATTTTTCCGGGTGTTCTTCTAGTTTAAAAATATATTGGGATTATTATTAGATCTTACTCATTACCGCTGGGAGACTGTTTTCAAACAGATTTATTCTTCTCTCTCATTTGCTCAATATTTGGTTCCTTATGTAAAGCGCTTTTCTCCTCTTAGGCCTTCTTTTTAGAAATTTAAACATTGGAAGAAAGAAACTAGGGGGAGAGGATCAATACTCCATATTTGTGGGATTGCGGGCAAAACATATCCTGCTTTTCTCTGGCCACGTGGCACAGAGGTTAGAGGACACAAACCATGAAGGCCTGCTGTTCCAGCGCGGTCCACAGATTTGGAGATTTGGTTTGTTCAGCCTACGCTGCGTTTAAAATAAATGAGTGTGAGTTACCAATTTTTTTTTTTTTTTGATGAGAGGCTTCATTTAAAACTCAGGATATTTCACATTTAAATCTGGATGTAGGGCCCCTTTGGACACCCGATTTGAACACAGTGATGCCAGCGCCCTGTACAGCAACAATCGGCTATCACTGTCACCATTGGGTTTGCCGCCCCCGATGTGGTTACTGAGTCAAGACTCAAACCCAGCAGCGTTCCGGGCCTCTGTGAGTGAGAAGAGGTTGGGGGAGGGCTGGCCACAGGTTCCCACCGAGGGTGAGGACTGGTGCCAGTGGGTAGGAACCGACTCTTCACATGGAGTGTCCAGAGGCAGTGCCTGGGACATTGGCCCCCACGCCGCCAGCCCACGTCATGTAGGTGACGACTCTGCCTGGATACGAATCCACATCCCACCACTCGGTAATTATGTCACCATGGGCGAGTTGTGTGCTCCCTCCAAGTCTCCATCCTCGTTTATAAAACAAGGACAATATTAGAACCTATCCGCAGCATTATTCTGAGGAGTAAATGAATCCACGAGCCGCCAAAGCATTCAGCACAGTGTTCATCCAGGAGTGATAGCCTCATGCAGTCAACGTCATTACTGTTGTTATCGTTAATACTATCATTTTGGGTCCATTTTACTTTTTCATACCAGTACTTTCCTTTCCCTCATCTCCTTTTCTCTTAGTCTCATTTCATTTTATTTGGCACATTTCACAGCACCCTTACAGAAAAGGTGGTGGGCAACATTTGTATGGCCAACAAAAGCCACGGAGAGCCTAAGAGCTGGGATCCAGCCCACACGACCAGCCAGAATCTGGACTTCGTGAAATGCCATCTTGATTTCTTCTACTTGTGAAAAGGCCAGAAGCTACTGGCTTCTGAGGCTGTTGTTGGCCCCACGAAGAGGTCCTTGTCCTTACAATCCTGGCCACGTTCCAACCATGCGAACGCCCTCTGGCTCCCCAGCTCACTGGTTCGTGCCCCCATTCACTTCCTGCAGGAAGTGCTCGCAGGTTGCTCTGTGGGTCCAAGTTAGTACCACACCTGCCATGAAGACCGAGGAACGGAAGTCCAAAGGCCAGGGAACGGCCCGGGTTTCACATTATGATTCTGTGTTTCTGGATGAAGAATCTTCCCGTCCTTTGCCTTCCCCCCTCTCTTCTTCCCTTTCCACCTCTTCTCTTTCTCTCTCTCTCTCTCCCTCTAATGCTGTGGAATAGCACTGGGATTGAATAAGGGGAGAAGAAAGCTTTTAGGACCATAATTGAACAGTTTGGATTGTTCCGGGGGAAAAGGGTGAAGATATTTAAGTAAGCATCAGCATCCCCTGGAAACCTGTTAGCATTTCATACTCTCAGGCCTCACCCCAGACCTACTAAACAAACTGGGGCTGGAGCCACACGGTCCGTGTTTCCACAAGCCCTGTCGGGAACTCCGATGCCCACCAGTTTGAGAACCACTGGTTTAAGTGGAGGTTGTGACTCTGCTGACTTTGAATCTGGTTGGCTTTTGCCTTTTTTATCCCTTTTTAGTCCCCATTCTTAATTCCAGGTCAGCCTTGTGAGAACCAGATTTCTCTCTTCCATTAATTCTTCCTTATGGTAAATAGATGTCTCCACTTTTCGTTTGTTAAAACTCCAATAACATGCGGAGTGGGCCGGCCTTGGCGATTCCCACAGGAGCTCATCAAGAGTCTACGTAACCGTGGTAGGGAAGAGGCGTACCCCAATTTTCTGTGGCAGGGTAATGTGTCTGAGAAAGCTGTTTGCTAGGGGGCAGGAGAGGAAGCTGCCAGTTGGTATGTTAGGTAACAGTTATGTATCCAGATATTTGGTCGTTTCAGGCAAATAAAAGTTAGAAACAGTGTTTCATTGAGGTTACTTGAAGGCGTCTGGAGACCTGAGTTATGTTTTTAACTATTTCCCATCCTCCTTCCACAAAAGACTGTGAGATGACATTCGATAAAGGACAAAAATAATAAAATCATGAAGGGGGGGTGAGAATAAGAGGTTCATAATGAAGGCACAGAACAATTGTATTAAAAAAAAAATACCAAAGCTAAGAGGAGCTACTACAACTGAATACAAAGCAAAATTCGGAGGTTCCTGGCTGCAAAGGCAAAAAGAGAAACATGATGAGTCACAGAGCCTTCATTCTCTAATAAGAAAGCAGACACATTCATCAGGAAAGACAAACTGTTTCCTAGCACTAGACTCTAAGAGAAATTTATTGTGGAGGACCTTATGTAAGGTACATGAGTATGTATATTTAACACGGGTCTCCAGTGTTAGCCATGGGATTTATCTGCCTTTTACGGAAGTAAATTTCAGAACTCAGCAGGTTGACAGTGTCTCTTCAAATTTACAGTGTCAATGTGCAGTAAAGTAGCTGCTTCCCATACCAGGTTTTACTGGACCGTCTATCAATATTTGATCAAATTGGGCCAAAGTTTCAAACTGCCCTTAAATTATATCCAGAGAAAGTGCTTATCCATGCAGAATGCCTGAGTGGGCTTCAGAATTGCGTCCCTATGAGCTGGAAGCATCTTTTTAAAATATATCTACCCCATTTTCTCTAGTCCCAATCCTTTCTTAGAATGCTTATAATGTAAATCGGTCTGCAAAATCCATAGTTGCTCATAAAAATGCCAGCACATTGGCTCATTTCATATACAGGCTTTTGCTGCAAAATTGTGTACATTGTTGTCCACAGAATATACACAGAATATAAAATGAGAGTGGCGCCGAATGAGCCTAAAAGATCAATTGAGATGATAAAATGTCATCTTTGCTCTGCCTACATTTTTGATATTTGTATGGAATAATTACATGAATAGGTCCGATGGTTTTATTACCATGGAGATGTATTATTTGTAATTGCTTTCCTTCTTGTCTGAACTGGATTTCCAGGACTCTGTTGGAAAATGCCCCTCCCGTACTTCTCTGAATGCCCCCATTCCATCCAAAAGTGAATTCTTACCCCCTGGGAATGGGAATGTTTCTCCTCCATCCTAAAACACTCTGATCCATGTTCTTCAAATCCCAGGAAGGAGCCCCTGCTGTGATTATTAAACGGTCTTGCCCACAGACGTGTCGCTGTGCTTCATGGGTGTTTTATTTCACCTTCGAGTTTGAGAATGTTTGAATGTCTGGTGCGAGACGCTCAGGGTGGGTGTTCACAGCCTTTCTAGGTTGGGTCTTGTCCCTATAGCACAGATGTAAACTATACAGCTTTTAACCCAATGGGAAATGATATCACAGGTGGAGACAGGCTTGTATCCAAAAATTCTTCCTCCGAGTTGTTAAACATTAAGATCTCAATATAAACCTCAGGGTTCAGAGATATTTCCCCCTTTGGGATCTTGACAATTAACCAAATGATTTTTGTGATTTACATTTTTAGATTCTACATAGAAAACTAGATGTTTTAAGTGTTGGAAGATTTGACAGCGGTGTTAATATAAAGCTAACGTGGTTCAAGTTTTAGCTGCAGTATTCTGCTTGAAGTCTTGGGTTTTGGTGGTTTTTTTTTTTTATTAGTTGCCAGGTTGTCATGGTTCAAATGTCATTTTTGTCCCTTATAGTTAAAAACGACAGTAGCAAAAGCAGTTGAAGTGAGTATTTAGTGTAAACCAAACCCATGGGAAACAGGAATTTCAAGGAAATTGCTCCTCCCCGGAGTTTTCTAGTGTTTTAGAAATTTTCTGTTTTTCCGAACAGGCAAATGGTCCACTAAAAAACTGCACATTGGCGAGCATTCTGTGAACATTCGGCATGGGGAATCTGACTCCAGTATGTGCCTGTGTGCCTCTGTTTGCACCATTAGTGTTAAATGTCTGTCATCTTTTCCATTGTAGTCACTGTTTTCCTGGGATTTATTACTCAGCTCTAAAAACTGGCTCCAGGCTACAAATTGCCATAAAGGGGAGACCATTTGTTTTGGGAGTTTGGGTTTTTTTTTTTTCCCCTGACCGAAGCAGTGTAGGTGGGAAGGAAAGAGAAGGCATTCCACTCTCATTTTTTGAGTAAAAGAAAAAAATATGGTTGTAATTATAACCAGAGCATACAGTTTGATATTTTACCCAAATAAATACATACAGCAGTGATTATCTTATCTGAAACCGTCGGCTGAGGCACAGAGGTGATCGTTGTGGGCGGGGCCAGATCTTTGTGCTTTCGGGGGAAGCCACATCACATCCGCTCCCTTTCCTCTGGCTTTTCCTGATTTGTACTGTAAGGAAATTCCCTCCATTGAACGAACCTTTATGCTGCGCCTCAGCACCAGGCGTGCATGACAAGAGACGAAAAACTTGGTAATTAGTCCCTGACCTCAAAGAGCTCACGATCTAGGTGGGAAAGGACAGTAAATCAGTGGTTTCTAACATTTTGTGCTCGCCTTGCAGATAACGGTAAGCGTGTAACCCCAGAACACGTCTATCACGCATCTATTAATTATACGCATGTGCCCTCGTACACGTAAAAAAATGTGCTTCGTTAAAAAATATACAAAATGGAAATTTTTTTTACAATGAGATATAAATAACATTTCTATTCTATATTAGCATATGTGATATATATTACATATCATAACTATATAATAATTATATGTATGTGTATATATTTTACATACGTATGTAATTTTATTCTACTTGAAGTATTTTTAAAAACTCTGGCTCTTAGTTTTAAAAAATTTATAGTAAGAGAAAACTGATCAAATATGCTTCATAATTTTTGAAATCTTGGTTCATCACTCAGTTCGTGATACACTGATTCAAATGTCTGATTTACATTTTTTTTTTTTTTGGTTTAAATGACTGTCCTGGCTAATATAAAAATGCCTGGATCCAAATGGATACCGTTAAGCTTAGGTAATAAAATCTGCATATCCATGTGTATAGGCACACCTACGCCGCCCTGCCTGGCAAGAGGCTGAACCTTCAGGAAGGGGCGAAGGGTCACGTCAGCCTTCCACCTTGATGACCTTCCCCTCCTCCCTCATAATAGGTCCACTGGTCTGATAGATGACACATTCACATCCAGAATGAGTCAAGGCACCATGGTCAATGTATTTTTTTTTTTTAAGATAAAAATTACTATTTTTTTTACACAAAAATAAATATCGATTCAAATTACTATGTGTTCTTTCTGTACCAAAATGGATCCTCTTTTGCATCTCAGGGGTACCTGCAAAGTCCTCCAAAGGAAGACTAATTACACAAGTAGACCCCCTTCAGCGTGGGGGAGGCCGTGATACAGTAGCTTCTTGCTCATAGGTCCCATGTGCCCTGCAGATGTTCTTTGTCACTTTTTTCTTTCTAAGCAGGAAATCACTTCCGGTCCTGAGTAAGTGAAACCACAGGTTTCTCTCCCAGCGCGTACACACACACACACACACACACACACACTTTCGCACACATACACGTTGCTTGAATTCACAAGCAGCCCCCAAGAATAATCACAGCTGGAGTCGGTCTGAGTTCAAGTTTGCAAGAAGGCACAATGGGTTTTCATTGTTTTCACTGTGCTCTCGTTACTCGTCTGCATGTTCTCTCTGTCATGCCACCTCACGTCCCAACAACTGTATCCCTAAGACTCCTGCAGAAGTCAGAGTCCCTCAGCATCCTCTCATATTCTTTTAAATAATAATAATCAGACAAGCCAGTGAAATCTCTATTGTTATTCTTATGTCATATAAAAAAATAGTCATGTTTGTTAGGATGAAACTTAGACAATTCAGATGAGTGAGAAAGTGCAAGTTAACTATCATATTCATAACTAATATGCTGTTAACACTTTGTTGTTTTGCCTTTCTGTATATTTTTATGTTTTTTAAACCAAAATATTACTTAAAGTGTTTACTATTTTGTCATGCTCTTCCCACATTGATTATATATCTCAAGATCTTTTCATATGTTTTCTTTTCATATTTTTAAATGGTCCTCTAGAACTTCATTTTTAAATAACAAAATCACATGTCATTGAATAGACAGACTCTGAATCACTTAATCAATTCCTATTGTTGGGTATTTAGGTTGTTTCCAACCTTTTTGCTTTCACGACTACATTCTAATGAAAAAAATATAGCTAAATATTTGAACACATCTATGATAATTTTCCTAGGATGACTTTTAAAGTATACACATGCACGTGTGTGCTCATGTGTACACACGTATGTACATATATACTCAAACACGTATATTCATATACATATGAAAGAAATAGCTCTTTCCGATGCATATATTTCTACCGCAAATGCTGTCATAGCACGTGTGCCGTGTGATACCTTAGCTCATCTGGGCGGTTGAGAAAAAAATTGCTTCTCAGGGACGGTGAGGGCTACCCAGAAAACTGCAGCCTGAGCAACAGTAGGAAGAAGGAGAGTTGGCGGAAGAGGACATCACTTTCCAAGTAGAAGGAGGAACACGTGTGAAGGTTGGAAGGGGTGAAAATATGTCGGGTCCAAGGTAGCTGCAGCATAGGTTGGCCGGAGTGTGGATAAGAAGGCAGACAGGCAGAAGACGAGAGTAGAGAACATGGAATTTGCTCTGTGGACTTTATACTTTGCAAACAGCACAGTGGGGCCAGTGAAGATTTTAAGTGGAGGAGGGAGTAGTTAGAGTTCTAAAAATAATAATAATAATCACGGTGGTCACAGAGGAGAAACCTGCCTAGAAGGACACAAGACTACAGCTAGGAGAAAGGTGGGGACGCTGCTGAAATCGTCCGGATGAGAGGGCCGTGGGCACGGTGCGCGGAAGAGTCAGGGATGGGACCTGGGAGCAGTTTCGAGCCATTAAGAAGCAGAGTCGACAGCGTGCTGGCCATCTGCAGGCTCCTCTCTGCCCTGAACTCAATGTAGCGGTTTTGTGAGGTAGTGTTGGTGGATAACAGATACGGAGCCCTTGCTCACACGTCCAGAGTAAGTACTGACCGACCGAGAGGATCGCGTTAGCGAAAGCCAAGCTCACTGAGTTTCCCACCCTATCTTCCTCTACCCGGATGACGCAAGTGGATTTCGTAGGTAGTGCTGAGAATAACGTGGGTTCATCTTTAGAAAGAATGGCCTATGAACACATCCCACCTTTGGCCGTCTTTAAACTATCTCCTTGTTTCAATGAAGAGGTAGCTAGCAACACGAGCGGCAGAACCCTGCGTGGGGAGGCCTGTTAGTGATGTCCAGTGAGTCACCGAAGCTGCTCGTTGGGGATGGGTTTTCTCGACCTGGAAATTGTGACTTCTAGACAGGAGGTGAACGGTGCTCTCTTTCTCCTTGTTGGTTAGTCGCTGTGATTTGGTGTCATACTTTTCGGCTGAGATAGTGCATTAAGGTCCCGGACCTGCTGTGGAAGTTGGGCAGGTCTCTGAGTGGTTGACACAGTGGCCTTTCTAACTCCGAGAAGTGCTAGATGCAGGAAAATCTTTTTCGCACTTTATTTGTTCCAGGAAGGACTTTGTGTGGGGAGTGAAACGTGTTCCCCTAGCCTGTACTCTAGAGATTATACATCTTCTAGAGCTTCGGTGCCCATGGGACCCAGGCAAGTGACACAGATGAACAAACAGACAGGTATCATGGAACAGTGAGATGGTGGGACTGTGCTAAACTGAATCGTCCTTAACTTTGCTTACGAAGGAAGCTGTGGGAATGTGAGCTCAGCGTTGCTGAATCTCTCGATTATTTTTCAGTTCATTCAAAAATATTTTTCAAATTGGATTCTTATAAAAGCCTATGTATAAGATATATATGAATTATCAAGCATACCAATAAAGTGAGCGCCTGTGAGCTCACAACTCAATCCGATAGAATATTACGGTGTTGAATTTTCCGGTGTAACCCTCCCCAGTCACATGCACCTTGCCTTTTCAGCAGCCACTGCCCTGAACTGGGTGTTAATAATTCTCTTGCTTTTCTTCATAGTTTTACCACAAGGGTTTGACTTCCAAAACAACATGGTTATTTGGCTTGTTGCACATTTACAAGGAGGCAAGTACAAAAATATTCATAGCAACATTATTTGTATTAGCAAAAAACTGGAAGCAACCAAATATCTATTAATAGGAGAATGTAAAAATAAATTATGTCTTGTTCATACAACGAAATACCATGCAGGCATGAAGACAAATACACCACAGCTATGGGAACCACATGGATGAATCTTTGAAAGAAATATGCCAACGTCAGTTACAGACCATAGAGTAGTATTTTTTTTATAAAGTTCAAGGTCAGAGAAGCTTTCCTTTTTCTTAAGAAATTCTGGAAACTAGGAGTTGTGTTATGTAGCAGTTTTTCAAATCTTGGAAAGTAATTTATTTTATGAAAAACTACTACTGTAAATGCCAAATAAAATACACAGTGTCTTTGGATGAAGTCCTTCCTGGGAGCTATTTGCTTCTGACCTCTGTTCCGAGGCCTTGTCTCAACTCTTGTTTTGTCACCCCTGTGGGGCGAGAGGTCAGAGCTGTCTTGCTTTGGTATCTTTTCAGACCTTGGGGTCTGGAGGGGATTTAAACTAAAGGCTGCAGAATGCAGTCGTGAGCAGAGGAGTGATGGTGAGAACCGGGCCATTCGAAGTGAGGATGATAACGCAGTGGGCCCACAAAACGAGACCAGACACACCCGGATTCAGAAAGCAGTCAACAGCAGGCCACGCAGCAGGGTAAGCTGCAAGGCCGTCGGCCACTCCAACGACATGTTAGCGATTTTGCCCGGTACCAGCCCACGGCGCTCCCCAGGAGAATGCTGACTGGCCCTAACGTGAACAGTTAACATTTATGGGGCACTTATCATGTGCCAGTTACCTGTAGCACCTCATTTGCGTCTCACGACCACTCTGTAAGGCAGATAGCATTATCAATATTAGTCTCACGATATCACCAAGGACACGAAAACACAGAGAGAGTAAGCGGTTTCCCAAAGTCACACCACCAGTCAGTGGTGCAGTTAAGATCTGGACTCAGTCAATCTGCCTCCAAGTTTTTATCCTTAACTACGAGGCTAAAACACTTCTTTTTTATTGCTCCTCCGAACGGTGGGTTTTGGTGAAGATGCAGGCGCATGAAATTGACAGGTAACACCATTCTTAAGGTTTTCAGTTTCACTAGAAGTCGAGCACGGACTTAAGAAATAATCAGCCTGGACTTGCCTGACAGGAAATTCACAGTTTCATCTTTCAAAGAGAAAGTTCTAACTAGTCAGCCAAGAAGCCAAGATCAAACACAGCAATGGTCAGCAAGAGTCAACAGAAGGTTTTCTGGGCTCCTGGTCAATTTTTACTCTGGTGGTTCTTTCCAATCGGGTCCATTAACTCTAATGTGATAGGGATACAGAGACTTTTAAATGGATCACAAGGAGATGAAAAGTTTCTCAAGACAATGAGCATTGCTTTTCTAAAATAAAATTAAAAAAATTTTTCTGGTTGTAAAAGGAACACACATGCATTGTAAAGAATAAGGAAGAAGTTAAAAATCACCCACAGAGATCACCACTTAATATTTGGACTAAGCCTTTTCAAAGGCTTTTTCCATATAGACAGATAAAATTTCATAGACAATATAGTTACGTGGAGCACGTTGTAATACAATAGAGTTTTTTAACCTGGTTTTCACTTGATACTTATGGCAGATATCTTTCCTTATCGATGAATAATGGTGCACACAAAAAATTTTAGTGATTATATATATTCCTTTGTAAGGATGCATTGTATTTCACCTATTTCCTTAACCCTATTGCTGGATAAGTAGCTTTTTTTTTTTCACTTTTTCTATTCTAAACAACACCAAGATGAACATCCTTGTATTCATATTCTTGCACATTTGTCTGTTTATCTCTTTGGGATAGAATCCCAGAAGTGGAATTGCTAGAGTATGCCTATTTTAAGGCTTTTGATACTTAATGCCAAATTGCCCTAGAAAGGAAAATTTATTGACTAGCGCATAAAGGGCTGACTTACTGGGATTTAATATTCACTAGCTTTGAAGGAGCTATGGCAGCCTGTCATGTCTGGGGCCTGAAGGTCCCCTCTGATTTACATCAAAACATTTGAGTTAACAACATTCAGCCTTGTCAGTCACCCACAAATTATAACAGGCCTCCTCTGTCTTTGTCAATAACAAAAAAAAAAGGGAAAAATTACCCCCAAATGGCATAAAAATTAGGAACCAGACAAGTAGTCACTGGAAGAAGACAAGTCAGACAACAGTGAAAGAATCTCAGATCTGGCATGGAGGGCGTCAGGTGAATCTGAGTCGCTCGGGTTTAGAGAGAAAGGCTTGTAGCATCGATCACCTGCACGCATGGATAAGCACCCAGAGCTAGGCACAGAGAAGGTGCTGCACATCTGCAGGGAACGGAAAAGTGTGTCGATTTTTCTCTGTGGAAATCTGATTTCCAGCTTTTTGAATTCCATGTTGAACGGGAGCCTGGGCAGGAGAACATAATATGCAAAAGAAGCAAAGATTTTCAACGCCGTATGTGTCATCTTCGTTTCTTAAAACAGCCTCGGTTGGAGAGAGGCAAGTGATCCACATGCAACAGCATTAGGGAAACACACACACATTCAAAATGTGTGCCTTTAACCTATATAGGTTCTCGCAAAAGGATATCGTTTCAGGTCTGATACATACAAGCTGGTATTTCTAGAAACTAGTGTGAGTTCCTTTTTTCTACTCTGCTTTATCCACTTTGCATCTTGTAACAAATTTCTCCAAGAGAAAAGAAAGCATCCTTATCAGTCTCAAGTCTAACAAATGTCAAATTCCGAACCACATTACTTTGTGTCTCTATTTAACATCGGAGCGGATGGCTTTTTGACAGGTTTATAGCTGACGAGTTCGATAGCCAGTCATGCAGGACAATTATATTTGAGCTAATT
The DNA here is from genome assembly GCF_902729225.1 of Pteropus medius. Classification (NCBI taxonomy): domain Eukaryota; kingdom Metazoa; phylum Chordata; class Mammalia; order Chiroptera; family Pteropodidae; genus Pteropus; species Pteropus medius. The sequence continues at coordinate 21,171,045 of NW_024342471.1, forward strand.
TGATGAATCAACTTGATGTTCCCCCATGGTCCCCATGGCCTTCATGAGCGTATGTGCTCAATTTTCTGCTGGAGGTCAAAAATCAGCTTTGAAATTTGGCTAATCCCATCACATCCGCAGAGCCCGTCTGGCGGAATAATCTTTGGACGTAGACTCTTGACGGATGCCAGAAATAGGAAGAGCCGCTTGGTAATGTCGTTAGGACCATCCTTCGGGCCCTCGTAGGTTGGGAGATCAGGTTCCAGGAGCCAGCAGTTGCCTGGGAGTGCTCGAATAATTTTCTGGTGAGGGAAGCGAAGAGTTCATCCTCGAAGCATTTGGGGGTCAGACCCTGGGGAGACATTATTTCTTGTTGTTGGATTCGGTTTGATAGGGATTTGTGAGAACTGATGAGGAGGCGTAAAGATTTCCTGAGTTACTTTTCCCCATGTCCTGAGTATTTTTTTTTCCCAACTCCCTGCTTCCCAGAGGCCCGCTAGCAGAGCAGCTCAGTGCATGGGCTTGGGGGCGAGGGTGCCAGGGCCTACGTACACCCTGCTCTGCCACAGCCTCCTCACTGTGCCACTCTGGCCCGGCCTCTTCATTCCTCCGTGACTTGCCTCGCTCCGGGAAATGTAGATAATAATCGTTCGTATTGCACAGGATTGTGCTGGGATTAAATATAACAATACATGTAAAGGACCATAGACAGTGCCTGGTACATGGTAAACTTTCAGATATGGAAAATTGTTGACTACAGACCAGTAATCTTTTTTAACGTTCCATACCCAGAAAGTTACAGGACTTGATTAATCCAAATAAAGTAAATGCTACTATTTGCGTTGCCAGCTGATATTATTTCTTCCAAAATCATTAGCAAAAAAAAAAAAATTTGCCATCATATAGTAAGACTGACTTCCCAAATTGAGAATAGCCCTTTTTACAGCTGAGAGTTACTAATACGTGGACAGGCTAAAAGTGGGTGGCTCACTGCATCATAAGTTGGGTTTTCTGGGGACTTCGTTCATTCATTTTACATACCTTTATTGAGTGCCTTCTCTACATGCCAAGGTCAATGCGTGATGGGAAGGAGGAGGAGAATTTGGAGACAGACAAGCTCTATCGACTTCTACCTACGTGAGCACATAACTTAACCTCTCTGAGCCTCAGAGTTGTCATTACTAAACTGAGATCAGTACACCCTGCCTCATCACGCTGCCTGTGGGAACTAAATGAGACAGTGCACGTAAAGGGCCCTCCTCGGTCAGTACCAGGCACGGAGAAGGCGCTCGGCGAATGCTGTTCTTATCTCGGAAATTTCCTTTAGTTTCCCTTTTCAGTGATCAAAACCCACTTTTTAATAGTAAACGGACGACAGTGGTAGTGTTGTAGGCAAAGACATCTGGAGAGCCTAGCCCAGGACGTAGGGCACATTACATTCTCGATAAATTCTCGAATACACCAACGAATAAATGACTCGCTTGAGCTCCATTTACAGTAAGAATATACTAATTCAGCACATGGAAGAGAGTGGGTAGTGACGGCTAAGAACATAGAATTCAAAGCCAAATAGAACTAGGTTCAAACTCAGGTTTGCCAGCAGTAACTCAGTTTCCTCATTTGCGCATTGAGTGAAAATCTAGCTATGTTCGAGGGTCATCAACGTCTAAGTCGTTGATACGTATTAGCTTTTATTATTATATTGCAAAATAAAGTGTTTGCCCTGTACAGACACTGAAAGTGTATTTATTTGGCATCTTCTCCGTGCCAGGCACTAGACACGGGGGATAAAGATGAACAAAATAGACAAAGTCCCTGCCCTCATGATGCCGACATGTCAGAGAGCGAGACAGACTATGCCGCAGACAAACCCAAGTTTAAACAGGGCGGGGTTCCTGGGAAGATAATGAAAGAGAAGCGTGTGGCTGGGAATGGGTAGGTTATCTTAGAGGAGGTGGTCAGAAGAGGCTCCATTGAGGAGGGACTCGTTAGCAGAGTCTCCAGTGAGAAGAAGGAGCCAAGCATGTCACGATTTGAGGGTGGAGACTTCTAGGCTGAGGGAAAAGCAAGTGCAAACGCCCTGAGGCTGGCTCCGGAGTTCTTGGCGCATCATAAACAAGAAAGAGTGGAGGGAGCATGACCCGCACTGAAGTCCAAGGTATGTGGGAGCCCGCTCCTTTTGGACCGTAGAGGCCAGAATAAAATATTTGGATTTTACTCCGAGTACGATGCCCAGCCATTGGCAGGTTTTTTCACAGGTGGCTGACATAGTATGATGTCCTTTTCAAGGTCATTATTCTGGCAGGTGTGTCAACGATAGGTGAGCAGAGAGTTTGCAGGAACACAAGTTAGGTAGCTCCTGTCCAGGAAGAAAGAGATGCTCACCGTGGGGACAAAGCGGGGTGGCAGTGGCGAGAAAGATGCGAAGGACCCCGGACACGGTTTGGATGTAGATCCACAAGGTGGAGGAGTGAGATGGAGCAGAGCACTTGGCTTCTGTTACCCAACTGCACACAGCCTGGAAGACTCAAGGTGGCATTTCTTACTCTCCGGCTGCGTCCCCACTCTCCCCTGCGGTTTGCTGCCGGGGCACCCTGTTCTCTGTAGAGGCGAGTACTTCTTCCCCAAGACTGAGCTGCGATGTCAGGGGCCTTGTTCTGGCTCCTGGGAGATGTGAAATCAGCAGTGGTCCAAGCCGAAAAGGGAGCAGGGCAACTCCAATAGAGAATGCTTTCTCGAGTGAGTTGCTGGTTTATTTTTTGTGTGTGTGGGTGGGGGGAGTCTTTGTGTTTGTAATTCAGGCTTCAGATGGGCCCCACTTAGTGTCATAAAAAGTTTAAAGGAAATGTACTGTAAAAAGTCAAAGGACAATAAGATGCAAACCAATGAATATAAGATATAAGACAAGGAACCAAGAAATACAGTGACGATTTCTTATGGTGTATTCACTGAAATATTATTTCTCTATTGGAATATGGCATGATGACAAGATCCACTGATTTATTTGTCAACATATATGTGCCGTTCACGTTGCTCTGTGTTGGGATATGGCGTAAACAAGGCAGACGATGGCCTCTGCTCTCATGGAGCTTATGGTTTAATGAGGAAGACAGGTATCAAAGGAGCACATTATAGTAGAGCAGAGTCCAGTGGTTCCAGAGCACGAATGTGGCCGGTAAAGTGTGACTGACAGACACATCAGGATCATTTTTAAAAATTTTTGTCTTTTTGGTATTTCGTTTGACTGCAAAGGTTAGAGAGCATGCATCACATAACTTATGAGCATCATATGGATATTCTGGAACTTAAGGCTGATTCGTATGTAGATATACATGCTTTTATATCCTTGTTAAAAATACCACTGATTAATATACATATATACATAGTGTTCGTTTAAACATAAAACATGTTTATCGGTTGTTAAGAAAGACATTCCACAAATAGGTCTTTAATACCATGTTTCCAAGTACAGTTTTTCTCCAAATTCATCAAGAATTCCACTCCCAGACTGAGGAATAGGTAGAGTTTTCTGTTTTGCTCAGAGCAACAAACGAAGTAAAAATTTATGGAGTTATGTCTATTTAATTTGACCTACGTGCACCCAGGGTTTCACGCGAGGTTTGGGGGTTGTTTCTTCTTTGCTGAAATGATTCTATTCTCTTACCTTGTTTTTCTTTTCTCCATATAATGAACATTGATTAAGCGTCTGCTTTGCACATGATGCTGTGATCGGAATAAGCAAGTCATGCTCTGTGATCCTATCAGAGATCTTTAAAAGTCATTTAAAAGTAACTTTTATTTTTCGTATTATAAAAGTAACATGTATCTTGAAATCTACATTTCAAATGTACCTTTAATAATATGTATGGACATGGATATCTGAAGGGCGTATGTGTGATTATATATATGCATATTTATATTTTTATTTTTATTTACATATACTTATATATAAAGTTTGTGTGTATGTGTACATATATGTTTTATATATAAACATATATAGTTCTATATATGCATATATATTAGATGCATAGAGAATATACATAAGATTTAAAATACGTAAAAATTCACTCTCATCTATAAATCATATACATAATGTATAGAGGTTAATTTTATTGTATTATATATTATACATAAGATTAATATCATATATGCATTTATCATGTGCACATTATATAAGCATATGTGTATCACAAATATATAACTTACAGTATATATTATATGCAATATATATTTGTATGTTATATAAATCATACCACATAAACTTCATATATATGTATGTGTAAATATCTTTTTATGGGAATTATATCACTTACACGTTTTACATTTGCTCTTCTAAAGTTTCAGAAAGATCACTGTAGTCCTCACATTACCTTTTACGTTGTGACAGCGGCTGAGCAGCCACTGTTGGACCAGACAGCGCTGTAGCGTGTCCCCCGCGATGTTCGTGCGCCGCGATTCTCCTGTGTCGGGGATGCGAGGTGCGTCTGTTTCCCCTGGCAATTCTTTTCGTGAGGAATGTTAGCTGAATCAGAATCACTTCCCGAATGATGGCTTCCCAGGTCCGGCCTCCTGGGCCAAGGCACCCCATCTGTCGCCGTCGCCCCTCTCGAGGTCGGTCACTCGGCGACGTGCTGGTCAGTGGGCCCGAGGTGGGGCCCATCCCCACCGGTCAGGTTAGTCTGCACGAAAAGCGTCCTTTTGTGGGAAGGCGAAATCGCCACGTGGAGGTCGCGCCTGGGAGCGCAGAGACTGGCCAACCGCGCGGGGTCCGCGCAGGGTTTTCCCTGCGGCTTGTGAGACAGTGTGTGGACTTTAGACTCCAAGGAAAAAGACATTTTCTTTGAAACTCAATGATCCTTAGAGCGGAGAAGTTTCTTCAGATGTTCAAATCATGTCCGGAGCACATCATTTCCTGCGTGTTCTTATGTCGCCCATTCTCTTCAAGGCCTGGGGGCTGTGGATAGGACCTATTTTTAAGGACGTGTACCCAGGGGTCTTAGCTGGGTGTGGATTTTGACCAGGTTCGTGGCAGGGGGTCTCCTGGATGAGTCAATCACTTGTGCATTTTCTGAATGAGGGTTTTTTTTTTTGCTTGAATAGAATAAAATTCCCCTCTCGCCCATGTGTGCACAAATAGACTAGCTATGGGAGTGGCCAGTGCTGGGACAGTGCCAGGGTATGGGCGGTCGGGCCCACGGGACTTCCCACTGGGCTTCTGGCCCGCCCTCTTCCCCACGTGACTTCCTCAGACTCAGCAGGTGCCCCCACGCCGCCCAGGGACACCTGTCAGCGCAGAGCGCGCGGCACTGTGGGCCTGGGTCTCCACGCACGCCCTGCTAAATCTCACTTTGCTGCTGATACTGATATTCGCTCTGCCGACAGCTCACGTGCGCTCAGCTCAGGCAGCACATTTTTGTACTATGCGGGATCGCATTTGGTGAGTGACAGTCTGCCCTGCAGCGAAGAGGAACTATGAGAAGTTTAAAGTTATATTGAAACCTACATGACCCTTAACGTTCATTTCCGGTCATTCCTACCAATCAGGCTTTGGGTTTGAGAAGCAGAAACAGTATCTCAGCCAACTTCCTTCTGCCTGGTGTCAACTTTGGGTTGATTCCCAGGGGAAGAGCGTCATGTCACGAACATGAAGTGCCCACCACCTGCCGAGCACTGTGCGAGGCACTGCATTTGCCTTCTGCCTGCCATTTCATGAGAAATGTCGCTGAGTAAGAAATCGGCTGCTTTTTCTTAGGAGAAAATCCAGGCCCTGCTCTGCTTTAGGGCCCACCCCATGCCCACCTCTCTAACTGTGTCCCCTACCCATCTCCTCCTCCCTCCAGCCACACCGAAGGCATTTAGCTAGTCTAGCAGGCCGAGTCCCTTCCTGCCTCAGGCCCTTTGCACTCGCTGTTCCTGCCACCTGGGCCCCTTCGTCTCCTACCTGCGCTGCTGCGCCTGGTGGACTGTGCTTTTCTCACCGTTCCAACAACGTCACCTCGATCTCGGGATCGACTCCGACCACCCGTTTAAAAGTATTTCCTGTTCCCCCGGCACCCTCATCACGCTGGAGAATTCCCCACATTATGAAACCAGCCCCCTCCTCTCGTGCTTTTATCTGTCTACATGAACATTTTTCAACAAGAGTAGGTGGCGGTTCTGGGGTAAGACAAGCTGCTTTCAGACAATGCCAGTCTCACAAAGTGACATTCCCAAAGAGACCCGGATACAGTGAAGGAGCGAATACATGCAGATGTCTGGGTGGAAAGTAGTCCAGGAAGAAGAGTGAGCCAGTGCAAAGGTCCTGTGGCAGAGGCCTGTGGGCAAGTCTGGAGGAGCACGGAGCCGCATGGCCGGTGTGGAAGGGGCGAGGGCTGAGTGTCAGGAGACAGGTAAGCGAGGAAAGCAGGGGGCACACGCAAAGGCTTGCGGCTCACGCAGAAAACATCAGCCTTTACTGTAAATAGAATGGGAAAGCACCGGACAGTTTCGAGCCAAGGGGAGACATGGATAAATTAATAAAGTCACACAGTTCGAAGTCACCGGAGTGGGCATAGAAACTGGGCTCTGAGAGCGCACAGCTCGCCCCGCCGTGCTCTGTCTCTCCCCATTCACGCCTTCATCCCTGTGCATTTTATCATCAAAGCAAGACCCGCCCCTCGCTCCGAAGTCTGGTTTTGACAGCTCAGCACTGAGCTGGTGGCAGGGTTAGTTTTGATTCCCCCCGCCCCCTGTTTTCTGGAGCATCGGTGTCCACCCTTGAAACCACTGCCCCTCTACCCAGGTGACTCCAGCCGTCTTCTGGCTGATCACAGAGTGGGGCCCGATTGCATCAGCAGCGCAGCCTTCCTGACGCGGCCGCAGCGCTGCCTGCGCCCTCCCTGCGTTTGACGCCCTGCAGCCTGGCACGGCGCCAGGTGCCAGTAAATTGGGCCCAGGGTTCCTGTTGTTGTTTTCTACGCGCACAGCAGCTGCTTTCATTACCGTGCCGTGAACTTGATCTCCCAGTGTTCTCAGTCAGGCCTCTCTGCTCAGATGCCAAGGAGAAACAAAACTAGTTCGTCTCCGCAGTAAACAGAGCTACCTCCGAGGTACCCACCCAGCTCCTCCTGTGCTAATTTTACCAGACGAGAATCGGTGCGTGTTGCATTAGTGAGGACTCTGAGCTTCAAGGGATTGGAAAGCCAGTTGGTTTAAATCAAAAAGATTAATAGTTGGTCCGCATTTCCAAAAGGCCAGGGATGTGTCGGCTTCGGCCAAATTAGATGTAAGAACTCAAATGATGTCATCAGAATTAGATCTTATTCTCTCCCTCTCAGCTCTCTTCTGGATGCCTCTCTTCTCAGGATACAGCAAGATGCCAAAATAAGGTCCCAGTTACGAGCTCAGTAGGTCCGGAGGTACTTTTTCATATTTTCTAGTAGGCGTCCTGAGATTGAGTCTCCTTGGCTCGGATCGATTCGCATGGCCAGACCCGAAACCGTCACTCTCCAGGGTGGTGCAGTGCTCTGATGGGCCACTTCTGAGATGTGCGTTCAACCCTGCACCAGTCCACATACCCCTAGACGACCAACAGCACAAAAGGGGCGGTTTCTCCAGGAAGCTTGGGGTCAAACGACCAGATGATGGGTAGGCAAAACCAACGGACATCAGCTCTCCCTCATTCTCTCAATCAATCCTCAGAGAACCCTGTAGCATAGTATATCCCTTTCTGCAGATGCAGATGGTGAGGCCCAGAAGAGTCAAGTCAATCAAAACTACACAGCTGGTAAGTGACAGAGCCAGGATCTGCACGTGACTGGGTCTCTCTCCAAAGCCCGTGCTCAAGGGTCTCCTTATATCTGAGTGAGAGGAGGAAGACTGTTAAAACAAGGTCAAGGTGATCCTTGAAACCCGCTGCCCTAACACAGCCCTGCTGCCATGTAGTTATTCTTCATTTCGGTTTCTTCGATGCACTTTAGCTGACATTGGAAACCAGTTTTCCAGGTAATCTGATTATGACAGTGACTTACTCTTAGCGAGTGTGGAGAGGAGCATCCTGAATTTCCTGAGGAAGGAACTAGGTCTCTGCCGCATCTCAGAATATTACCCACGTGTAGGGAAAATCCATATGCCCACAACATTCTCTTACATAAATGTGGGAGGGCGTGTTTTCAAAGCATGTATATTCATATCCTCTGTGTGTGTATATGAATAGAGGTATTTATCTCTTTGCTGGATTTGTAAGCATCTAGTGACTCAAACATTAATTACTATCTCCTTGGTGAGGAAAAATATTTTCCCTTCCATCATGTTCATTTTATGATCATCTGAAGTTCATCTTTGTAGCGGTCACTAAATCATCTGGTAATACAATGTTCTTTAATTGTTAGATTGTGTACACTTTTCCGAACCTCCTACTCCCTCGCTTTTTATTATTAACCATAATAATTAACGGCAGTGTGTGAGACATGCATATAATCTCGATGAAGTCCAGCAACGATGCTTCGAAGGAGGCACTGCTATTATCGTTATTACAGACGAGGAAAGTGAGGCTTAAACAATTTGCCTGATGAAACTTGGAGAACACGTAGGGAACTGAGACCCAAACTTGGATTTCTTTTACTTTAAAGCAGTTTCTTAACTTAAGAACTATTGACATTTCACCAAGCTCTTAACTACTATACTATTATGAACCTTAAGAAGGAAAACAGAATTGGAATGCCAGCTCTCCAAGACTAACATCTACTGGAAAATTTGTAGAAACCTATCGGTATTAGAGGCGCATACCTTTTGATCCAACAGTTTCACTAGAAATTATGGTAAAAATATGCAAGGATGTAAATATAAAAATAGTCAATGCAGTATTGCTTATAGTGGGGAAAGTTGGAAATACCTAAATGTTCATCAGTAAAAAAAAAAGAGTGTGGAAATCCAATGAGCTACAGCATTGCTATTTATTTATAAGTATGCAGAAGTTCTAAATGTATATACGTCGAAAGGTACAGAAGATATACTTTAAATGGGAAAAAAATGCCTAAGGATAGCCTAATCCCAACTGGAGGTGGGCTTTCGGTCTGAGCATCTGCACGGACGTGGAGTAAAGATGAGTGTAAATATTGAATTATATACAGAAATTGCTGGAAATATATACACTAAACTGATAACAGTGATTAGCTCTGGGAAGTTTTTGTTTTTGTTTTCCTGTGGGGAGGCATGTTCGATTATAAATTATTTTATACACTGTGGCTTTCTACAGGGGTAGTTTTGCCCCCAGGGTACATTTGGCAATGTCTGGACAGTTTTTTTGTTGTTGTTGTTGTTGTCGTTGTTGTTTTGAGTGGGCAGGGGTTTGGGGGCATCTAGTGGGTAGAGACCAGCCATGCTGCTAGACATTCTCCAATGCACAGGAGAGCCCCAAACAGAGGCTTAATCTGCCTCTAAGACGTCAATAGTGGCAAGACTGAGAAACCAGACTTTACACTCGACTTTAGTGTTCGAGTTTGTTACAATAAGCATTCCTTAATCTTAAAAGTCTGTAAAACAAAGTCTCCATTCTAGTTCTTGAATAGAAAAGTTGTTGCTGGTGCTTTTAAAGATCAAATCAAAGGAACAACTTGACCATCAATAGTTTTGCCATATGGACATAATATACTGTTTCTTCCACGAGCAGAGCAAGTTTTCTTTATTTAAATGTAGCATTTCTTTGTATTTGTCTTTGAAATGAGTTTACAGTCATCTTTAAGCGAGGCAGTCCAGTAATATTTGTCCCATTTTGCAGTTTAAAAACCTGAGACGTAGGGAAGGTTCATTGTTTATATAGCCAACTGATTCCAGCTAGAACCTTGATATACAGTTTTAATAGACTCTGGAAATATTAAATCTCTTAATCTCAAACGTCTGTGTTTTTCTTGAAAGTAAAGGTGAAAAGGGCTGTTATATTTCCACTTGTTTAGCTGTGAAATAAAGCAAGTTTTCTAAGTAACTATTCCTTCTCTCTGAACGGAGCACACGCCCCATCATCTCTTCCTTCAAACAGAGGCACTTCCTTCTCAGAGGGTGCTAACCTTTCACCGTGGACATATGACGTCTCCTCTCTAGCTTCTGCTCTTTGGGTCACCACGGGTCAGCCACCCAGTGGCACGTCTGAGGTTGGGGCGAGGGCGGCACTTTGAGCATCCTCAGCATCCTCTCGAGCGAAGGCATCTGTTGGCCAGCTCCCCGGCCCCACCTGGCCTGTTTCACTCACTTAAGGAGTCAGCTCAGTCCCCACAGGAATCTGAGTCGGTGGCTCTTGAGAGCTGAAGTCGGGTCTAGTAGTAACAGTTTTGTGCTGGAACTAGACAGTCCGGCTTCGGATCTGGGAGAAACCCCCCGACGGCTGTGTGATCGTGGCCGAGCGACTTAACTCTCTGTGCCTCGGGTCACGTGGGAATGAGTCCTAATGGGAAATGGGAATGAGAGTAGTAACCTCCGAGGGCTGCGAGGAGGAATAAACGAGAAAATCCATGTAAAGCACTTAATTTAGTGCCTCAGACAGAACCAACGCGTCTGCTGTATCATCATCTTCCCAAAGCATAACCCTGCCTTCACCTCTAACTCTCAGAAAAATGGGGTCACGAGGTAAATGCCGTTAGCGAACGAATATGACCGGTTCTCCTCCTTCCTCTGTATCTGTTTCCCGTCTTATAAATCAAAAGGGTCAGACCAGAAGCTTTCTGAGGTCCCTTCCAGTTCTGACATTCTGTGATTCCAAGACGTGAGATTCCTTCTCAAGCTTTCAAAGCATTCCCAGCGTACGCTTTCGTGTGGGTCTGGAGAGTGTATCTGTCAAGGGGGCTGCAGGCAGGGGGGGAGACATCAAGCCAAACGATGAGGCAACATGGGAACAGCCTTAACCACAAGCTCTGGCCTTGAACCCATCCAGGGAACACTGACATGAGCCAACTGTGCATATCTGCTGATGAATCTTCCCAGGATAGGCTGTTCTGGAACCCTCCACAGCCTTGCGACCTCTGCCACCAACTTCAATCATTGTTTGGACTGGCCTGGACTTGGTGGGCAGCAAAAAGATCCCCAGCCCATGCTGAATGTCAGGGCTTTAGTTTTTGTTCTGCAGGCTGCCTCACCTTTGAACAATGCAGTGTGATGACAGAGATATTATCACCCCGAGCTAAAATATACACCAGTAATGAGACAGTGAAAACAGTCGCTACAAGTTTGTGTGGCGAATGCAGAGGAAGCAAACTCTTAATTACCCAGGAAATCATCTTCTTACATTCATTTAGGTTTCTGCAAATGAGTCCACGTTCAAATCAAAGAACCTGGGAACTCAGCTCAAGTAGCAGAGAAAGTACTGGCGAGGAGTCGAGGCTCTAGAACCACACAGCTTCTGCCGTGAGCCTTGACCTTAAGCAAGCTGTGCCGTCTAGAACCGCAGTCCCCTTGTCCACAAAAGGGGTGGCCATGGTGACCTCCAGACGTCTGACACAGCAGCCCTTGGTGCATGTCGATAAGTGGGCAGCTCAGCTGGCGGCTCTCCCATAAATCATCTTAGTGGAGTGACACCAAGGAGGAGACGATCTCAAGACGAAGCACGTATGAATGAAGATGCCGAAGAATACCACGTGCCCCATGTAAAGAAACATGAGAAAACACAGAATGTTCTAAGAGTCATTCTTCAGGAAGAATTTTAGAAGTCTAAAGTTTTATGTGGAATGTCCTGATTTTTAAATGTTGGCCAGTCTACTAAATAGGATGCCTCGTTGTCTCCAGTAAAAATAGAGTCCCTCCAACACCTTCTACCCTCCCAAAATAACGGTGACTTTATTAAGGTAGAATTTTGTTTCCATCTCATATAAAAATGCAGGTTGCTGGTTGAGAGTTAGCAGGGCACTCCTTGGTGTCAGGCACCCAGACACCTTCTTCCTTGTTCCTCTGCCACCTGAATGTGAGGCTTCCTTCTCGTGGCCCAGCATGGCTGCTCTAGCTCTGAACACTGCGCCCCTATCCCAGCCAGTGGGAAAGGCAGAAGTGGAGAAGCATGCCTTGCTCTTTGAAAATATCACCTGAAAATTGCACATCTCACTTCTACTCATGTCCCGTTGGCCAGCACATGGTTGCATGGCTCCCTCTACCTCACAGGAAGGCTGGGGAGTGTGGTCTTTATCCTGAATAGCCAAATATTCAACTGAAAATCAGGACATCTATGACGAAAAGAAAAAGGAACAAGGCCACGTGGAATCTGGATTTATTTCAAACGCTAGAGCAACCAAGCAAAACACATATGGGCCATTTTGGGACACAAAGAGCCATTGCCTATTGAGGTTGTGTAAGAAAGGTGTCATAATAAAATATTTTTTATATTAAAACGATTCACGGCATCGACATCAAAATGGGTTCCACGTACTGAGCGCCTGCTCTGGGCTAAATGCAGTGTTAGGTGCCAAACGCACATGACTTTTCTGTGACCCTGAAGACAACCCTTCAAGGTAGATATTGTCGTCACCTTTAGCAGCTGTGGGGACGGAGGGGTGAGGATGTGAGCAAGAGCCCGCGGTGTGTGAGTGGCCGACGGGGATTCTGTCTCAGGCTCGCCCAACGGCGATCTGCCTTCGTCTCGCCCCGCGCAGATCAACTTATCTTCCTCCCACCTTACAACCCTGCATCGTCCTCCGTCTCGTTCAAAGGAGAAACATGTTCACAGCAGCGTCTCCATCTGGTACCCACGTTAGAGAAGGTCAACGACCGCCCAGGACCTACACGGTCTGACTGTTGGCTCTTTCCACTCTTCTTTGATCTTTGTTTTCATGAGTTTCAAATTCCTCCACCTACTTCCATTTTAAAAAGGAGGGAGAGAGAGAGAAAGAGCAGAATAATGACTCTGAGCCGAACTGCTTTTCTTCAAAATCACGAGTAATTGTTTTCACGGTGTGTCTAGGAAGGCATTCTCTCATCTTCTGCCCGGGACTTGGCAATCTACTTTATATTGCCTCTTGCTTGCTTTTCTTCGGCACACACGTTCCGCGTAATCCATCATCGTAGCCATTATCCTGCTTCTGATCAAGGGCGGAATGGAAAAGCTCCCTCTCCCTTCAACAGCGACCACCGGCTCTTTGATTTGCCAGGCGTGGGCAGAGGAAGTTCCGGCGGATGACCTCAGCCTCTCTCCACGCAGCACCTCGTCATCCTCAGGCGGGGCGGAGAGAACCCACGGCAGGCTCTTTGTGAACAGCCAGGCTTTTACTTGCTATTTCCTCTCTTGCAGAAAAGCTTTTCTCTCTCCTCCTTTTGTTTGTGCACCGTGAGTGGGGTTTCCCAGAGCTGCTTGACACACACCTCCAACCACCTGCTGGGCTTGCAAGTGTTCCGGAGAAGCAGCATGGCCCTACGCTCTCGGCTAGTTAACTCAAGTGAACTCTGCACCTTTTTTCATCAGATCAAAGGCGGTCAGGGATTCACTCAGCTGGCCAGTAGATGAGGGCAGGGTTTTTCTCTCCTCTTTCATACTATTGGCATTCGGGGCGGATCGCTCTCTGCCTTGGGGCATCCTGCACACCGTGCTGCTCAGTGGTGTCCCTGGCTCCCACCCACTAGATGCCAGCAGCGCCTCACTCACCGGTTGTGACCGCTGGAACGGTCTGCAGACATTGTCACATATCTCCTGGGGCACAAAGTCACTCCAGATGGAGAACCACTGACTTAGTGAAGGTTCGTAGGGTGGTTGGGACTGTGGGTACATTGCTGTGCAACCAGTCTCCAGAACTTTTCATCTTGTGACACTAAAACTCTAGACTCATTAAACAACATCTCCCCTTCTCCCCAACTGCCCAGTCAGCAGCCACCACTTTACATCCTGCCTGTGCGAATCTGACTCTATGAGATACTTCAGAAAGGCAGTGTTAGTCTTTTTGTGGCTGGCTTACTTCACTTAGGATAATGTTCTCAAGGTTCAGCCATGCTTAGCATATGTCAGAATTTCCTTCCTTTTTAAGGCTAAGTAATATTCCATTGCATACATATACCACTCTTGTTTATCCGTTCACTCCTCCGTGGACATTTGGGGAGCCTCCTCTTCTTGGATATCATGACTAATTCTGCTGTGAACAGAAACATTCCAATATCGATTCTTTTGGATAAATATCCAGAAGTGGAATCGCTTTTTAAAAAAAAAAAAAACAGCTCTATCGAGATATAAGTCACACACCACAAAATTTACCTTTTAAAATATATAAAATTCAGTGGCTTTTAATATATTCACAGATTTCCGCAATCATCACCCCAAACAAAAACCCCATACCGATTAGCAGTCTCTCTCCATTCCTCCCTCTCCCCAACCCTAGGCAACCACTAATCTACTCTCCGTTTCTATAGATTTGCCTATTTCAGACAGTGCGCATCAATGGAATCACACGGTATGTGGTCTTCTGTGTCTGGCTTCATGCTGTAGCCTGTGTCAGTCCTTCCTTTTCATTGCTGAATAGTATTCCACTGCATGGACGTGCCACATGTTTATTCATCTGTCCTTCCATTAGTTAATGGACATTTGGGTCGCATCCACTATTACTATTTCTTTGGGGTTGTTGTTTGTTTGGTTGGTTGGTTTTGCCCTGTGACTCTGCAGATCTTTAGCCTTGTGGCGTTCAGATTTTCCCTTTTCTCTCCCAGAAGCAAGCAAGCCTGTCTCTGAAAAGGTAGCTCAGAGCAGTTGTCTGGGTGGTAGACTACAGACCCCTATCCCAACCTTACTCCCTCCAAATAAAAAAGGAAGAAAAGAAAAATGCCCCCACTCAGCTTAAAAGCGATACGTGTATATTTCTTCTTCTTCTTTATTTCTAATGGAATCGCCTTGTGCTCTTGAGGGAAATCAATGAGGCGGGGTGGGGTGGGGTAGCAACTGATTATACCATGAAAGAGGAAATTTTAAAAGACTCTTTGGAAATAGCACATACATAAAACATTTCTGAACTATCTGCAGATGCAGGAATTACCCCTCAATACAAGAGATCTGTGCCAAAGTAAAAGTCTGCTCAGGCTCTTATGAATTTCTGTGCTCGTGGCAAGTTTCCTACTCCAGCGTCTGTGAAAGCCCCTGCGTTTGTCCTGCATTGCCCAGTGTATGGGACGTAAAAGCCATCTGAGGACGGGTCTACCTACCTGTCCAACGATTCAGCCCTCGCTGAACTCAGAGTGTTTTAGGCATCACAGTTCTTGGCCACGTGTCCAGCAGCGTTTCGATTTTATTGAATGGCAGGTTAAAAGACCCCCAGGGGTTTGCGCAACCTCTCTCCTTGCTCTGGATGCTGAAAAGGGATCGAAGTTGGATCTGGAATGAACGGGGAGAAGACCGACCACGAGGGGGCCTGCGTCTGTCTGGAAGCTCTGCGGTCAGCGTAGTTATCTCGTTATTTGAGCAACGTCACACATGCATATTTCGCAACTATGCAGCCGTCCGACTTTGCTTCAAAGAAGGTGGAGAAACTGGTCATTTGCGTGATCGTCAGCTTGGCATAAAGATACCCCTGTCACTTGTGGAGGACAACGGCTGAACTCTTCAGTTTCGACTGACGCTTGGCAGTTTGGCTGTGTCACATTTGTCGCAAACAAAACCACACTTCCTGTCCACTGTCCAGCTCATTTAGCAAATTATTCTAAGACTAAAGTAAGGGCAGATAGCTCAGGCTATGTGTGAACAAAAGCAAATCCGCAGAACTGTGACGTGTCAGTGAACTTAGAAATCTCTCAGTTTGAAGGATTTGAAAACTCATGTGCCCACAGAGTCCAGGCAGGTGTGTATGTATATATGTATGTATATATACATATACACATATAATACCTCTATATAGGTATCTATATATTTATATCTAGATCTAATCTATAGATATATATTTAAAGGTCTATAGAGAGAGATATTTAAAGAAAATGGATAGATAAACTCGATAGATAGATAGATAGATAGATAGATAGATAGATAGATAGATATACACACTCTCTCTATCTATATAGAGATATAAATCAAAAAAATAAAAATAAGAACATCCGAGAGAGGTGGATTGGCCGCTTGCAGGAGTTCTGGCCTTTGATCACTGATGGTACATTTTTGGAAATTTGCACAAGTAAGATATTTAACTTTTATTGGTTAATAGGGCTGTAACTTCTCTCTCTCTCTGACATCCCCCCTACTCCACACTTACCCTGACGTTGCATGTTAGATGTCACCAGAGTCATCTCAGGCATTTTGTACTCATGGGCCATGGCCATTTTTTTATTTGTCATTTCTCCTGTAGTATTGGAGATGCTGCAAACATGTTATATTCATAATTTTGCATTATTTGCTTAAAGAAGAACCCTTCCCAGGTTTGAAAACCTTCAGATGTCACAAACCCAGCAGGCGAGGTGGGCACTCTGGCAAAGTGCACAGTTCATACCGTCCAGAGAGGGAGGTTTTACTGAGCTCCAGGCAGCTGCCAGGTGGGAATTTAAGGGCCCGGTGTGGCCAGTTCCTTCAAGCAAGCGAAGCCAGAATTTCAGGTTTTCATGTCAAATCCTCTTGTTTCCAAATTTGATAACTCACCAAACAAGATTAATCAGAAGGCCTAATTTGATCTGTGGGCTGTCAGTTTTCAACCCATGCTAGTCATGATGAAAAAGCTAAGCGAACAGATCTAAAAATATTGAACCATCTCTCCATTTCATTGTTTTCCAAAGCTTTTACAATAAAATTATCAACCTAGGGTTCTTTTTTTTAATTATTATTAAATTATTCAGCTAATATTCATCAAGTGCTAACTGTGCCTAAGTCTGAGTTTCCCCCAAGATTGGCATTTAATTAATCGTGTCCAATTAATTAATGTTGCTCACATCCAGGTTTACAGTTAGAAGGTAGGGCCCGATGTGAAATTATATCTCATGTGCTAAGACTCCGAAGAAACGAGCAAACCGAAATTTGCAATAACTCAGACAAGGTGTTCCAGATCCTTATTAGAAGAAAAGCTTCACAAAATGGTGTGGAGTTTTATATTTACAGGCATGTTATTGCAGTCCTGGTGTTGAAGGTTTTTTTGCGTGAACTTTAAAGTATGCGGCGGTAATGAACCTGTCCCTCTCACCTTGAACGTCCACTTACGTTTCCTCCACCACCTCCAGGCTTTTTCTCTAGATATTGCCACATCTGGACCCTTCTCATCATTGAGCTCTCGACTGACATGCTACCTCCTTAGAAAACCTTTCTGGAACGTCTTAGCTAGATTAACCAACACGCAGCTCTCCACCCC
The DNA here is from genome assembly GCF_902729225.1 of Pteropus medius. NCBI lineage: Eukaryota > Metazoa > Chordata > Mammalia > Chiroptera > Pteropodidae > Pteropus > Pteropus medius. The sequence continues at coordinate 21,188,273 of NW_024342471.1, forward strand.
AGGGGTTGGTACATGACAACCTGCGGGCCAGAGGCAGCCTGCTGCTTGCTTTATAAATAAAGTTTTATTGGCACACAGCCACACTCGTTTGTTTATATACTGTCTTTGGCTGCTTTTATGTTACCACCAGAGACTTGTGCAGTTGTTACCGAGGCCCTTGGGCCCACAAAACCCAAAGTATTCACTATCTGACCCTTTATAGAAAATGTTTGCCAACTCGAGACTATTATATTTAGTCTTATTTCCTGCCTTATTTCCTCCACAGTAATGATCATCGTGTAAAATTATTTGTTCGTTTCTGACTTTTGCTATTAGAATATAGCTTCTTACGGGTTATTCGTCCCTGCACCTACAACCTAGTAAGTGCACGTTGTATTTTGGTTAAGTGAATTTAACAAATGTCACACGTTAGCCTGTCCCTAAATGCAGAGGGGGCTCCCGAGCTCCAGACTGCTTTGCCTTCCTCTCCCTCGTGCTCCTGACCTCCTCTGAGGCTCGGGGTCGCCAGCACAAGGTTCGTTCGGCACTTCAGGATTTATTTAATGGTTCCTGGTCCGCTAGCCTTTTGTTTCCTCCTGCTTCCATCCTGAAAGCAGGCGCCGTTCACACCCATCTTTATATTTCCCTCTGTTACTCAATTCGCATTTGGCCCCGATTGAGTCCTGAGTAGGCACCAGGTCCCTGGCACCGTGTTGGGAGTTATGTCATACAAGACCATGAGAGCCTTATGTTGGGAGGTCCCACATCATGTAGAAATAAGCCTGTTAAAACGCGCCCACTTGCCATGTTGAGTATAATTTTTTTTCTTTTAAAGAAAACAATCCATTTGCTTTTAAAATTATTATCAATTACAACTTTAAATTCGGTCTTCCCGTGTCTCAACCAATACATGTTAGCTCTCCAAGGCCTCGAAAGCCCTTGAATCTTTCAGAGGCCCTTGAGGAACTGGTACACGCTGGGCCCCATGTCTCAAACAGCCCAAGACACTCTCTGGTATGGTGAACACGACAGACGTGGTTCTCGTCCTAAGGGAACCCGGAGTCCAGCGAGTGTGAGATGTATGGCAGCAAGTAGTTACAGAACATTATGAGAAGTCCCATCTCGGAGGAAAGATGGGGTTGAGACACGGCGTGGGGGGAACTAAGAGGAGTGGGGAGAAGGCCATCAGGGAAGACCTCCCTCGAGGGAATTGTGTCTGCGATGAGACTTGAAGGATGAGGCATTTCCGCCTGTGGTCCCCAGCTAGCCTTGCTACATCTGTTTAACCCACAGACTCAGTCACCCGACATCACGACGGGCTGTGTAATTTACGGGGCCCCTGTCAGAATTTGAGAAGACAACGGCAGAGCACTGAACCAACTGTGGGGTGCTTCTGAGCATGGGGTCCTATGCGGTGGTGTGGATCGCACACCCACGTCACAGCCAGCTGTCCTAAGAACAGGTCCAGTGTCATTCAGAAAGTAGTGTGAGGGAAAAAGCACACCACAGCGCCTAGCACATCGTACATGTTCAACACAGGTTCATTGAAAAAGGATGAGTTTATTTTCCTTTTCATGGAAATAGACCCGACTGGGTAGCAAGCATCTATAAGCCAGCAGTTACTTTGGCATTTTCCTCTCTTGAAAGTTCTGTGCAGACCCAAAGATTCACATCAAGCCTGGGGAAGCGTGACCAGTATGACCGCCTTTTGTCTTTGAGGTGACTTAGGTATTATTACATTTAACCAGTTGATTTGAAGAAAATACATATATATGACCTTTCGGAAGAGCGCTTTCTCCACATCTTATCCTGACAGTAGATGATGATAAACTGACGCTAAACAAAAGTGATTTTTATTAAGGCTCATCGAGTGCATCTTCAGAGGCTGCCACAAAGTGAAATGTATACATTTTCCCCCTGTCTATAAATCTGGGTCGTCTTGAATTGCCAAGTCAGGCAAAGTGAGTCCATGGCAGCTCTTAAATGCATTAAACCCCTGGAAATATCATATCCTTCTACAGCAGAGGAGGTTTGGTGGTGCAGCTCATTAGCATTTGAACAAATTTGTGAGACTTTTAAGGCATGTTGTTGGATTGAGCTAAGTAGACTAATGCAGTGAATTCCAGACCCTAATGGCTCCATTTATCAAGAGAGCAGATTTTAACATAATGCATAAACCTTTCTCACATGGCCATTTTACTGTGCATTTAATTCTATTGCAACATGGTGCTTCAGGCAGAGGAAATGAAGAACTTACACAAGGTTAACATTCCGAGAAAAGACTGGGAAAAAATCAATACCTTCCTCCTTCCCCAAATAAAAGATGATTTACAAAAATGGAAATCTGTATTGATGACAGGGTCTTACAAATGACAAAATGTACCCATGATGTTTTTTGACTGGGACACGAACTATCATTTCCAACTGAATTCATATCCAGTTTCAGGGATAATGTTATAAAGATGTTTTATTGGGATTAATTAAAGGTTATTCATTGGCTAAAGGCCCTCCTTTAGCTTTGAGATTTATTTCGAGGCCAGTGAAGACGTCTGTGGCTGCTCCTGATCCCTAGTTTCACATTCTTGTTGACTTCAAATGTTGTCTTTCTTCCTGTTTACATGTCCTTAAGAAGAAAAGCCGAAGTAACTGTCCTTCCTCCCACTCGGGGAGATCTGCCAGAGTTTAACACGAAACTGCATCCCTTTGGAATACTCAGTCATTCGAGATTTTTGTTTTGTCTACTAACGATTTAGTAATTGTTTAACTTCACGATATCTGCATTGGTACTATGGTGGTTTTGTCTGTCAGGAAGATGCCCCCAGGCTCGTGCCCCACAGTGTTTTGGTCACTTGGCGAGGGAGGGGTTTGCTCCGCATAGGGCGACACTGGGATGTAGGGGAACGTCCTGTTACTCATCTGCTGTCCAGAGCTGGAAATTGCCCATTTCTCCACTGAGCTGCATCCTCTCTGCCTGCCAATGTCATTGTAAAGCAGTGCCCACGAAACCGGTGACTCTTTATAAATGACTTCTGGTTCTATATTTATATAGCTCGTAGGAACCCAAAGAAGTCACTTAAATTTCTCAGATATACCTCGCTGCATTTTATGAGGGAAAATGTATGCTTTGGTGACTTCATAAATTAAGGGATTTTTGAAGGCTGCAGAGTATATCTCTTATAAATGTCAAGGGTCTATGGTATATAACTTTTATTTTCCAGGAGATGGTGTCCTGCTACTTAGATTGGAAATGCTTCGCTACTGACATGTGAAACAGCCCCACAGTTGCTTCTTTGACCCAAACTATTATCCAAAGTTATTCCTTTAAAAAAGTCGAGTCTTCTCGATTTCCTGTTTCCTTCTTGAAAACAGTTTTCTATATGGCGCTTGGCGGGACTTGGGTTTGAGCAGCAAAAGTCATGCTAAGCCAAAGAGCTGAAAGTGACTGAATTTCTATCACTGAAAATAATGGAAAGTTGGAGTTTAGGCCAGGAGTTTGGCAATTTGTCTTCCCTTGTTTGGAAAGCTCGAAATTATACTCTACGGAGTAAGAATAGGTTAGCTGAGCGAAAGGGCAAAGGTGCTTAAAGGTGGTGTCTCATAAAAGTGAATGAGAAATATTAAAATACCCTTCATCTACACACGCATGTCCTCTATAAGGAATAAAACTCCCATCAAAACCCTAAATGCTTGGAAACCAACACGCAGGTTTTTCCTCCTTTCCAAGCAGGCTCGGGTTTCGGGCCAGACCTGGCTTGGTCTGAGGCTTTTGCTGGTCCTCCTAGTGGAAGTCACGTGTCGTTTCACCAACGGCATCCCAAATCCCCATCCCTGGTTGTATACATAGGCTGGTCGCTTGTTTTCTTGTCTCCTCAACTCAGCTGTACACCCCTTACTGCCAGAAACAAAGTCTCCCTTTCTTTCTTAGTGCTAAGCATCAAATTGATACGATAGCAAATCAGAGAACATTGGCGAATGAATTAATAAGTGAATAACTAAATGCAAACACGAGCCCCTTTTTTTGGAGCTTCAGACCTCTTGGCAGAAAACAGAAATGGAAAAGAAAGAGTGATGCTGTTGGAGACCTTGATTCTTTGCCGCTTTTCAAGCACGTGGAAGAAGGCTCCCTCAGCGACACACAGAGAGGGACAGCACACACACGAAGGAGGGGGACCCCGTGATATGGGTCCAGACACAGTCGCTGCACGGAACCAGCCACTGTTTGAACTCTTGCCTGGTGGCTTTCCTAAGGACGCCCTGAATCACTCTAGCAGAGGAGCCTAAGAGATGTGAGGGCCAAAATACAGCGTTTTGAACACGGCATCGCCCATCTAATCTGGACTTCTGTGATCTTGTAAATGGTGTTTTCCTTTGCAGACTTGTTGAACAGGGTTAGCTTTGCGGACTATTGTGAACATGTCACCAATCTTAGACTTTTTTCTAATGACAGGTTGTACTTATCTTTCTTATGCTCCTTTTGTGAATTCAATTTAGAACAGCATCTTGGAAGGTTCTAGAAAGACTCTAGGTTTCTCAGTGAGATGTCTTCCAAATGGCTTGATTCTCTGGATTCGACAATAGAGACACTTTCTTTTTTTTTGCATGAGTTAAGTTCAAATTCTATTTTGAAATCAACAAATGTGATTCGTTCATTTACCTCAAACCCCCGAGAGATGGCCGACTTAAAATAAAGGTTAACAGTCTTCAAGTTTAATTCCTAACATTTCCCAAGGTCATTTTCCTAATTCTAGGTCACATCTTTTTTAAAAAAGCCTTATTTACTTATGTCATTTGGGGCTGAAATTAAAAATACATAAGCAAAAATTAAGAAAACTTTTTTTTTTTATAATTTAACAGCGTCTTCCTCACAGGGCTATTATTAGGATAAAATAAGATAATCTACAGGAAATTGCTCAGTGGATCGTAAAGTGCCATATAAACATGGGATATAATCACCAAAAATGGTAACGCGTGAGGTTCTAGAGCACAGAACAGTAAGCTAGAGAAAATCCTTGGATAATACAGATTCAGAAAGGAAACAATAAAAAGCGTATAGAAACATTCTAATAATTATTTTGTGGCGAAATGATTTCAGAATATTGGGGAGTTACAACATATACATATCTAAGTTAGCTGTTTACCAATATATGCATTTGGCAAACATTTTAGATGTAAAATACTATAAAATGCTCTAAAATTCTGTTCTGCCTAAATATTATATATGAACATTACTGTAGGTATGATACGTTTTTAACAAATATTGCACTGGCATATAGACATAAAACCAACTCTACCATAATTTATGAACAATTTAAAAAGTTTTAAGGGTTGATTTTTAACTACAAATATATTACCGCTTTTCAAACTCAAGCCTTATAGGAGATGGAACTCACGGTGTAGTTCCAATGGCATAAGTAGGGGTGCTGGACACGGTGTGTCATTTCAAGGCATACTCCTTATCTGCCAGCAATTGCAGGTGAATGGAAATTGCGTGGGGAGGGGGAGGTGTATGTGTGTTCGAGCACATGCACGTGTGTGTGCAAAAATCAAAACCGATTTCGGCCCAGGAACTCAATTTGAGCCCAACATCACAGCCATGAATATGCAAGGAAATTGTGTGTTTGTTAGCAACCGAATATTTGGCAAGGGGGAAAATTAAAATAGATTGCACTTAAAGCTGGAGGAAGGATGAATAAACACAAATTTACAGGTGAATGTTAGCAAACAGCATCTATATTGAGTAGTAGTCTGAAACAGACCCATCTGAACTCCACAGGAAATTGACATTCTGTTTGTGCTACTGCGTATTAGAACTGGAAGCCTCAAGTTATGTTTCTCAATAGGGATACAGCAAATTACTATATCTGCATGGCAGGCACTTGGCTCTTAAGAGCTGGCAAGATTGAGGGTTATTCGAGGCATTTAAAATAAAAATTTCAGATAAGATCAAATCAGTGTTATTTTTGGTCAATCAGCAAGACAGTCAACAGGTATTTATGACACAGCCACTTATCTAGTTACTTTTTTAACTCTGTGCTGGAATGGATTAGAGTGGGAACCCCTAAAACATGAGAAGAGGGAACAGGAGATCTCTGGCCTCGACCTTGGGGTGTCCGATGGTAATAAACAGGGCCTTGGAGTTAGACACACGTGGCCCCGAATCATACCACCTCTCTAAAGTAGCTCCTCATTTTACGTGAAGCTTAGGTTCTGAAATCAGCCCATTCGAATAGGCCTGCAAAGAGTCCAAATTAACTTTGAAATTTCCTTAAATCTCATAACCTCCAAACTTTTTTCTATTGCCGAATTTAAAAATTTTTGAGCTCCTATGCCAGTAGACGAAAATTTGTTATCGATCAATTCACACATACAAACACATGCACACAAAGTTGTATACAGCCCTCTCTCACCATTTCTGTGGCCACGAACATTTGAGAACCACTGTGCTAAAGGAAGGGCTCAAAAGAAAGTCTACATGCAGCTTGTCTGGACTTTTGACTCAACCTGCCTTTGAGACACTATCGAATCCCCGTGCGAAGGGCAGATGGTGAGACTTCTCAAGGGCTCCTGCTTGCCTGCAGGGTTTGCTCTGTTCGTTGTAATAAGAAGCCTCCCTAACCTTAATACATGCCAGTAGATTTATTTGATGTTTGAGGATTAAATGAAACACTGGATGGCATCTTCCTTGAGGGTTCATTTCGGAAAGTCAGTGTGTAAGTTGCATGTACTATAGGACAGCGGTCCCCAACCTTGTTGGCACCAGGAACCAGTGCTCCTATGAAGATCTAATGCCTGATGATCTGAGGTGGAGCTGAGGCGGCGATGCTAGCTCTGGGGAGCGGCTGCAAATACAGACGAAGCTTTGCTCGCTCGCTTGCCCACCACTCGCCTCCTGCTGTGCGGCCCGGTTCCTAACAGGCCATGGACCCAGGGGTTGGGAACCCCTGTTACAGGACACTGCTTCATGTATGTGATCTTTATCAGTGCACTTAACTTCATTATCCTTCAGTCATCTTATCCGTACCGCAATGACAGTAATACCTGCTTAATGGGGTTGTTAACACGTAATGATAACGCAGGGAGAGCTGTTAGCAGACAGGTAACAGGAGATTAAAAAGTAGTAATTATTATTATGATTACAAGTGGCAGTGGTGGTGGTGGTGGTGATTATTTTATGCTGTGTGACTTCGGACATGTTGCCGAATCATTCTGTGCTTTAGGCATCTCGTCTGTCAAAGGGAACAAGATCTCTTTCCCTCCTGCTTTGAACAGCTGCAAAGGGGACAAAAACAGTTAAGGAGTCTAAAAAGCATTAAAGAATGTACAAGTGGAAGGCAAAAACAAAATAATAAAAGGTAATATTCAAATCCTGAGAAATCTCAATTTCAGAGATGTTGCAAAGCGATGTATTCTTAAGAACAAGATGTGTGGCTGAATGGAGATACGGTTGGGGGCCCGGTGAATCCACAGATAATGGAGCATGGCCCATCCCCACCCCTAGGAAAGCAGCTTACAGAGCATGCTCCCTGGGAGGTGTCATAGACACGTGGACATGTACCTTATTCTCGACAATGCCACCATGAGAAGCTGCTATATACAGTAGACACAAATGTAGAGGCCTGAAGCCCATGTGGCAATAAACCTAACTTTATTTTTTTCTGTAGTGAATTAAGTTCTTCCTATGACCACCTATGCCATTGGACGACAGAACTTAATCGGAATCAAAACAGGGAATCTGGGTCCATTCGCCCCCTGGGATTCCGTCCGACCTGCAGGGAGCTTAGAATCAGCCAAAGATTCGGAGGTCCAGTGCGGTCCTCAGCTCTGACCTTGTGTCCACTCTGGCCGCTGCAGGCTGTGCAGTTTCCTCTCTGATCTCTGACCGTAGGCTCCTCTGGAACTCCCAGTACTTTTCTAGCGATGTCTCCGACCCCCTGCTTAGTCACAGCGTGTAAATATCTCTAGTCTGTTGGGGGGTGGCGTTTCTCCACAAAGCATTGAAAGAGAAGACTTTTCTGCTCACGAATTCCCATACTTATCCGAAGGATTACTTTATATGCTGCCTCCCACCCCACTAACCCCACCAGTGGCCAAGGACTCAGCCCAGCAAACAGCCGTGGGGAGGCAGGACCCAGCCTGGTCTGTAGGTGTGGGAGGCTCCCCCTTCCTCTCCCTCTCCTACAGCACACGTGCTCCTCTCAATACTGGGGGTCCTTACCTTTTGGGTAAAGGGAAAAGAGGTAAGATAAACCTATCACATTTTGTTCCCCCGAAGCTACTTTTTAAATGCTAGAATGTCTGCTTATGAAGTCCCCAAATCATGACTTTGGTTCATTGGTTCTGCTTTCTACTCCAGGACACGTTCTCAGGGGCAGAGGGCTGCCTCCTACAGAATGGGACTGGGGGACACACAGCAAAGGGAGGTGCCCCGAAAGGAGTGGGGAGCCCACTGCTCAAATTTCAGACATTAAGTGGCGACGGTGTTTAAAAACATTACGCACCATCGAAGGTTTTCGAAGAAGTGTGCCACGATTATTGTGCTGCCATCTACACCGCTGGACGAGGACCAGTGAATTGCTTTGGTCCATTTATGGCAATGTCAGTAGCTTGCCTCAGAGGGACCGGGACTGGCGAGTCCAGATTCGGCTGTCTCTCAAATCATTGACTATTTCCTATTGAACCAACTGATTTTTTTTGTTTCAATCACATCCCGTTCTGCTAGTCTCCGAGGAGGTGAGAAGTAGCTCTTTATGCTTTGTCATTCTTGAGCAGGTTTTTCATTATGTAAAAAGCAATTATAATTCAGAGAAAAACAACTCGATGTGTGAAATGGTAAAATAATTCTAACATCCCTCGAAGGCTCCAGTTGGGGTCTGCAGATTACATCTTCGTGGGGAATATAAATACACGTGCCCCGGTGTGAGGCCACCGACAAGTACACTTTGTGGCCTCCCACGTCATCTTCCGCGCTGAGCACTGGGCAGCTGTTCATCCAGCTCCCCACTCCCAGACGGCTCAGCTGCCTTTAGAGCCTCTAACGCTCACCCCCACTTCCGTCTCTGACCCTCTCCACTTGGGCCGTGTTCATCGTACAGCCAAGTGGACCTTTGGACAATGTGACACATCGCTCCTCCTTTAAAACCCCTTGCTTGACTTAGAAGTCTTCGGTGGCTTCCTGGGTGTCTGAGTTTCCTGGGGCTGCTGGGACAAAGAACCACAGACTGGGTGGCTTAAAACAACGGAAATGTATTGTCTCTAGAGGGTAGAAGTCCAGAACCAAGGTGTCGGCAGGGCCCGGCTCTGAGCTTCAGTCCTTGGCTCGTAGATGCGTCGGTCCCATCTCAGCCTCCATCGTCACGTGGCATCCTCCGGCGTGGGTCTGTGTCTTCCTACGGCACCTCTTCTGTTTGTGTTAGTGTCCAGATTGCTTTTGTTCTAGAAGGACGCCAGCCGTTTGGATCAGGGCTCACCTAATGCTCTCCCCTTAACCTCATGACATCCAAACAAGGTCACATTTATAGGCGCCAGGATGGGGACTTTCCCCGTTTGTTTTGGGGGACGCAATCCTGGGTTTATTCGGAGAGATTCCAGCGTTTTGCCATCACCTCCAGGCTCCCTTTCCATCTTCCATCCTTCAGTCTTCATTCTCTCGCAGTCCACAGTCACTGTCCTTCTGTCAGTTTCTTAAATTGTCATGCTTCTCCCCACTTTAGGACTTTTTCCTTTTTGCAAGTAATGCGTTCTCCTTGAACCGTCTCCTCCCTTAATCCCTACCAGAGTGGTCTCTTCCTCCTCAGGGCAAGCGTCACTTCCGTAGCGAAATCTGCCCGGAGCATCCAGACTAAGTCCATTTCCTCCGGCATCGCTCACAGTCCCTCCTTCCACGCAGCTTACCACAGTTGGCAATTTATTTATGTGTGGTTACTTATTTATTTATGAGTGATTTATTTTTTTATTTACTCGTTCATTTATGTGTGATGAATAACGTGCAATTATTTAAATCACATCAATCCCATTTGCATAAGGTAAAAAGCAAAGGGTTTCTGGCCCAGAGTGGAGGCCTCATAAAATAATTACCGAACAAATAAAGATTTCATACATACAAAATTAAATTGTAGTATGGTCGGTAGGTCCTATCAGGCACCCGCATGACTTTGAATACTTAGAAAAACTGTTAGCTTTGTGTGATCTTTGGTTTTTAGTATGTTACAACTTAATTTCGACTTTGAGAAGGAGTCTGTGAAAGATTTCCTGTTCTTGTTCCCATAAGGAGCTGAGAGGCAGAGACTGTGCCAACTGGATTTAAGAGCCCTGGGCGGGGCGGGGGCGGGGGCGGGGAGCCTAAGAACAAAAGAGAAAGAAAAGAAAAGAGACAGCAAAGCAAGTGTGTGTAGTGTCAGATGAACTGCTCGGGGTAGTGTCAGGAGCCATTTTATCTCATTTCGTTGTTATTTAACTACTGCACAAAAGAGAAGAGCCCATAACCCTCTGTGGAATAATGCATTCATCCTCATTAGTCGTCATTCAGTTGAGTATGCATTCTCTGCTCCACGTGAAACATGAAGAGATACCTTCCCAAGAAGGATAAATGCGTTATCTCATAGTTCACCTACTCTGGAATACCTAATGGGCTGCCCTGGGAGTACGTGTTGTTTATCATCACTTGGAAGGGGCAAGATGGTCCCTATTGAAGGCTGCTAGACCATGAGTGATTTATGGTGCTTTTACCCCCTCGACTGTTGGGGGAGGCGGCCACATGGGTAGAATTCCATCTGTCCCATATGCAGCCCCTTTAATTAATGATTTATCTTATTACCTTCCATCCTGAAAGGGGGAGTGGGGGTAAGGTTTTACTTCTATTGCTAAAACTACCATCCGCCAAACAGGATCATTATCTAAATCCCAGTGACAAACAAGTTGATGGGGAACATTCTGGGGAAGAAAAACCTAAGGGGAAACAGGTTAGCAAAATCCCTTGCTTCCTGAAGAAAACATTAGTAGGTGTTTCCTAATCCTGCATAGCAAAAGGTCATAGCTAGCTTCACACACACACACACACACACACACACACACACACACACACACACACTCACACACTCTCACACACTCACACTCACACACACACACACACACACACCCCTGCTCAAGTATCCACGTAACGGGAGAGGAAGTATAAAGAGACTCCACAAGCACAGGGAAACCATTCATCCAGAGGCTTGGCAGTTAGATGTTTGAAAAAAGATGACTTCTTATTAACATGCAATTGTCACCATGTTAATAATGAAATATTGATCTCTTCCTGCTTAATGAAAATCAACTTATTCTAATTTACCCCTGGAAAGAAGACCACTTAGGGTCTCATTCCAACATCTTTGCATTGTCCATCTGTGTATTCTTCACCGTTGTATTTCTTTTTTTTAGTGCATCCAGCTGAGAACCTGGGAACAATTAATATCGGGTCAACCAAATTTATTTTTCTTCCTTTGTTGGAAAGCAGTCATGTGATTTAGCAAGAAAAACCTTCATGGAGACCTTATACCATAATGGGCAATGGTGATTTTATGATTAAATGATTATAATCTCCAATAAAAATACTATTATATCAGAAATGCATAACCTTAGAAGATCACTAACAGTGCTAATGTAAAGCAAGATTTATAGCTATTTACAAGCACATGTACATTGCATCAAGCGCTGGATTCTATTCCCCAGATTTATCAGTTGTGGAGAACAATTTTACACAGGGAAACTGTCTAATAACCTATCTTAATTAGCTGCCAATTTTGTGAATTATTTCTGTTTTATAGTCACAGTTTTTCTACTCATTTATTTACCTGTGATTTTGAAATTATCTGTGAAGCAATCTCTTTTGGATAATATCTAAATGAGCCAGTGACTATTGCCTTCTGAAAATGTAGATCATTTTGATTTACAATTTAAAATGTAAATGTTTTAAGGTCAGGACTCTGTGGAAGAAATAATTCACAAGTTGATACATTGTTCCTTCTACACTTACACATTTATGGCCCAGGGGCACACACAGAGTTTGTGTGTGTTTGTGTGTGTGTGTGTGTGTGTGTGTGTCTGTGTGTGTGTTTACCAACATGGTGGCTTTTATTGCTTCTGTGAGGTATTGTTGCAAGGAGGTTCACATAAACATTTATATAGGTTTTAGAAAACAGTTGTTACTGAGGAAGAACCTTTTTCTATTTACACAAATTCAGAACAAAGAAACATTGCTACAGCTTCCGGTAATTGACATGTGGGCGTGTTTTTCAAGTCGCTGACTGGAAGAAGTGAGTGTCTGAGATTTATTTTTGACAGGACTTAAATTACGGGTAGCCTGACACATTTTTGAACAATTACTCGACACGGAGGGGTTTCAAGTAATGGGTACTGTTTGTCTGAGGGATGGAGAAGTTTCGAGGCCGTTAGAACAAAACAATTTTCCATTTGATTAGTAAGTTGCTAACACTTACATTTATATTACTAAATAGCACATACATAGTTGACTCCTCAAATGACAGGTTTTTTCCCCCAAGAATCCCTCCGCGGGATGAATTGGTGAATCATGGGAATTCCAGAGAAGAGGGGGCCTTTGCTCATTGTCAGTTTCTTTCCCTCCTCCAGCTCTTTCACACGAGTCCCCAAAGTGTACACATTGCTGAGAGCTTTGTCCTGCTTTGTTTCAAATGTCTCAAAAACTAGGGCTTAATGTTCATTAATTAGTGACTATCTTTCAGGAGCTTCTAGACATTGTTTAACCAGCCATCTGAACTCCGACTGGAAAATTAAAATTCACCATTCGTGAACCGCTCATGTCCCTAAAAGATAAAGCAACTGCAGCTGCCATAATTGGCAATGCATCGACATTTCAAGTTACCCAAAAAGTCAGAGCAGTGGTGTTTCCTCCCCCCCTCTCCCCACCCCCGCCCCCCGGCCTTCCTGTTAGTGCATCTGATGAAAATAAAAGATTGCAAGGTTTCCAGTCCTCTTCCTTTGTATTTGCTGCAGCTCGAACTGAAGGGCAGGCTTTGGGGGAGGGATCTATCTCCTGGACCTACCTGTTCTTAAAGGTGCAGGGCAGGAAAACTCAGAGCCGGCTTCTCTGATCTGACACAGGCAACACGGGTTTTTATCAGCCCTCCAGGTTCTTTTCCGTCTCCTCTGGGTCCAGAGGCACCATGAAGTCATGTCCTCTGACACCTCATAAAGGATTATTATTCAGTACTGAGTGTATCTTTCTAAAAATAAAAACAATACAAAAAAAAATCCCTTTTGCCTTTTTTATGGAAGACCCAACAATCTGTGAATTATCAGAGTCTAGAGCATTTGTTCTCAATCTGGGGTGATTTTGCCCTCTACTCCAGAGGACATTTGGCAATATCTGAAGTCATTTTTGGTTGTCACAACTATAAGGAGATGCTACTCGTGTCTAGTGGCGGGAGGCCAGAGATGCTGCTAAACATCCTATAACGCACAGGACGGCCCCCAGGACAAACGATGAGCCAGCCCCAAATGTCCATGGTGCCGAAGTTGTACAACTGGTCTGGAGAGAGAGAGGGCAATGCTGGCTCACGAATGTGCTATGCTGCCGTGTTGCTGGGTTTTGCCCCTGACCTACACATGCAAATCGAAAAGTATCAAGAGTGCTAAGCTGGGCTGGAGCAGAGGTCCCTCAGGAAATGCTTTTGCCTCAACTAGGTCACATTTCTTTAAAGTTACACAGCTTTAAAAGAACGTTGCGTGTCCAAAGAATATCTTCAGTGCGGACAACAAAACAATAATGATGTAGCAATATTAATTACCTCATGGGGGGGCACTATATCCCAGTCTGAGAAATAAGCGCTTTATCAATATTCTTTTATCGAATGCTCACAGCGGCTCTGTGAGACGGGATTCCTGGGGGCAGACCTGAGTTCCTGCCCCGTTTCTGTACCCTCCTGCTCTTGTAAGCTCAGACAATGAGATTTTCTCCCCGGTCTCTTTATTCCTTGTTGGAACATGTCGGAGTGACTGTAAATGATGTCTTATTCCCATCCTCTTCCTAAGACCCTATAAACTCCTTAATCTATCATAGATTTGGCTTCATTCTCTTCTCAGCGATGTGTTTTAACATCATCCCTGGAAGAAGTTCCAAAAATGTTCTGGGGTGTCGATGTTCTGGATCTGGGCTAAGAGACCGGTCTGTTCCCTCATGACCGCTGAGGGTCGGGCAGGTAAATCCACTAGAAGAGGAGAGAGCTCATTAGCCTTGAGGCGAGGGAAAGGTGCCTATCTGCTGACTTATCCATCTGTCCTTCCTTCCTTCCTTCCATGCATCTGCCCGTCCAACAACCCGTTCATCCAGCTTTCTACCTCCATCCACATGTATAGATAGAGACATATCCGAAATACAATTCAACGAAGGTTAGAGTGATTTCTAGATGCCGAGATATTGGGTGATTTTTTAAACCGTCTTCTTTATAATTTTCTCTATTACTTAAGTACAGCAAGTATGAGTCATTTTTAACAATAAAATTATTATTTTTCAAAGGAAGGGGATGATATGAGATGAGCTAATGGATGCTTTTCAACGGTCCAGGAAAACTGTTTTGATAGTTGGAAAGAGTACTTCCCACCCTCTATTAACTCTTTTGTGCCAAGTCGAAAAAAAACTTTTCTGTTCTCAGTTTGGGGTCTAGGTCGATTGATATAACTTTTCATTCTGATATATGCATTTTTAATTATAGTTTTCCACTGACTTCATTGTTATTTTTACTATACATTAGCTGAAAGTAGAGGCCATTTATCGCAAGGATCGGTAACAGGATTTCTCTGGGCATGATTTTGCTACAAATTATGGGACATCCAATGAAATGTAAGATGCTTTTCCAGATTTTTAAGGAATCTGCAGTCTGGATGCAGAAATGGTTAACGAAGGGCTGGTTTCTGCCTTAACCAATTCTGGACTTGTAAATGACGTGTATGTAACTGCTCCTCATCTTCATAATGGCCGTCACAAACTCTTATGCATCTTTTAAACCTCTTGTCAAATGTCACTTCCTCAATGCAGCCCTCCTTGACTACTCCTTGTGAAGTTGTGAAGTTAAATGTTTCCTCCTTTGGTTGAAAAGTTAAATATTTGCTCCTTTGATCGTGAGGTTAAATGTTTCCTTTTTTCACAGTGTCTGTTACTGTATTCAGATATAAAAAGTTATAACATTGCCAAAAGTATGTCCTTATGTATGTGTTCATCCTTTGAGTTACCATAGGGAAAGCACAGGATTTACTGGTCTGTGTGTCCCCGAGTCTTCTCAGAGTGCCTCAGTTATTCACCGGGAAATGAGCTGGCCAGAATACACGTTAGAATGAGATGGGTACAGTATGAAGCATCAAAATTAGAGAAATGTGTAAAAGGTAAAGGCAAGACTGGACTCTGCAAAGCTTACGTTTGTTGGAAAGTTCAAATATGCACAGACGAAACAGCCAGACAAAATGTGCAAAACAATGAACGAATTTAATAGCACTGCTATGTCTGAGTTTCAGGGACTTTATGATAAATATTCCGATTTGGAAAAAGTTTCGTGGACAATATAGATGTTGGTAATTTTTGTACATAAAAACTTAGGGCGCGTCTACTCTGTGCCAGGGAAGATGCTAAAGGCACGAGCACGTACATCATTACTTTATCATCAGAGATAAGTATGACTAGTCCCATTTTACACGTGAAGCAACCGAGGCGAAAGGAAGCAGAAGACTTGTCTGAAGCCACACGGCTCACCAGTCGGATCCCCAGTCCCTCGCGAGGTATTGGGCCTCGAAAGTCAGCATTCTTCCTATTCAACCTCAGCTGTTTCATGTCCTCTTGTGTCGCTGGCGTTCCCTCCATGTGGAAAGCTTTGAAAAAGCTCCAGTCACATTTTGAAATTTCATGACAAAAAATTGAATGTCATCCAAAGCATAGTTTAGGATTTAAACATCTCTGTCAATCCTGGCTGTCATCGCCAGGAGATTTTTATCCCAACAATAGATCACTGTGATGTGCTTGGCCCGAAGGGCCCTGGGCTGTTATAATGAGTAAGATCTGAATCTACTGAGTAATGCAAATAAATAAAAAAGAGACAGGTAGTCTCAGACTTTTCCATTATTGCCTTCTTTGCTGTCAGCCTCATGGACCGCTTCGAGCAAAACACCTCCCTTCTTACCATTTTAATAATCTGTGCAATGGGGATGAGAGAGCTTGGGTTTTTCGCGGCGCTGATATTTTAATCATTCCAATGCTTATCATTTCTGAGCCCATACGTGACTGGGGTGGAAGCAGTAAAGTACAGAGGAGATTTGCAGTCAGACTGCGAAAGCGTCGCATGCCAAGATTACAGAAGAACCCCAGATGACAAAACAGGGATACTCAGGTCTGACACTAAATAACTGTGGGAAGACAGGAAGAGCGGGAAGGAGCCCGTGCAAAGGCCCTGGGTGGTAATGAGTTTGGACAGTGTGTTCTAGGAGCAGAAAGCAGGCCAGATGTGGCTAGTGAGCACTAAGTCAGAGCACGGTAAGAGATGAAAATGAGGACGAAGGCAGGCTGGGGTGACCAACCACCCCAGATTGCCAGGGGACTGGGAGGGTTCGTGGGATGTGGAACTTTCAGTTTTAAAACTGGGGGAGTAGTGAGCACACCGGGACAAGTTGGTCACCAATCTGGCACGAGATGCGGTAGACCATGGGAAGGAGTGTGGGCTGTCCTTTCTGTGCAGTGGGGGCACATGGGTGTGTTTGAAACAGGCAGATTCGCAAGGCTATCTGCATGGAAATTAATGTACCAGTTCTGTGTTCTTTGGCAAGTAACCTAACCCCTCTTGACCTTAATTTCCTTGTCCGTATGAAGAGATGGTTACACCAGATGACACTCAAGGTTCCTTCATCCCTAAGAGCCTATGACATTTTCTGCTTTGTTCCATAGACAGGAGAGAGCGATCAGGGTGTCCTGAGCAAAGGAATAACACCAAATTTTTTTAAGGAAGATTATTCTGGCAGTAGGATACAATATGAATTGTAGCAGAGAGATGCTAAGAAGACCATTGAGCTGTTACAATAATCCATTCGAAAGTTGATGAGAGCCTGGGCTGGGACAGGAGCAGAGAGGACGGTGGAGACAGGAAAGAAGTAGGGAGTGATTTTGACAAGAAAAATACCAGGGCTCGGTGGATAACTGTGTGTAATCGATTTTGGAGTTGCCAAAGTATGATTCATCCATCCTCCTTTAATTTAGCTGATCGAGTGTTTATGCATGTGCCAGCACCACGGGTATAGTGATGAGCAGATCCTCGGCTTCATGGAGTTCACAGTCTAGTGCGGAAAACCGGCATCAGGTTGACTATGTCAGCTGTGCTTAGGGCTGTGAAAGGAATGGGGGCCAAACCCACACTGAAAACCAGGCGCGGCTTACTGAGACAAGTGGGATTAGCGCTCGCAACTAAAAAACGCACGGTGAGTTAGAGACGGCGATGGGGCAGGCCACGGACGAGAACATATTAGACGCGGGGACAGTATTTGCAAAAGAGATGAGGCTGGAAAAGATTGGCAGGTTCAGCAGACTCACATAAGTCTTGTGTGGTTGAGGATTAGACAGAGGATCCTAGAAAGTTGGGAAGAGTCAAATAATAAAACACAGAAACTCTTTCAGACTTCATTGTGAGAGTGAGTGGAAGGCATTAAAGAAAGGCTTATCGACGGGGCCCTAAGTGCCATTTCCGAGTTTTCGAATGTTCGGGAGAAGAGCAGTACTCCTAAGAGACCTGGGGCTTACAGGTGGGTGCACAGGTAAATTTTGGTGGAAAGGCAGGAGCGGGGACAGGAATAATGTGACCAAGTAGAAGTAGTCCCTGGGGTATTGAAGATACCCCAAGGACCATGAGCTTGGTGGAAAGATCAGTGGCAAAGATAATGCCATGGGGACCATCCTACAGGTGACACTATAAGGATGGATGAGTTCCGTAGGAAGAGGAGTTAGAGAGAGGGGACATATCGCCGACGGCAGGGCCTCGGGGTCTGTAAACATCCAAGGACTGATGTAGGGTGGCCCAGAGATGGAAACCCAGTCCGAAGGGAGGAAGACTCAGGAGCCAAGAATGAGTCACTAGGAAGGGGTAGTGAAGGCATCAAATATTGCACAAAAGTCAAAGACAAACAAAGCCTGACAAAAGGCCAGTGAATGTGGCAATTAATAGATCATTCGTTATCTCCGAGAAGGAGGTTAGTGACTAATGTTTGCATTACATCACCTTGGACAGAATTAATAACAAATTTCCTGATGATATTCACTTACGAAGATGCAATGGAAATTGGCCGCTCACTCTCTCTGCTTTTTCTAAAATCTCTCAAATTTGCAAACACTCTAATCTCCTCTGAGTACTGCAGCAGAAAATTAAAATGTGCCCTGTATACAACATGGATGAGCTTCTGTTACCCAGCCCCTCAACTACTAGACGTTCGGAGTGTCAAACTCTCTGACTTACTCATTGTCAAGGCACAGAGTGGACGTAACTGAATCGGAGTCAGGCCATTGGGGGAGGGGGAGAATGAAGTGGGAAGAGCTTATGGCAATTCGTAATCCAACCGCATATCACAAAATCTGTATGCTCGTGTTTACAGAGACATTTCTATAAATTAAAGGTCTAAACTGCAAATCTAAAAACATATGAGAAAAGATTTTCCTTATATTACTCAAAATAGGGGAGATAGTATGGATTTAAGCATTTCACTTCATTTGTGTCTATTCCTGTGAATGAGTAGCTAGGCATTTTAAAAACTTTTAAATACTACTTGCTTATTGGAAGGAATTTGCCAAGTCTAAGAAATTATGAAATGCCTGACACATAGTAGTACTCATTAAATATTTCTTGAATGAATGAATGAATGAAAGGAAATAGTACAAAATAAAACCAGATTAGAAGAAATTTGTCATATTCAGGATTTTGTAAGCTATGTTAATAATAATAAATTTGTGTTTGAGCATTGAGAAGCTGTAGGGTTTTAATCAGGGTGTTACATAAGCAAATTATCTTTGTGAAATATTGCTCCGGCTGCTTTGTACTAGATGCATCGGAATGGAGTGAGGATGGATGCCCAGATGTCAGTGAGGAAGTTACTGCAGCTGGTGGACGAGGAGAAAATGGCAGCTTAGACTAGGCTAACAGCAGTGGACGTCAGTACGGTGCAAAGTGAAAAGGTGCTCCCCGGACTTGACAACGTGGAATGAAGTGAACTTAGCAAAGGCATTCTCGGTAGACCAATGGGAGGGGAAGCCAGACTGGGTGGGTTGATAGATGAATGTGAAGTGGGATGTAGGGACAGCAGTGAGGACATCTCACAGGAGTTGCCAGACATTCGTAGTTAAGGCGTAAGGCATCTAAATGCTAGAGACAGGACAGTCCTGTGTACTGGGAACACAAAGGAGAAAATCAGAGACGCAAAGGCTTTGAGTCTTTAGACGCTGAGTTTGGTTTGTTCCGGGGACTATTGCAAACAGCTGGATTGTGTGCCGAGATGCCAAAGAAAATGAATAGCAACTGGACCCATTCTAGTAATAAAGTGATGAAAATTATGTAAATAAGAATTACCACTTTCCGAGTACTAGCTTTGTGCCCTGTACCATGCTATCCACCTATACGCTGTATCTCATTTAATTCTCACTACAGCAGCAAGAGATAGTTGTATTAACCCCTTTCTGCAGAAGGGAGAACTGAGGCCACAGAAGTTGAATAACGAGTCCAGGAACACAGCAAGGAAGTGGGGCCACGATTCTGACTGGTCCGATCCCAAAGTCCAAGTTAACCGTTAGGTTATAGGGCCTCTCCTGGTTGGGGTTGCCCAGTGAAAACTTGCTGCCTCGTTAACCGGGAATCTGACCGAATTTCCAAACTGGTCGAGCTTCCGTAATTTCATAAGGAGCATCAAGACGTGAAAAGCAATTACATAGAATGATTTGAATCTTAAGAATCTTAATATATCCAAAGCTCTCATAGTGCCAGACACACAGAGAGGCTTGTGTAGGTGTTATCTATTATTACTTACTAAAAGGCTCTGGAGAAAAATTGGTCTGCCCATCTCCAGGGCTAATCAAACATTTGAATAGTAACACCGGTTCTCCCTCCCCCATCCGCCCCCCGCCCCTCGCCCCCACACACAAAGGCAGCTACATTTTTGCTTCTTACAGAGTAGTTTTCAATTTCTACTTAAGGAAAAGGATGGTGTTTCCTGGCTTTGTTCTTAAACTCGTTACAGGAAATGATATTGTTGTAGGCGAGGACAAAGGTACAATGTAAAAACATTTGACAAACCCATCAGGTCATCTATCAACACTGCAGAAGAACCCTCAGAATCCTGTCATTTCTGCTGATCTGGAGTAGCGAAGAGATTGGCAGCCTCTCCAAGTCCACCCACTATGAGTCTGGGATTGAATTTGACCCCAGTTTAATTGAGGTAGCCATGGAAATCAAGGGACTTCTTGAGGACCGACTGTGTGTTTTCCAACATTAGCTTGTTTAATCTTTATAATACAGTCCCTCCTGCTGTACCACTTCTTTTGAAAATAGGAATTTGTTCCAACATGAATGATACCTATTGAGCATAATGGGGATTTTGCATTTGTGTGTGTTTGACCTTATCTGGGAGAAACACCAGGTGAACACAGAAGACTGTACCCAGCTGAATCACATGCAGATACGCAAAAGGCGAACACACCTCAGACACATACCTACCGGCTACCTCAGTTCGCCAGGTGCGTTACGAGCCACGCCCATCCATATCCAGTGTCACAGCTTTCTACTGGATTTCAGATAACCCTGCTCCCCCACTTCCCAATAACTCACAGCTGTAACCCCCCTGACAGCCACGTCCATAAATCTTTTTCAAGGTAAAGTGCTGTATTTATCATAGATAGCACTTATGTATTTTTAACCATTTAACGTGTGTAAAGCAGTGCTACTATTTTTATTAGGTGCCTGTATTTTTTTATTATTCGTTACTGACGTAAGCACTGTGCTCCTAAGTCCATTTTTCCCATAAGCTCTGTGGTTTTTATTGTGCAATTTGAAATAGCATGGCATCTTTAGAAACATACATTGGCCTTATTAGCAGCAATACATTTAAATAAGATGGAGCAAATATTATTGTTCTTATTCATTACTCCACAAATAGAAAAATAAGCTCAGAGAGGATGAGTAACTTACCCAGGGTCACCCACCACTGACTCCACGTTTGTCTAATTCCATCACCCCCTTGTCTCACCCCCCCTCACACCTCTAAATAGTTACCAAGTGCTTTGAACTGGACAATCATTAAACTAGCCTTAACTTTATGAGAATAAAACTTTTCCAGAAAGACCTTAATTCAAGACGATCCACACAAGTATTTGAATCCTCTATGTATTTTTAAAACCAAGTAGGTAATCTCTTTTGCACATACTAAATGTGCCCCGTTCTGCTCACACGTTAATAAATTTTTCTCATTTGCGAGAGTTACTGAGTAGAGCAAGTGAATTGTTTTACCCAGTAGGTGGTGGAGCAGTAATGAAGAAGCCTCGTGATTAAGTAGGGTTGGAGCCTCTTATCGTTCTCGCTGAGTGGGAGGCACCATTAGTAGTAAAAGTAATTACCTGTGTAGAACAGGCTGATTGCATCGCGTACCTACTATATGCCACGAAGATAGTCATCTCCATTTCAGAGCTTCTTAAGAGAGATTCATTTGATGTTAATTTTACATTTTTAGCAAAAGTACTTTATTTTTGGAAAACATTGTGTTAGCTGGACTCACCGTTTTTTTAAACCTCTTTAAGGACTTCCTGTGACCGGGTTATTCCCTCATAAATGGCCTTTCCCCAACATGGCAGCTCCGAAGAGCATGCCGAACAGAGTTGGAAATGATAAGCTATCTAAATGTTAAAGAATCTATTTGGAGAGAGTTGATTTTATGTGGGGGTGAAAAACCTGTGCTTTCATCTATGAAATCACAAAGTCCATTATGTGAAACTGCTGGGTACTTAAAGCAGTAATTCCTAGGAAATTGTTCATGCCAAATCTTGTTAAACGTTGTATTGGATAGTTTCACTAAACTTTAAATTCTTCTCTGACAGCAATATTAGAAACAGGGTTGCTTGATTAGATTGAAGCAAGGCCAGAGATCTGACACTTCGTGGTGGTAATTCGGGGGCGGGGGGTGGGGGAAACGCAGCAAAGTGGGTTTAGAGGCCAGTTCGTTCTCCCCACGCTTCCAACTGACCAAAGAGATGACCATGACCAACTCCCTAACCGTCCACTTGTGAAATGAGCAGATCAAACAGATTCCCCATCCCAGTCCCCATTTCTATGTAGGTAGACAGCTGAACTTTGTTACTGTGTTCTTGCATTTACAGTGAGGAATCTCTGCCAGAGCCCAGTAACTAATTGAATACTATGCCTTTGTGTTTGTCAATTTGCCCCTAAATGTACATTATCGATTTTACTTTTACTTGAGGGTCCCAAAATGTGATCTTCCCTGGGCAAGTAAGTAAACATTTACAGACTCTTCTTGACTTAGGATGGTTCAACATACGGTTTTCAACCTTATGGTGGCGCAAAAATGATATGTGTAATAAGCTTCATGAGACAGTCCACACTGTATTATAGGACAGGCTTTGCGTTAATGATTTTGCCCAGCCGTGGGTTAATGTAAGTGTTATGAGTGTGTTTCCGATAGGCTGGGCTAAACGATGACGTTTAGTAGGTCAGGTGTATTAAATGCATTTTCAACTTAGGATAGTTTCAACTTACAATGGGTTTATTGAGGCATAACCTCATCAGAAGTGGAGCAACATCTGTGCTTATAAGCCTGCCACATGTTATTTAAGCTTGCGAATAGTCTCCGAATTAATATGCCTGCAAAAATTACTTCGAAGCCTCAGAATTGTCCTGGTTTGGCCCATGTGGCCAAGGCCAGTGATCTCTTCTTCGCCAGATCCACCCCTTTTTTATTGCTTCCGAGATCACAAAGCCAAAAGATGACTATCAGATGTGATCAGCTTACCTGATAAAAAGATCAAACACGTTTCCAACGTGGCTCAAATCCTGTTTCTGTCATTTTTACCAGTTCTGAGACATTAAGCAAATCACTTAACTGATTGAAGTCAGTTTCCTTATCTGTAGATCAGGCACAGCCATAGTGCTGGCTTCAGAGGATTGTTTTGAAGAACAAATCAAATGAGAAGGTATGGAATTTTGTTTCTTTTATTATTACTGGAAGAAATCATAAAAACCTCCGATTCGTAGTTGTTTACCTTTAAGAAGAAAGAATAGGGGACTGCTTTGATGTCTTCTTTTTTTTTTAAATAACTTTTCTTACCGTTCTACTTGAATTTTTAACCATAAGCTTTTATTGTCTTTTTTCTTTCTACTTCTGTTGTTTAATGTCTTTTGATTTATCTCAGGTGAAATCATAAGCTTTTTTATTATTTTGTTCTTTAGACTTCTCTGGTTTGAAAAAAACTAATAAGATATTATTAAAAATTAAATAACATAATATAGGTAAGGTGTTTTTCATAATGCCTGCCACAGAATAAACATTAATCAAATTTATCATACGTAATAATATCACCTCCATAACTGGTAAAACCTTAAAATTCAGGAAGAGCAAAGAATGGTGGGATATACAGTAATTACTCTAAAGATGTTCATTTCATTCATTCTGGTTAATTTTAGGCCCTGGAATCATGAACAAGTGTTTACATACTGGTTAAACTGCTTTATGATGAATTGCAAAGAACTCAAAATTATTTTTGTGCTGGGATCATATTAAAGAGTGTTTAAAGCAGTTTGAACATTCAAGTGGTCTTAGTTTTTTTTTTCTTTTCCACTAAGATTTTCACTATTTTGCATCAGTTAGGTTGAGACACAACCTAAGATTATGTCATTAGCTAAGATCTAGGTGGTGCTTTTGTCCACATAGAGAACAAATGACACATTGGTGGACTAAACTTCTACCTGTTTGGTTAATGAGGTGTATCCTGTTATAGGTAAGCCTGTATTTTTTAGTGCGATTAACTCTTAATTTTGTGCTTACAGTTATATTTTATCAATCTCTTCCTTTGTCCTTATTTATTCATTCCTTTGTTCTCATTCCTTCCTTCCTCTGTCTTCCTCTCCAACTTTGGCTTGTCGGAGAATCTCGGGAATGATGTAGGCTGTCTCTGGGTGGACGCGTGGGAGAACACGCCAGCAGTGGCCGGCTAGTGGCAGTGTCTCGGTTTCTAAAGTGAGGCAAAGCCTGTGTGTTCAGTCTGTCACTTGTTGAGCATTTACTTTATGTGCTAGACCTCACGTCAGGTACTTGTACATCATCCATTAGGTAATATGTTATTATTCCCATCTTACAGCTAAGAAAACGTGGCCCCTGAAAGACAGCAAGACTTTCCCCAGGGTAGGTAGCAAAGCTCAGATTCACACCCACGTGGGCCAGAGCTCATGTTCCCATTCACCCTGTCCCTTAGGATTCAGGGGCAGAAAGGCTGACTAGCCGCGAAGTCATGTACGTTCCAGAGTCAGGGCTCCTTAAGTTCTCTCTGAGTGGCCCAAGTAATTCTCAGCACGAGAATGAGTCAGCAGTGGTGGGATTCGGGGACCCCAGCTGCGGGCGTTGCATCACAGACCAGGCAGACCTTCGTTAGAGCCCCTCGAAGTTCTCTCCAGGTAAAGCGAACCTGGCCAGGTGCCTCCAAAGGCCTGGGGTCATTTGGCATGTGACCTGGGCTTGTGTCTTAGTCACTTTGAGCTCTAATAACAAATAACCGTGAACAGAGTGGCTTATCGACAACAGACCTTTCCCACAGTTTTGGAGGCTGCATTCAAGGTCGTGGTGCCAGCATGGTCGGGCTCTGGTGAGAGCTGTCTTCTGGGATGCAGATGCCCCCTTCTCATCGTACCTTTACATAGTGGAAAGAGAGAGAGAGATGGCTCCCATGGCCTCTTCTCGTAAGGGCACAAATCCCATGACGAGGGCTCCACCCACATGACTTAATCGCCGCTAAAGTCCCCACCTCCAGATGCCATCACGTTGGAGATTAGGTTGCAGCATATGAGTTTGGGGACCACATTCAGCCCATGACACTTGGTCTCCAGCCAGTCCTCGTCCTGACTTCTCCATCCGGCATCAGTATCCTTGCAGGTGACCGTGCCGTTCAGTCTCTCGGTGTCTCGTGGCCGGGCAGCGGTGGGTGCCTGCTGCTTGTCTCAATCAAGCTTCTTTGGATCTTAAGGAAGAATAACCCACTTCGAAGGAGCATACGCAGTGACAGCTGACAAACGACAGCCGGGACGTGTGGGGAGGACGTGCAGACCAGGAACAAAGGCAGGCTGGACTGGGCATCACCACGGGCAGAGCCCAGTCCACCTCCATGGACCTCGCCTCTGCAGGTCATTAGTTCCTTCTCCGGGCCTTTCCCTCTCTCAAGATCTCCATCTTTCCACTCAGATTCTCCGACCTCTCCTTACCCAAGGTCCGGCTCTCTCTGGGTCATCTGCTTTCAGTCCAGTCATCTGGGGTTAAGATGCAATCTGTTAGGGCTTAAAGGGGGTGCCAGTTCTTTGAATAGTGAAGCATGGCCTGAATTGGGTTGTCCCCAAAAGCATCCAACTTATTGGTCTTCCATACAGGCCTGTGGAGAGAATTCCCCGTCAGGAACAGTGTGTTATATATGACAACTAACGAACACACCTGGCGGCCCAGCCCATCCAGACGGAGTATGGAACAGCTCTGTTCATCCGAGCGGTTATTTGTAGGCAGCCCTTGCTTTGCATGGTACTCTGTTAACTGAAACTCTTGTGCTGGAAATGCCCCCGCTTTTCACAGCCCTGTGGTCATGCGATACCATGACAGTGAGAGGCGGCCGTATCAGTCCTGACTCTCCACCCGTCCTTCTTCCAGAAGCTGGTGACATCGCAGTGAACCGAACAGTAGGGTCTTCCTGCCTAAGCGTATGCGCTTCGAGTTGGAGTGAAGGAACGTAAAGATAAACGTGCAAGGTGCATAGGATGTGGATGCTGAGGAGAAAACGAAGCAAGGAGACTGGTAGAGGAAAAGTCAGGTGTCGGGGTGGAGGGTCGTCACTGGACAGGGTGGTCAGGAAAGACTGCTGAGACAGGGACAGAGGAAGAGGAAACGAGCCATGTGGCCGTCTGGAGGGAGAGGGTTCCTGAGACGGGACCCGCATGTGCGTAAGGTCAGCCTCGCTTCCTTTTCTGAGAAGTAGCTTCACATGAATGAAGAGAACAGAGCTCAACTGGGAAAGGGAAATTCTTCCCAGTTAACAAGCGGCTGCTCTGGGAGTGCTCACCTCCCAAGGCCACACCTGCACCAGTCCGCCCTAAGGGCAGAGCTTCCTAAATACAGGTCATTGCTTAAGAAGGTGGTTAGCCCTTTGTCTCTAGTCCCTCCGCCGTCTCCATGGCCAGCTTTGGATCCAGGATTGGGATCCCTGACCCGGATGACTGGTGCTTTGAGTCTGACATTCAGCTCCCTAGAGCTTAGACTTCTTGAGCCGAGCGCTCGGTCTCCAGCTATCGACACGCTTGCTAAAGATCGTAGATGGAAGTTTTAATTGCATCGTGGGTCCTCCTCCCTCTGCTGAGCGTGTCGCCTAGTTCATAATGTGCTTCTGACCTGTGTCTCTTATAAAAGGTTCCAGAACGGAGGCTTGCAAGGCCTTGCAGCTCTCTGTACAGCTCTCGGAGAGGACTTTCTTTTTTTGTTTTCTTACGTATATTTTAATGTTTTCATCTGACTAGTTAGAGAAAGAAGTAGTAGGTCTATTGATTTGATGCTCGGCATGGACCTAAATGACTGTAATGTGTCGTCATAGGCTTGGCTATTTACCTCTGTCTCTTCTGTCTCGATTTACCTGAGAACAGGTAAATCCCTTTGGCATTTGGCTTGGCCAAAGTCTTTGTACCTGTTGTTTTGATAATAGGCCATCTTGGTAATTTTTGAACTAAAGCTAAGGAAAAGGAACAAAATACTTTTTCTCTTCCAGGCCTTTCCCAAGCTGTTCCCTCTGTCTGGCTTGACCTTTTGAAATTCCCTTAGCGTTCATGGCCTCATCTAGTCCAGCGAATCGGGCTTCCTCCGCTCTTGTCTCGTAATGTCCTGAACACAGCTCTGCTCCAGGTTCCATCACCTGTTGATCTGCCCTTATTATGGGTTTCCTGCTGGAGAGGGCGCTTTGTGGAGCAGGGGGGCAGGTACTTACTGGGGCCTATTTTAACTCATTTACAATTCGTATTGGAGACTTACTATGTGCCAGACACTGATTAAACTCCAGGAATTCAGAAGTGGACAGAACACTTTTCACGGCCTCTACAGTCTCCCAGGGTGGGAGACAGACGTCAGGGACCTCGCCGTGGCGGGAAGCTGCTGACCGATGCCGTTGAGCTCTATGAAAGGAAGGTCCAAGGACCCTTTCGTGTCTGTCCTTCCAGTGCTAGCGAAGGATTGGTATAGAACGAATGTTCGATTTGAGTCCAGCCGAGGATGCCAGCTTTAACCCCTCATCCCACTG
Source organism: Pteropus medius (assembly GCF_902729225.1). Taxonomy (NCBI): domain Eukaryota; kingdom Metazoa; phylum Chordata; class Mammalia; order Chiroptera; family Pteropodidae; genus Pteropus; species Pteropus medius. The sequence continues at coordinate 21,215,817 of NW_024342471.1, forward strand.
CCGTTAACTTTCTGTGGGTTTTAAATGCCAACTCATAGGTGTCTTCGTTCTGTGCAATTGACAGCTTTGCCTCCAAGTGCAGATGAATAAATAAAATGTTTAAAAGATTTCTATCTAACTGGAGATTCTGTGGCTTTCAGAAACCCTTAAAACCTTCCCTTTGCCCCCATGTGAATTCCACTGTGAACGGAGGTATGACCTTTTTTCAGCGTCTGATTTATGCCAGGCAACAATTTAGCTTCCGTAATTAATCGAAGACCCTAGCTGAGGAAGAGAGTGTTCTGGAATTTCCGAGGCCTGTGGATTCCATGCAGAATATCCCACTGCCCCTCACCTAGACCAGAGTGTCCGGCTTTGGGAAATGTCACTATTCAGCTTCCAGGGACGGAGATTGGGTCGTTCTGCGCCCCGTGCCGGGCTCGGGCAGGGCGTGCAGGGCCTACACGTCGCCCCAGCAGCTCGTGGCCACAGAGGAGAGCAGCAATGGGAAGCCACCCACGCCCGCCTGGCCCAGTGTCTTCCTCCCTGGCCTCTGGCACGCCGCGCTGCGACCCACTCCGCTCCGCCCTTTTTAAATCTCCCCACTATGTTCAACAGCATGTCAGCCGGGAGTTCAGGCTTACGAGATCATGTCCAATGGGCCAAAGTGTCTAAAATAAATGTTAGCTCGTAAAACACACGTGGCACTCTACGGGGCCCAAGCAAAGCCCAGAGAAAAAAAATAATAATAAGTGAGCTCGTTTAACCCAGCGGTGACAGGTGTAGGAATGGGCTTGCGTTATTGCTAACTGAGTTCCTTAACTTCCAGGCGGGCGAGTAAGTTGAAAAGGCAACGCACGTTTTGTGCCAGAATGGGGAACAGAGCATCTGGATTGTTCCAGGGCTTGAAAAGCCAGTCTTCCTAAATCCTTCATTTATTCAACAAATCCTTGTGGAGCTGCTGACCCGTGCCAAGCACAGTGCTTGGCACTGGGGATAATTTTTTTTTTTGACATTTAAAATATAAGCCTTTTTTTTAAAATTTAAAGAAACATTGAAAATAAATGCTTTTTATAAATTATAGCAAATACTTAACACATAATTTGGGAATGTTAAACATTAATTCTTAATTGAAAATAATAACATTCACAGAATACATCCTGCTGTTGACCAATATGAAGGTCACTTAAACCTATTATATAAGCTTATCCCTTAATTGTTTCTAAAATTCAATGGTTATGATTCAACTTTATAAGGTTAAGCAAGTCTTCTGTGTAACACCCCAGATAACTTTTTCACATACAAAACATTTATATCAGCAAGCAAATTATAAAAACACATAGATGACACTAAAGGGCTTGATTAAAAGGCAGTCTCCAAACAGATAGGTGCCTTTCACTTTAGAAAGCCCACGTACACACAAAAACAACTGAATATAGACATCATTACATTCTCTTATATTTATATTACATAGCAAACTGCAGGTTTATAAATGTCATTATTCTATGTGAAATGAAAATATGGACATTTTAAAGAAATGTCCTTAAAGACACAAGAGAGCGGAATATGCCTGCGTTGAGTGACCAAGGAAAACTTTGCCTTTGAGGAAACTGTAGCCCAGTTGGGGACACTGACATCAGCCATATAAGCAAATAAATACGCTATTCAGACAGCGATGAAAGCCGTGAAGATAACATGTTAGATCATAGGACTCAGGGCCGTGTGAGAACTCTCTGATGAGGTGACACTGTAGAGTCCCACAGAGTGAGAATAGTCTGTCCAGATGATGAGCAGAAAGAACCTTCCAGTCAGGGGAGACCGAGCACAGGCCCCGCTGAGGCAGGTGTGGGGCTCTCCCGGGAGTGCGGACAGGGCCGGTCTGTCTGGGCTTAGCGAGCAGAGTGGAGTGCCATCGTGAACCTTGGCCCGGGCTGGAGCAGAGATCACCTCTGTAAGGCTGAGTCGCCCTGCCTCCTCCATGCCTGGCAGGACGGCTGAAAGCAGCTTGCTCCCCAGGGACCCCAAGCCCACGCAGCACAGGTGCACCTTGGGTGGCTTCCTCAGCATCTTAAGATAACCTGAGGCCACCGTTTTTCTTTGCCTGTGCAGAACAAACAAAGGCTTTGCGAGCCTCTGGTCTGCGTGAGTAACGAGTCTAACAAGTCGCTAACGCTGTGTTTGCTCACTCCTCAGCCGAAGCGCTGTAGACTCCCTCCGCAGCCTCATTCCACTTTTTGTTTGCTGGTTTGTTTTAGACATGTCATGTTTTCATATAACAAAACACGCATACACACTCGATACCATTTAATATTTAATTCAAATAAAATGCTTACCATATCAAATAAAATGTTTACATGTACGAATTTTTTATATTCCCTTGGGAATATAGAAGAGCGCACAGTGGCATTTTAAATGGTACGCAGATGAACTTCTTAACAATTTAATTGTAATGCATTTACTGTAATGTGTGACGTTCATATAAATTGAGGGCCAAATCAAGCTGGCAATTTTGTAGCTATTATCGCTAGATTTTCACTGTCAGTCCTGATATACACTTGACTGTTCAAATACATTTGTTTAAGAAGTGAGTTTATTGAAAGAAAGAAAAATAGCATGGGAGGTGCTCATGTAATGGCGTCATTGATAATGGATGTGCGGATGAGGGCCGGGCAAGACGTGGTCCCCTGAAAGGAAGTGTGTGGTCACCAGGTGTGTCTCCGAAGTCTGCATCCCACGCCCGGTAAGCTGAGGGCAAAGCCACCGATTCAAGCCCCTTCGTTCAAAAGGGAGTTTAAATCATTTTTAAAATTTGCCTACGACTTAAATAATCCAACTATCCTCTGGTTTTTCTCATTAAATATTGCAATATATTTATATGTGAGGTGCGAAGCAATCACATGTGTTGGAAGATCCATCCATTCCCTTAACTTAGATTTTGGGAAAAGCAAAAACATCCCAACTCCCTTTCCGGGAGGAAATGAGGTTCTGCTGTTATAAACACTGTATTTCCACCTAGCGTGGATAAAGCACTTCATTATAGTGTAGCTCAAACGATCGGAGAGCATGCTAAACACTCGCGCTCTGTCACCAAGGGACAGCCTCTTGACGTCAACTCTAATTCCGTACAGAGGACCTTGGTAGAATTGGAAGCCAACCTAGTTACCATTCTTTGTTGTCACATCCATTCTGTGGATAGGTAAACTGAGTCAAGTAAGTGTCAACTAAAGCTTCTGCCATCATTCAAAGCCGGGATTCGCGCTGTACCTTAGCCCCAGCCACCGACGGCATTTCATCCCTCAACTTCGGTCGTTTTGAGTTAGCTGTTGATTCTCATCTGTCTGACGAAGAAAGTGTGTAGGTTGCTAACAAACAGCCTAACAAACAAAGCATTACCTGGGGGACAGATGTTAGCCATGGGAAAAAGGAAATTATATTCCCTTGTATGATGCTGACTGTCACATGCTATGTCATTAGTTCCTTCTGAAACACTTCTTAGAAACATTGCTCTCCTAATTGTAAATTGTATATTGTCGTATTTTTTTTTTAATATCACTTTTAAGTCCTAAGTAAAATAAAATAAAATACTGCGTGAGAAAAGGACCTGAGAAGCAGTGACATTGTGGGATGGTGAGAGCGATGATGCAGCATTCTAGTCATATCGTGTTCATTTGAACGTTCTAATTGTCAAGAAAGAACTTCGTGTCAGTATAGCATAGACCAGGGCTTGGAAAACCTTTTCTGTAAAGGGCCGGATAGTACATATTTTTGGCTGTGCAGGTCATAGGGTCTCTGTAGCAATTACTCAACTGGAAAGAAGCTATACACCATGTAAACAAATCACCATGACCGTTTTCCAATAAAACTTTATTTACAAAACAAGGAGAGTGCCCGATTTGGCCCTTGGGCTACAGTTTGCCAACCCCCGAAATACAAAGTAAGAGTTTGACCCTTGGAATCACGCAGACGTGGGCCACATACTGGCTCTGGTGCTCACCAGCTATGACCATCTTGATGTGCCTCTCAGGTCATCAGTTTCTACTTTTGTAGAATGGAAATCTGTCCCCCTTCAGTGGGTCGTCTGGGGAATCTAATGAGTAATGATCAAAGTGATGAGCACCGATCTGACACAATAAGCTCTCATCCAACAGCAGATGCTATTGTTGCTATGGTTTTCGGATTAAAACCCTGTGCCCATCATCCCCTTCCAGTCCACTGTGCAAAGAAGAAAGAGTAGTATTAACATAGAAATGGGCTCAAGTCCCCCTTCCACTGAAAGCCTTTCTGTGGTTCCCGTGTCTTCCACCGTGGCCTCCCGCGTCCCATGCTTGCTCCTCCCGCGAGGTGGGGCTGCCTTCCTCCACTCTCCCTGTGGGCCCCGGGCACCCTGAAGCAGCACATGAAGCTCTTTTATGCCCGGGAGCTTTATGCATGCTCTTCTCTCTTTTCTAGAATGCTAGCCCCTATCTTTTCTCAAGGCTGGTTTCTTCTCATTCCTTAGGACTTTGCTTATGTTGCCTCCTCAGAGAAGCCTTCATTATTCTCCTGTCAGTAACCATTTCCTTCATAACTCATAGCAAAATGAGTCAAGGATGGACCATGCCTGTCTTATTCACAACTGAAATCACAGTGTTTCTGTGCAGTGTTCCGACACATATAAATACTCAAATAACACATGCTAAATAAAAGAAGAAATGATTCAATGATCTGTTGTTATTATCATTATCATCATCATCACTCATGAATAATACTGAAAGCATAGGACCCAATACAGATTTTGCCAGTCTTCAACCATCTCCGACCTACTTCATAATTTTTACTGTATCTTTTGTACCACTTGCATTAAGATTTTTTTTTAATTTTTACTCATTTCCTTTTTCACTTAAGTGCCCATTAAGCCGGGGATTAACAAAACCATAGCACTCTGGCTGACTATGGCCGGCCCATGCATTACTGTATTCACACTACAGAGCAGAGTCCAGTAAGTGAGTAAAGACCGACTCACAAATTTGAAAACATTTACAGTTTGACCCTTTATAGAAAACACTTGCTGACCCTTGTACTGTGCAATGAAAGTCACTAAACCCTTCGTTCGATATGCTAGTATGTTTTTATTTGCGTTTTCATGAACAACGGTGTCACAGCTATTAAGATTTTTTAAACATTTGCTCACAGACCACCTGAGACCATCTCGCTTGCCACTTCCGGTGTGCGGGCCACACTTGGGACGTTGTTGCCATGAGAGGCCTTGAACAGTATCTGCTGGATTCTGCACCTTGGGAAAGTTCAATGCGCAGGTGCCAAACTCTGTGCCGGTTAGAATGTTTCCCCCTAGAAGTTCCTACAGGTGACTCCCAGTTCAACTCCCAAACTGACCCAAGAGTACATCCCTGGGCCTTTTCCCCGGCCGTGCTGTGCAGTGCCTGGCACCGTCTCGCTCGCTTTGCACGCGAGTCGGCTGAGAGCCTGACACCCACAGCTGCATCACGCATGGCATGAGAACGGGCGTCAAAAACACCGCTGCTCTCTCAGAATACCTAGACTCTTGACAAGACAGATGAAACCCACAGCTCTCTGTACCTTACTTCCAGAAATCAGGGCTGCCAGCTTTTTCTCGTGTTGTGAATAGCTGGTGGCTGTTCAGTTAGATATCCTGTTGTCAGGAGAAATTCTGCCTTTCAGAATTTTCCCCGGATTTACATACTGCCTTATGAAATCTCTTGTAGAGAATGCAAAGGAATGTGCGGATCTCGCTTAATTTTTGTTCTTCAAGGAGAGTCCTTTGCTTTGTCATGACCTCAGAGCACAAGGTATCAGTTAGACCTCTCCTGGTTGCAGAAGGTGGAAAATGCAACCCAAAATGGCTTAAGTGCTTAGGCAATTTACGGCTCATGTAAATCAGAAGTCCAGGATAAACCAGCTTCAGGCAATGCTAGTTCAAGGCCTTGAATTATATCGGAGGTTTGGTTTCTCTCTCTAAATCTCTCTGGTTTACTTCTGCCGCGTTGTCTCCATCTCGAGGCAGTCTCTGTCCTCATGGTGACCAAATGGCCGTCAGCAGCCCAGCTGCACATCCTCTCGAGTGTCGGTCCAGACTCAAGGATCTGGCCTCTCTCGCAGAACTTCCAGTCACCATCTCGTGACATCTGATTGGCTGTCCTGGTGCCAGACACAGCCAACCACTTTGGCCAGAGAAGCGGGATGCTCTGATGCGTCCCCAACGTGCCTTCCTGGAGCTGGGAGGGGCCTACGTCAAGATTACGACTGTGGGCTCGGAGGGAGGATCAGGGCCATTACCAGGATCAGAGCTATTGTCCCTAAAAGCAACTAACTGGACACGCCGCTTGGATCCCTTGGGCCAGACTGAAATAGGGCAAGTGTGATCGGGCAAGCGGGTGAGTGGACGACAGGGCAAAACAACAGATAATTTCCACGCCGTCGAAGGCCGACTCGCTCTCCCAGGCCAGGTTTCCCACTCCGCCTCGACCGCTTGTAGAGAAGGCAAAGGGTTTCCCAGCCTCAGCGCTACTGACGTGTGGGGCCAGATGAGCTTCCGTCGTGGGCTTCACCCTGTGCTCTACATGGTCTTTAGCAACATTCCTGGCCTCTACCCACTAGACACTAGTAGTTTTTCCCTGCCCTTCGTTCCCCAGCCGTGACAACTGAAAATGTCCCCTGAGAGTCCAATTCGCCTGGGTTGAGGAGCACTGTCTACTGGTTACAGCTTGAGAGCAGTGAGCAGAGGATCATTAACTCATCATTCACCAGGAAAAAGACACAAAAAGGAGAAGGTGCAGTTTCTAGAGCTGTGGTTGACAACCTTTCAGCAGAGGATTCAGAGTCTTCGTTTGCACGTGCCTTCTCAAATGAGCCTGGGGACGGTCTTCAGACCCCAGTGGCCCAGCAAAGCCAGGCAGTGTGGGCCGGCGCGTGAGAGCTCTGGGTTTGAATCCCAGTTCTGCCACGTTCATGGTCTGTGACCTTGGACAAGTTGCTTCAGATCTCAGAGCCCTGGGTTTTCGTTTTCCCCTCTGTAAAATAAAGGCAATTTGGGAGTTCATGTGAGCTTTAAATGATAATGAATGACAACTATTTAGCAAAGAGGCAGGCCTGAGACATCACTCAATGGATAGGAATTCTAATGGTTTGTGTCATCATGATCAAGATCATCATCATCATTCAAACCAGGTTTTTCTAATCTCACACTGACGTTTGGGACCATGTAATTCTCTCCTGGGGGTGTGGGACTGTCCTACTGTGGAGTGTATAGTTGTATTCCCAGCCTGTACGCACTAGATGCTAGCCGCACCTCCAAGATATTCCCAGACACTGCCACGTATCCCGGGGGGAGGGGGAGGAGGGACCCAACATTGCCCCTGTTTGAAAACCATTGATTTAAACGCACTTGGATGACCATCTGGGGGCAGTAATAATTCTCCTGCTGTATTTTATTCCCCAACGCTGGTCCCATGATTTTTCCCAATCAAAACAAAGGGGTGCTGCCCATCCCATCGAGGAAAAAGTTTGAGATGCCTGAACCAAGTTCCCATTATAAAACCGACACGGCCGTTACTAACAACTCCAACTTCCTGAGCAAGCAGAGAGGGGAAGAGCATCCCATCTCCTTTGGCCTTTATCTCTCAGCCCAGAAAATGCTGCCTCAAGGCTCCCAGATCACACTTGCCCTATTTCAGTCTGGCCCAAGGGATCCAAGCAGTGTGTCCAGTTAGTTGCTTTAAAATGTGCCCTAATGTCTGGCTACCAGATGGAAAACTGTCGCTTTAAAGCTTGGCCTGCGCGTCGTAATAAAAACGCTTGTTGGTTTAATGAAAAACATAGGTCAGACCGTGAAGCGTGTACCTTTTTAGATGCACATGCGTGGACATGTAGAAATATAGCGTGGCTGACGATGTGGACGTATACAGCGAGAATCCGTCATTTTCCCTTGTTCGCCTGGCACTGATGTTCTCTAGAATCAGTGGGAAGCTAAATCAGATTCGGAGTCCAGTGAACTCAGCTTCCAGCATCTCCACTGAGAACCAGCAGAGCATTATGGTTAAGAGCATAGCCACTGGAATCAGACAGACCTAAATAGCTACTTACTAGCTGCGTGTGCCTGGCATATAGTCGGTGCTTAATAAATATTGGTCGACTGTTGAACATCGTTCAGACTAGGCTCATTTATCTACAAAATATGTAAAAGATGTAAAGCCTACATCTTGGGTAGTAAATTAGGTAATCTGTGTAAAGCATTTAGCACATGGAAAACACTCAAAAAGAATAGTTACCGTATGTAACAAATTTACGAGATTCCAAGCCATTCCATTCATTCTTTATTCATTCAACTGATATTTATTTAGTGCTTGCGTTGTGCACTGTGTTACAAATTAGTCATTCAGCAACTCACACAGACTGAGATGAGCAGCTGCATACCATTTTTAAGTTAATAAAATCATAAATGTTTAACGGGTAGAAAAGAAAGTTTTTATCCCGTTTGAATCCAACATGTGACAGAGCTCCACAAAACTGAATTGTCTTCAATTATTTAGCCTCCTCAAAAATTAAGTAGGAATTCTGGGGAGAATTTCCTTCTCAGTTCTTGCCACATCTCCACAGCATTCGATAATATTTTTTAATTTCCAAAAAGAAGTGACGTTTCCAGGCAAGGCACTGACAAGTAAGTTTAATGGAATTTATTGCAGGCTTATTCCTGATGTATCCCCAGAGTCTCTTGATTTATTTAGTTTATCCTATAGCGTAAGAATATGGGTTAGAGATATGAGGAATGCAGTTTTGAGGCCAGCGTTGTGGTTTTTCTGTGTCCTTGGATGGCTAAAATTCCCTCTCTGGGCATATTTACTTACTGTTATGCCTTAGTATGATTTAACTGCCCATGAGTCTGTGCCCGTGTGTTTGGACCACCTCCAATGCCATCTCGTGGTCTTCCAAATAATTCTGATCTCGGGGGCAAACGGACGGCAACCCCCTTCCCAGTGAGTCTGCGAACTGATGAAATGATGCTTCTTGATTGAGCACCAGCTTGGGGGGCGGAGGGGGAAGCGATCCCGGGCAGCACCTCTGAGTGGGGTGCAAGCTGTGAATGATGCCGCTGCTTCCCTCAGAGGCACGTTTTTCATAGGAGCTGTTCTTGAATGTCCCAACTCCCAATTTAATAATAAAACTCACACTCATCATTATTATCATCGTCACCCCGCATTTACGGAGAGCCTTCACTTCAGAAATTCTCTCATCTCAGAATAGTCTTTACCTCGTTCGTTGTCGCGACGGCTGCCCATTCTCCGAGGTACAGCTTCGACTTGACCTCCAGCCGGAACCCTGCCCTGGTCCTTCGCATCTGAAATAAAACTTGTCTCACTTCCTTTCACTTGCTAGCACCACTTCCTGTTTCATTTTAGTAATAGTATGTATTACTGTCTGAAAATATCGTGTGTAATGTTTTGTTTGTTTGTTCTATCTGTTATCATTTCCCCTGACTAGTCTGTAAAGATCTGTCTGGAAGAACAGTAAAGGGGACCTGGAAGGCACCCATTTAGTATTTGCCTAGTGACCGAACACGAGGTGCCTGGCACTGGGCTGAGGCCGTGCTGAGCTCTGGCTTCTGGAAATTCGGGCACTTGGACCCAGCCCACAGCCGCGGTTGGAAGTGCATGTTCTTATTAGCCCCGGAGACTCACTGAGATAAGGTCACACGCCTGAGGTCCCACAGAGGGGGAAAGGTGGTGCTCGGATCCGTACTCTGATGCCGGGGCCGGCCCTCTTAACCTCCTCTGCAAACCGCCTCCGACGCACCTCACCACCACCCGCCACCCCCATTTCTCAAGAAGGAAGCGCTTCTGCATTCTTGCTTTCCAGGTCGCTGCCCGGGTCCTGACCCACCTGTCTGGTTTTGCAAACGTCTAAATTCCTGGTTGGCTGAGGCTTTCTTTCCTCCACGGGCATTCGGGGCTCACATTGCATGAAACGGTTAAAAAAAGAGAAAGTTACTATATGTCATTAAACTCTTCATTAATGAAGTCACTTTAATTTGGGGAAATTCTACCACAGGATAATGCTTTTTGGCACGTCCCTGTTTTAGCAGGAAGCCTGCAATGGGGAAGGTATGCACAGAGAGACAGAGAGGGGGCATCTGTTTGTCTTCAGTTTCTCTGACAGCCGGGATTCGTGGTTTGTTTGTGTCAACGTTCCCAGGGATGGTAGCTACGATTTCACAAAAGGGTCAAAGCCCATCAGACCTTTCTGCCTGCTTGGGGCCCCACCCCCAACCCTTCTCTCCCATCATCTCCTTGTCCTTTCTAAATTAAATCACATTCCACTGCCTTTTATTGTATAACCTCTGGACAAAATACTCTTCCACACACACCTTGCTTAAGGCAAAATAATTGGAACAGATCGTGCTCCTGGCCAAGAGCCATTGACTAATTGCTTTATGCCCAACTCCCCTTGCCGGAGGCACACTCAGCATTGACAAATCCATGGCTGTTTCCCAATCTTTTTGAGGTTTCTGAAACAATCGATGGAATATTAAGGGGTGGGGGGTGCAGAGAAAATGAATACCCCATAGCCATTGGCACCTTTTACTCTGTCTACTTAATCTCCCATTATTTCGATCACGGATATCTGTTTTTTTAATTTCCTGTAATCCAGCAAGGAATGTTGCTCCCTTCCTTCAGGACATCTGTGGTCTCTGCTTATTCATGTCCTAAAATCTCTGACAGAGATGTTTGTCAACGACTGGGTATTTCATTAGGAACCCAAAGATCCCATTGACTTGAATTATTGTCACAGCTCTGATCAACTTTTAGGTTAATAATTCGTGATACTTAATAACCTGTTCAGATCATCACCAAAATTATCAACTTAATAATATTTGCTCATTGATAATGAACAAAGAGGGAGGGATGATTTTTCTTATCATTTACATCAATTTATTCCCTATTGCCTTGCAAATCTCAGGGGGAGCCAGTAACCTTAAGAACTCTTACTATTCCATCATTCTTCTTGGTCGAAACCAGGAAAATGTTCTGCATTTTAAAGCATCCGTATTCTTGATGTTCAAAGAGTACAATTAAGGCAAATCTTTACCTTAATCCGACTTCTATTCATTCTTGGCTTTAAAACTTTCTGAGAGTTTGCAGAAATGATAGCTTGCCATACCCTAGAGGTTCAATAGCACGGTTCAATGGACTTTCTTCCTCTTTTTTATTATCTTCTGTTGAATCATATTGTAATCACCTCTTTTGTTTCTTTTGCTAATATACTTTGTAATTCTATCCAAGGACTGAGCTGCAAAATTCATCATCAATTTGTTTTGGCAACACAGAGTTTCAAATAGTTTTCCCATTGAATTTCCTGTAGAGGTCATATCCGTGATGAAGTTCAAGCATTTCATCTTATATGAAAAAAAGAAGTGAAAGTCAAATGTATGAAGCAGATATGTGAATATTGATTACAATTTTGAAGTCATTACATTTTATTTTCCATTTGAAAATAACCTCTTTTGGAACCTCATTAGAAAGTTGCCCTCATTGTTGAACTAGCTCCACGAAGGCATCTTTTTTGCAATAATAAATAACTAAATCTTTTGGCTGGTTTCCAAATATACCTACTTTATCCCAAATTCTATTCAATATCTAATGGTGTTATGGCAAGTTTCCAGAACCTAACCTTCCAGGCAATGAGAAATTTCCCTCTAGAATTGCATTCTGATGGGAACTGATTTTCTATAGTAGATAAATAATGGACGATATGTGTGCAGCTTTAGCTGAGAAACATCAGAATTCCCTGACCAGAGAAAGCATCTATCTGCTCCACGCCACATCTGCATTAGAAGTGACTCAAGTTGGGAGGTGGGGGGCGTCACTGTGTCCACTCCAGGATGCTGAAGCATCTGTACATTTGGAAATATTTGTCAGTTTTTTTCATGGAGACCTGAAGTATGGGTTTTTCTCCTGTGTGTGTGTGTGTGTGTGTGTGGTGCTGCAGTGTGTGTGTGTGTGTGTTTAATTTTAAAAAAGGAAAGGAAAAGAAGGAAGGGGAAAAAAATGCTGTAATAAAACCATGAATAGTGAAGGGTACAGGTGACAGACAGTACAACCAACCTGTGTAACACTGGAAGGATATCTACTACTTTCTGAACTGAAAACATGTTTTGGGGTCCACACTTAGTGTTTCACGCAAATCCTTCATGAGTGGCTGCCGCCACTGTTAATGAGTATGTAAAAAAAAAAAAAAGTCATTATGCTAGAACTCAAAACGCAGAACACGTCTTGGGTTTTGAGGTGAGCAGCTTGTATAACTTAGGGATAGAGCACTGTTCTTCACATTTGTGAATCAAGACCCATTAGTCCAATCAGTTTTGTGGGTTATGACTAGCCTTTAAAGAAAATAGAAGAGAAGAGAATATTTCTAAGTACTTTGGATGTAGAAAGGGAAGTAATATTTTTTAACTAGTTTCTCGATACGTATAGACACATGTGTACTAGTTCATAATATCAAATGTGTTTCTTACTGTGGGTCAAGCACAGAAGAAGTTTCAAAGCCATGGTGTAGGAGGCCCAGCTTCTCACATGGAAGGGCAGAAAGAAGTAACCTAACGAGCAGTTACTATGCAAGAATTATTCCTCCTGAGTATACCGAAAAGCATAATTCTTTTGTTGGTTTGATTTGCCTGCATCTAGCAAAACAAGATATCTTTGGGTTCTACATCTATCTTTGTTTCTCAAATGCTACCTCTAACTTATTTTTCAAATGCTCAGAAATAACAAGGTATTTCTCAGGAAAAAAAAAGAAAGCCCTCTGATGGTATGTTTAAGGAAAAATTCATAAATGGCCCTTTCACAAAATTAAAATGTGCCAAATGCCTAATACATATTTATGTGCTGATTGTTTTTTTTTTTGAAGAAAGACACAGTGTCATATAGAAGCCAAGAAGGCATCATTTGGGGAAAACGTTTTGTCCAGTTTCTAGGAAAAGCAGAGATTCAGCCTAGCTGTAAAACAGGATGGAACGGAAGTACAGAATAACTTGTTTCCAGCACAATGAAAAACTTAGTTAAAAATCATCTCGCTCCTTTATTCTGTTGCCGATAATTTCAGGCTCATCAGTGGATTGAGCTAGCCTCCGGGAAGCAGGTGATGAAGATTTGCCCCTTACCTCTGCATGGTCAGATGGAATATTTGCTGTTTATATGAAGCTAGCGGCTCTCGTGGCCTTTTGGGTTCAGATTTTGATGTTCCGTGATGAATCCAGCTCTTGCCACCTAGATTTTAATATTCATTGTTAACTTGAGGAGCTGACGCGGATGGGACACGATTTCATTATGAGTGTCTCTTTGAACTTACACCAGTTATAGGAGTGGAGAAATAGATTTCACCCAGGAACATTTTTAATGTTATGTCAAAGCCCAATTGATCTGATGGACTTTTAATGACTTCGCTGATAATAAGGGAGACCATGACTCAGACCTGCTTCAGCCAGTGTGGAAAGGTTGATGGCAATTTGCATGGTCTGATGAGATCTGAAGTGGAAGGAAATAGACTTCTGAGTTCAAAGAGATTGCACCCTACAGAGGTGCCATGATCCGTGGGCGGCTGGATCGGTTGACCGTCGGGCACACGTGCTATTAATTCTGCATGTCTCGAGTCATCTGAACAAGTCTGCCAAAGTTATAACCTATCAGAAAAGCAGTCAAGCCAGCGGCTGGACTCACACTCAGATGCCAGAAGACCGGGAAGAACACTAAGTGAAGGAAGGCTGAGGAAGGAAAGGAAGAAGGTCTCCCCACTGTTACAGGCCACTTAGGCCTCTGAGAGTATGTGCAATTTACAGAGAGCACTTTCCACTTGCATTTTAAGCAAATAAGAGGTTGAGCAGGATGTTATCACCTGGAGTGCCCAGTAATGGGGAATTGAGTGGGGAAAGAGGCTGTGCATCTCTGATTAATATTTACCAAAGTCTTTGTGTGTTTTTTCTCAAACGTTAACGACGCAGCGGACCGAGCTGAACAAAAAGGACACTGTGGATTGAAGTATGGTATTGTGCCCATCAAATTCTGCCTCCTCTCTGCTTGGCTTATGATGAATACTATTCTTTAATAGCAGACTGGTGTTCGTGAAGAACTTATTACGGAGGCTAAGAGGAAGCCAAGAATGAAGGAATGCCCGACTGGCAGCGATCAATCACCTCTTTTTAAAGATGAACTGATCCTTCTTTTTTAAAGTAACAGTTCAGGCGAAGGTCTCAGACATAAATATGCAAAGCATCAGAGCAACTCGGTTGCCTGGTCCTGTTAGCATTTCGGTGCATGTTTGGGGAGAAGATGAATCCCACCCTTCGAGCACAGGTCTCTTCCAGGAGAAAGAAGCCAGGGTCTTCTCCAGGGAAGAGTTCCTATTCGACAAAGGTTAATTATTGACACCAGCAGAATAATAATTTCCTAATGCGAAAGGACCAAGTCACATCTGGTTAAAGATTCCTACATTCTAGGAGGCAGTATTCAAAGTGGAGTCACTCCAGGAAGAGCCAGGTGATGAAATCGTGCCCAAGAACGAAAGAATGACATGAGCTTCTCTTTAGAGCCACCGCATGCCTGCAGACCCCAAGCCCTTACTGTGGCCTCACAAAACTCGCAACACCTTTTTTTTCACCTCTGTCCATGTCATTCCTTGCTCAAAAGCCTGGAAAGCAAAGTTTTACATCGACCCAGAGCAGGATGATCGACCCTTGAGTCATGATCATTCTTTGCTGTGCAGACAATCCTGTGCGATGTGGAATGGCCAGCAGCATCCCTGGCCTCTGCCACTAGACAGCTGGAGCACTCAACCCCCCCAACATTTTCACAACCAAAAATGTCTCCAGATATGGCCGAATGTCCCCTAAGGGGTAAAATCTCTCTCTATTGAGAACCACAGATTTAAAGATACCTTAGAGACCATAGAAAAGTCCCTTCTCCCACAAATGCCCAAGGATCTTAATCTAATCTCCTTTGACCGCTCTTTGACATTAACCCCACATGTTCTTCTGACACTTTTTAAAATGTCCCAGAGGCAGTTGTCTCCCCGTGTCTTCCCTACTGCTTTTCCCTGCAGACCCTGTTCCCGGCGATGTTCTAAGTGCCTAGAAGAGGACCTGGACTGTAAACAACCAAGTGACTTGGCCCTCTTCCCACTGGTCTCCGTCTGCCCAAATCCACTCTTCCTTCAAGACCTGGTCCCCATGTACCAGTCTCAGAAGCCTTCAAGTATGTCACAGGGGCCGAGAGCATGAACTTAGGAGCTATCCCAGGGGCTCAGTTCCTTCTTCTCCATATGACCTTGAGCCAGTTACTCTGACCTCTTTGTGCCTCACTGTAAAATGGATATAATAGTAGAACTTGCTTCCTCGGGTTATTGTGAGGATTCCTGAGAAAAGCGCCTTGCATATAATAAATGCAACCTCACCTCTTAGCTGTTATTCGTATCTCGTAGTCTGAAGGTCTCTTCTTTCTCTGCAGATTTGGTTCGTATTCTCAGTTTCCCTTGAAGCATACTTTTGTTGACTGCATTTTCCTAACCAAAATCAGGACTTGTCATGTGACAAGTCGGGGACAATAAGCCAAAGTTCTGAAATGCAAGCGAGGGCAAATAGTTGTCAGAATCACGGATCATGTGTGTATATGTGTTGTGCACGCGTGTGGACCATACATATGCTTCAACAGATCATGGATGGAGGTGGGGGGCGCCTCTTCTTCGTCTCTGGCGTGTAGGAAGCCCCTATCTAATATCTGTCGATTTAAATTCTTCTAATTTCTTGGGAGGAAATCCTCTTTCAGAAACTCCTCTCTCCTGACCCACTTGAGTCCCTTTGTCTTTCAATTAAGGCAAGTGTGGCTTTTGCAAATGCTAATTTCTCCAAGCCAGACCGCTGCACCTTTTACCAATCAATTCAGGAAAAGATTTCTTCAAGACTTGTAGAAGCGTTTTTAGAAATATAATTTAAGGTTCACCTGGGGAGCTGGATTAAAATGTAGACTTCTAGACCTTGGTTCTGACTTATTCAGAAATTCTAGTGGTAGCGACTGAAAATTTTTAAAAGCATCCCAACGTATGTTTATGCCCACTCATTTTGAGAACCACAATGTTAGAATAAACCAACAAAAACGTATAGAGCCTCCTTGTATGCGAAAACGCTGCCACCTTTATAAGGGCAGTAAAACAGTTCTCTGTGCTACGTGTCTTGCTCTGGATAATGTAAATCACACACATGGGGGGTGCAGATTTCCTTTTTAAACGAACAGATTGTATTCTTATTCCATATCCTGCAACTCTTAAAAACAAATCACCCTGAGGGGGCGCACTGGGTGTTTGCCATTCTAGTTGGAAGAGGGCACGCGTGATTCGCAAAGCCAAGGGCAGCAGAAACAGTTGACAAGTTCTGAGCATTATCTCAGCGCATCAGGAGTGGAGACTGGCTTCAGAGCATCCTTTCTGGGAAGGCTCTGTGACCAGGTGCACCAGAAAGGATTCCATATGGCTCCAGTATTCTGGTGGGGTTGGATGCATATTTGAGCATAACCCAAAGATATGAAATAATCCATCCTTGGTTTATTCCGAGATGATTAATCTCTCCTCGATATCCAAAACCTGTTTTATGATTCATTTAAGTTCTCCCACAACCGAGACTCTGTGTCACATCCTTGAGAGCAACAGAGCCCCAAGGCGCTGAGATTTATTTAAGGAACAAAAGCAAAGAGGCTGTTAAGTCTCTTCCTTCAATGTCTCTGTTTGCCAATAATTTCACACCATCGATTTCTTTCTCTTTATTCCCTGTAGTCTCTGAAGAAAATTCAGCTCTCCTTTTTGGCACCCTCCCCCAGTGGGCTCACGACATTTCTCTGAGTTTTTGCATTATCTTTTCCAGCTGGAGGTACTTCCGAGACCTCTGAATTCTTGCCCTTCCCCTGACTTCTCTCCTCTCCTTACAAACATTCTTAAATCTGTTTTAATAGATGGATATGGATGGATAGATGAGTGGATGAACGGATGGATGGATAGTAGGTGCTTAGATGGATAGATAGATGAACAATGGATGAATGAATGAATGATAGATGAATGGATAGATAGTAGATAGATAGATGAAATAGATAGATATGAATGAATGTGATAGACTATTAGATGATAGATGGGCCAGATGGATGGATGGATGGATGGATGGGCAATTAAAATACATAAATGCACTTCCATACCTCAGTTTCCTCCTCTTAGATGGGTGTAAATATAGTACCTCACTTGTAGGGTTTCATGGAAATTAAATGAGTTAGAGGTAAGTTCTTAGAAAATTATGGGGCCACAAGAAGTGCTCACCTATTGTCAACGAGTAAATTATGGGGCCACAAGAAGTGCTCATCTATTGTCAACTAGTAATTTCTGAGGGGGTGTGTCTGTGTCAATTTCATATCACCCGCCTATCTCTCTGTTTTTTTCCTCCCATATACGCTTCCTTTGGAAGCCACCCTCACCTCTCCCCTGTCCTTCGTCATCGCCCTCTTTGAAAAAGTCCTCATCTCATCCCTCCCCCTGCCCGTAGCACCTCCCCTCCCACTCACACCCCATCTCTTTCAATTGGCCTTTGGCCAAGCCGGGTGCTTTTCTAATTGCATCATCTGTCCGGTGACTTCTCTTCTGTGCTCATCCCACCCGAATGGACTTAACCCTTCGATTCTTCCCTTTCCTTAGTCTCAGGTTTGTAACGATGTTCTATTGGCGTCTCCCCTTTTAGAAGAATCGCTCTTTGGTTGTTATTGCTGTTGTCCTCATTATGCTAGAACCAGAAGCTCTCAGTCCTAGAAACTCACTCCCCATCTATGCAGTGGGACTTGGTGCCAGGCCCCTTGCCCTCCTCTGTGACTACCCTTCTCCCCTGCTGTTCTTCAGATGACCCCATAAATGTCATAGCTCCTTAGGACTCTGTCCTGGGATCTCATCTCATCTCTTTAGACTCAAAGATCTCAAAATAACAGCCTGCAAAGCGGAACCTGGCCTACCGAAATGTTCTGTTATTTTAATTTTAAAAATTAGTTTCCTCTTTTGAATTTTTTTTTCACCTAAAATCCCTGTCTGTAGCTTCCTTGGGGAAATCACAGCATGTCACCTCACTAGGCCTATGTTTCCATGCGACCGTGGCCAGCCGGAGCTGCGGGTATTGCTCCCTTCATTGGGGTACCCCTCAGTTTATCGTGACCTACACTCAATCACCTTCACTCAATCCTGTGGATGGCCTGGCCTCTGCGGGTGGTTGAGGTGACCACTCCTGCCGAGCTGTCCCTGGGTAAGTCGTGGCCCCGTGAAACAAGCGCAGCCTAGTTTGTACTTCCCATTCTAACCTCACCCTCACGCCCACGGCCCAGTATCCACGCATGATCCAGCCGAGCCCGCCCGCTCCGGTCAGAGCGGCTGCGCCCACACGGTGCGGTTCTGCCCCTCACAGCACGACCTTCAGGACACAACGTTCCATCTGAGAGAGGGTTTCGGTCCAGAATCCTAAAAGAAAAAAATCGACGCTCGGTGGCATGCTGGTTGAGAACCGTTATCCTATAAGAAGGATCTAGTTACGTAATAAAAAAAATATAAAAAGTGATGTGATAAGCACAGAAGGTAGGTCGATATCTGCGAGCACCATCGAGACGTAAGATAAGGGGCACTGGAAATATGGTGGGTGAGGAAGGGGCGGGAGTTGACCCCGTGGCGAGTCCAAGAGATACTGTAGTTTAGGGACAGAAAAAAACGAAAATAAAAACCTTAAAAGCAGTTGCGAAACCTAAAATAAAGCTACAGAAAGAGCTTGAGGGTTGGTGGTGCCACTGACACATAGGTGGAGGCAGAGGCTCGGGGAAATGTCGGTGGTTCTGGAAGATGATGCCGTGTCCCATTTTGGGCGTATTAAGTCGGATGCCAGCAGACATCTAAATAAATAGATTCTGTACAGTGGAAGGTAAGAGATGACATGGAGAGAAGAGTGGATCTGAGTTGCAGGTTTAGAAGCCGCCCACGTACGTGTGCTTTTCAAAAGCTCTCTATAGAAGCGAAAATAAAGAGAGGACTAAAGAAATAGGAAGGACGAAGAGGAGCCCGTGCGGGAGGTAAAGAGTCAAGAGAGACGTATGAGCTCAATCAGAGAGACTAAGAGCTCGAGATGATAGTTTGATAGAAAAAGGACTGTGTAACAGAGTTTACTGAGCAGGAAGAACGTGCCTCCATAATGTATCTATGTGAGACCTGGATTTGTCCAGCAAATCATTCGTTCATTCAATAAATATACATTAAGCATCTGTTATTTCCAGAAAGCGTGCTAGGAGGAGCCATTCGACATATCAATCAGCATAGCCTCGGTTTTGCTACAACGACTCCCAAATCTCTACGGCTTAAAATAACAAAGGTTTATTTCGTACTCATGCCAGGGGCTCTGATCCTTGTCATTCTCACTCTGGGCCCAGACTGATAAAGCACCAACCTTTGAAACATGGCGATTGCCATGGCGGAGAAAAAGAAAATGTTCATCTGCAATTACAGCTTCTTCGGGAGTGAAAGCAAGTCAGGTGGCCATATCTGACTGACTTCAAGGGGGCTGCAAAGTGCGATCCTAGCACAGACCTGCAGGCCAGCTCAATGGGACGTTTGCGCGCAGACCTGTGCCCCCCGCCCCCCACAGGTGATTTTAAAGGAGAGGGGATGAAACTCAAAGCCCTAAATATCGACACGCTGTTCCCTTAAACCAAGGCTAACTACACGGTGTGCGGGGCCCAGTGCAAAATGCAAACGCAGGTGCCAGGCTGCAGCCAAGGAAGTCAGTCTCCCCTTCCCCAGCAGGGGCCCCGGAACTCGTATGCACATTAGGGCTCATCCTAATGGGAAGTTCATTTTTGATATCACGTAAATCCCCATCTACTGAGGTGATATGAATGGACTTGCAAATAACCTACTCTTTTTTAATGATATCGGACCTTTGTCACCCTCGTATCCAGGCTTGCGAAAGAGACAGGGCGAGGGGGTGCCGTGCATAAGTCAATGTGGCAACTTCCATAGCTGGCAAGTTTGGGATTTACTCAAGGTCTGAGAGTGTCAGCCGTTGCTCGCAGTGAGAGTGCGTGTTCGATAAACCCTCAGAGTCCCTCTTTGCCAGAGAGTCAGCCTGCAGAGTCAGGTGTCAGGGATGTAGAAATAGGTGGTCCTGATGCCCTGTCTGGTAGCACATCTGTCTGCAGAGAATATAGCTTATAACAGATTAGCGGGCTCGGAGTATCCTGAGACCCGCTGAGAGGGCTGCTTGCTGACATTATCAGCGGCGCCTGGAAAGGAATTTTCTTACTATTTTTTCTTGTCTTTCGTTCCAGAATTTTGTTTATTTGTTTCTCTACATACTTGGCTATCCTTTATCCCGTTGCTTTTTATCTCCCTGAAATAGTTTTGTGTATCTAACCGTATTAAATCCACTTATTTATTGTTTGTTTATCTCTGTTTGGTGGAGCAAATGTTTATTTATAAGCCACTCATGTATCTGAAATGTACCTGATTGTCGCCTGCCTATTCCGTTTGCTGGCATGTGTCCGACCGGGCCGTGCATATATTTGCGACGCTCTTGGTAAATAGAAGTCTCTTATCTGGGGCAGCTATTTAGGAAGGGGATGTCCCACCAGGCTGGGGCACCTCCGCCCACCCCAGGGACCTCCCTTCCCTCAGGCACCTTTCCCTTGTCTTTGAGGAATTAAGATGCTGTACCTTTTTGGAACCTCGGTTTTTGGGGGTTTTTTTATTTGGGTAGGTTTTGGGGTCCAGGCCATTTTTCCTCTCTTAGGGAAAATGAAGATGAGGAAGAAAGGAAAGGGGGAGGAGAGCCCCCCCCCCCACCTTCACCTTTAGCTTCTTGAAAATGGGCCCCTTCGGAATAAATCTGCCAATCTTTATTAAAAAAAAAAAAAAAATTCTTGGTAAATAGAACTGTTTAGACGTCCTAAAGAGAGGTGCGGAATATCTAAGAGGCAAATAAAACATTCCTCTATACCCAGAAGGTGCCATAATACCCAGAAAAAAATGTGCCCTAGAATCGACGTCGCGTGTGTTTTTTGAACAGTGACAAAATCCGGCAGTCCTGAAGAGTCAGTTAATCCCCTCTTAAACGCTTTCAGTGCCACCTCCTCTTCTTGTCACAAACTGACCAGTGTTAGTGTTCGCATAGGGCCGCCCCCCGGACCCATCTGCAGTCCAAGAACTGGGCCAGGAGTGTGTGAATGATCTGGTTCTCACTCATTGGCTCTTCCACACCCAGCACAATGGCTGGCACGGAACAAGAGGTCCACAGACATTTCTCGCATGGGGCGACACAAGGGTGGCCCCATTTGAACCAAGACTATTTTTTTTTCCCCTTCCTAATCTCTAATACATTTATGCCTGAGATTATTCAAGTTTACCTACCTGTGCTCCTGGGACAGGTATACACAAAGCACCCAGTGAGGAGACAATCTCAGTCGAGTCCCCAGAAGCCCGGCTTTGGAGCCAGACACACCTGTTTGTACCTGGCCTTGAGCCTTATCAGTCGTTGAACCTAGATTATGCCATGTAACCTCTAAACTCCGGGCCCTCATCTTAAAGTAGAAAGAGGGCCAGTGCTGCCATCAGGGGCACGTTATGAAGACGAAATGAGACGATCGAAGCAAACAGCTGAGTAGACAGCAAGCGTTTAATAAATCGTGGCTGCCGCTGCTGTTCCCACACTGGAATGGGGCCAAACAGGGCTCGTTGGACCCCCGTGTCAAGGTTCGAGAAAGTTTGGGTGTGAAATGCATGTCACAGTGAACACTCCTTTGTGTGTTGGCTCTGTACAGCCCTTTTCACTATTCCAGGTCTTCCCCACGTGGCCGCCCGTGCCCAGACGGGGACGGCCTCTGGAGTTCCCGCAACCCCATTTCTACCAGATTCCCCCAGAGTGGAGGTAGCAAAAGGGAGATGTGAGCAGTCGGGACGTCTGCTTAAATGATTGTGCACCTGGGGTGTGTGCGTATCTGCCTGCAGTGAATTCAGAAGCGTGAACGATGCACGCATTCACCAAGTAAGAGTTACGATATTTTTAAATTGTGCCCAGCAATTTTGAGTCTGGGTCTGAGGGGCAGGAAGAGGCCCAGAGTTGAGTTTCATACACTAAAGTGCCTTCCTTGCATGGGGAAATATTCATTCTCAATGGTTTGTCCCAGGATGATGCATCCTTGCAAGGGCTAAATCTTAATGCATTTTCGTGTCTCTATTACCGTATGGGGCTTCTTCATTCATCTATTTATTCACTCAACAAGCCCTCATGGAAGCCCTGCTCTGTGTCCAGCCCTCTGCTCTATTTGGGGATATAAGCAAGGTTTTTGCCCTTGCGGAATGACCTACTAGGAGAGAGGAAGGCCATAAATAAGTGCTCTGCTTTTAGGTACTATTTGGTACCATGGCAGAAAAAGAAAAAAATAGTGCAAGGCAAAGACAGAGAGAATGAAAAGGGTGGGGGGGCTGGGATTTTAATTAAGTCATCAGAACAGAATGAAGTGAGAAAATGAGTCACAGGAGATGGAGGTGAAGCATGTTCCAGGCAAGAGAGTAGGAAGCGCCAAGGCCGCCGGAGGAGCTGGAGGGGCCTGAGGGCGGGGGGCGCTCATGGGAGATGAGTTCTGGGTGGGGGACAAAGTCCATGTCATGCAGGAGCTTTGGGATCAAGATAAAGAAGTATGGATCCACACGGAATGAAAGAACACGAGAGGAATGAATGAACAAGCATCCGTGGGAGTGGGTGAGGGGTTCAGTCCAGCCACGGGGAGCCCGGTGGGCTGCTGCCGTTATAGTCAAGGAAGGGACCCCTGGGCCGTGGCGAAGCCAGCGGTGCAGAGACTCGGCTTGTGTAGGTTCCGCCGTCTTCCTTATACTAACCAGCTCTGGAACTTTCTGAGCCTCTGCTTTCTCGCCCAGGAGGTGGAGACAAGGCTGCCCTCTCTCCAGCCGTCCTCGTCAGAATTAGAGGTGACATAGGCAACGGTCAGTGATCGCTGTGAATAGATTGCAGGGCATCCTATCATACTGTTGTTTTCATTTTTTCTCGCAAAATGACGAAAGGCAAGTGACCACGTAGGGAAGGATGAGAGCTTTCCTGGCATTTGGCTGTGTGCTCATCTCGTCTTTATTTGCATAGGCAAACCATTCTGGCCAAATAAATATCTGCTTCATATAACCCGGAGCTTCCCTTTTCGATGTAAATCTCTTTTAAAATCCCACAGTCGGCTCCTTCGGAAGGCCCGGGACGCTCCCCTTGCTCTGCTCACTCATCGGCTCCCCGTTGCGGGCCCCACCCCCACCCCGTGGCCGGTGCACCTGCTGTTCCCTCAACTCGTCTCAAGGCTTCATTGCACAATTCTAGGGGTAACTGACACACAGAATGCAGTGTGAATAGCGCTCCCTGCAGTCGTAGACCTGGGGGTCTCTCCGTAATTTCTCCGGCTGAGTGCAACCCCCACGTAAGAGCATGGCTCAAAGCCCATGTCCTCAGGGCACCTCCCTGGGCCTCTAGACTGGGCCAGCCCCCTCACAGGATGCTCTCCCTGGCTGCAAACCTTTCCTTTGTAGCACAGATCACGGTGGCAGTTGTACTTGTCTTCCCGTGGTTTGTGACAGCAGCTAGCCCACCAGAATGGACACTCTACCCGCTTAGAAGCCATGGCTGTTCGTTTAGTTGTTTCCTTACCATTATGATGTCTGCACGGCACAGTTTCTGACTCAGAGCAGTTATGCTATGAATGTTCGTTGAGTGAATCACTAAATTCCCAGGGAGCACCCGGTATAATTCGTTATTCCAAGCCCAGCAGGAGAAAGCCTGAGAATCAGAACGGGACTTTTCCGTGATAGAAAAAAGAGACCCACGCATCTGGCAAAGAGAAATGGTCAACGAATGTCTGTTGCATGAATGAACAAATGGATGAATGGATAAATTTACAGCATGAACCGATATTGCTCTTGTCAAAATGGTGAGCGTGAAGCACCGCCCCCCACTAGCCACACACACACACACACAGCACACACACATACACACACACACACAGTCACACATGTATTTCTTCCTTCTCCCCCACTGGTGCCTTGAGTGGCTTCGGGAAGAGAAATAACTAACAGCTACAGTGTGGTGACTTCCCCCTCCCTCCCAGCTCTGACTCAGCTACTGAGGGATCCCCACTCTCCTCTGTCAGCCTCCACCTGTCTTGGGACAAGAAGGAGAAAGCCAAGCCCTTTGTAATCACCAGCCTAGAGTGCGAAGGTGCAGGGCATCTCACCATCCCATTCCCAGCAAGATGAACAGCCAACATTTCTGTTTCTGGCTGGAAATCAGGGCAAGCTGAGCTGTCACGTGAGCCCAGGCCCCTGCCTAGAGAGCTTCCAGCACCACAGCCAAGGCCACTGGGTCACACCCTGAGATTGAGATTTTAGCATATTGTTTTAAGTGCATTTCTCATGACTGCCAAGGAAAAGGCTGGTGATGCAGCTGTATGTATTTATCTAGCATCTTACTGGTCCAGGCTGCCATAACAAGGATATCATAAACTGGGTGGCTCAAACAACAGAAAGTTTCTCACCATGCTAAGAGGCAAAAAGGACTTGGAGTTAGCTAAAATAATCTGGTTCATTTGTCCATTTTACAAATAATTATCAAACACCTACAATGTGTCAGGCTCCGTTCTGGGCATTGGGGGTTTAGAAGTGAACAGGATTTAAAAAAAAAAAAAAAAAAAAGGTGCCTGTCCTCAGGGAGCTTACTTTCCAGTGAGGTAGACAGACAATAAGTGAGTGTACAAAATAACCAGCTGGCGCTAAGTGCTACAAAGCCTGTCAAACAGCGTATGCATCAGAGTGAGGAGCAGGAGGCAACTTCAGGTTGAGCTGAGAAGCAAGTGGTATGTGGGAGCCAGCCATGCAGATATTTAAGAGAAAATGTTGCCTGACGGGGGAGCAGCAAGTTGCAAAGGTCCCGAAGCTTAGTTAATGGCATTGACCAGTCATCAGGGGACATAAACTAATACACCCATTTTTTTAAAGCCAACACCATGGCAACAAGCACGTGCATTCAGGGTACCAGCTGGATTCTAAGTTGCTCATCGTTCTCATGTTTCGGCCGAGCTATGAACCAATTCAGTATGGTTCTCTCTGCTTAATCCAACATCTTTCCAAGATGTCCCTTCATCCACCTGTCTCTATATTCCTAAGTAGCTGAAATGACAGCCAGATAGTATGAGAAGTACGTATTTTCGTAAAGTCATGTCACGCTCATGTTACAGTCGGGGTACATGGAGGAGTGACAGAATTATTACCCCCTTTTTCACTCAGGAGAATTGTGGAAATCTGCAGTCATGGATTTTGCTGTTGATAGCAACAGTTTGATCGACACGCTCAGAGAACTTATTGGTGCATTCATGGGGTAAAAAAATATTCAGGTAGAGAAGCCAAATGCCTCTGAAGGCTTCTGCTGTACTAGTAAATGTTTCTTCTGAAGAAGCATATTGATAGTTCGAGGGTTAGTAAGAAAAAGCATTTGAGAAAGATTTTGTGAGAAACAAATGGTTTTAAATTTTAAGACGGTGGGGTAGGATGACAAGGAGTTAAATAGGATAGACAAAAAAGAAGAAGAAGAAAAATGCTAGTGTCTTGAGTCAGGTTCACTAGAAGCAGAGCCTGAGGCAAGGAGTTGGGTGCGGGTGATTTATTGAGGGAGTGATCTCAGATAAACCTGTAAGGGAGTAAGGAGAGCAGAACAGGACTATGGAAAGCTGTGGTCCCAGATAAAGTCTAACTTTCTTCTGAACCACAGACAAAGGGCTCTGGAGCATAAATCCCAGTGGAGTTTTCCACCTTTAAGGCAAGGAAGATGGATGGACTTTTGTATCCTGATGTCAGTCAGTCATTGTGTGTGCAAGTCAGGGAAGTGTCTTAGCCTCCCAGGTTAGGTGGTACCTGTCGGCCTCTGAGGACAGTTCTCGGGAGGGTGGTAGTTGTGAGCAGCCAGCAGCTCCCACTGACAACAGCTGTGGGACGGCTGCACCAGAAGGAAATCTATGGGGTACCCAGAGAGTCTCCTGCACATAGATTCTCGCCCCCCCACCAAAGTTTTATCTTTCGCAAAAGAAAATGCGTTCATTTATGCTTATTAAGCACCTACTGTGTTTCAGGAATTAGCCTTACAACAGCGAATCACATGGATCTGTTGCCAGTTATCACCACCATAAGCAAATGAGAGAGGCACAGCCAGATAAGCCCCGGTGAGAGAGGCTGAGTTTTGTGGGAGCTTCTATTGGGGTCTCTAACGCAGCCCCGGGGAGGCAGCCCAGGGCCCGCTGCCCACTGTGATGGCCACACACGGGCACTGAGCCCTTAACATGTGCAGATCCCAACCGAGATGGGCTGTGAGTGGCAAACTCTGCTGGAACTTCAAAGACGTAGCATGGAAAATAAGCGTGTGAAAGGTTCATTAACGATCGGTTCTATGAACTGCGTGTTTAAAAGACAACACGGTAGATCTATCGGGTTAAATAAAATATAGCACCAAAATTAATTTTGCTTGTTACTGTTTACTTGTTTAATGTGGCTTCTAGAAAGAAATTAAATCACGTATGCGGCTCGCTTTCTGTTTCCATTGGGTAGCATGGGTCTGGGGTCTTCTTGAAGCTTTCTTTCACGCCCCCGCCTCACAGGCGAGCTCACCGAACAATCCGCCATGAGCGTGGATGTCCGCTGACTAGCACCCCCAAACCCCTGGGAATGAAGATATAGCCGAGCTGAGCACGTCCAGTTGTTGGGAACGGCCGTGTTTTGTTCTAAGAAGCCCCTCTGATGATGGAGCCCTCTTTATGTCTCTCTCTGATTTCCAAAGGCTCTCGAAAGCACAGTTTCTCCCTATCCACACCCCTTTTTGATAAACTTCCCATCCGCCACAGGTACCACGCTCACTTCAACATTCCTTTTTTCTCTTCTCTACGTGGTCTGAGCATGAATATAAATCTATAGATTCAAAAGTGAAGAGGCAAAGAAATGTAAATGGTTTGAAGTGAGCCTCTTTTCAAGCAATTTTCCCCCTAACCTAGTAAGATGTCACTCCACGAGAGATTTCCCAGCATAGCAACGCTAGAAAGTATGATAATCGTTCAAAACATAATTGAAAGATTTCAAAAGTTGAACTGGAAGCATTTTTTGTCAGAGTTTATTGCAAGTATTTTGTATCTCAAAAAAAAAAAGTTTATGAATGTTCTATGACAAGAAGATAAATTACGGAACCATAAGAACAAGGAAATAAATGGATTCTGGAGACTGACAAACAGGGCAAATGACTAGAACGTATAATTTTAGAACACAAAAAAAGGTAACTAAATTTGAAAAATTGCATTAGTGTATCATTTTCTGCATATGAGCCATTAGAGGGAAAAAGGAGAAATTACACCCTGTAACAAAGTAAAAATGTTTTCAGTGTTTAAAGGTAATTTTGTAATACTGCTACTATTACTTAAACTCTTACCTCTTATAAAAATCCAAAGACAGGACCCCTGGTGATATATCCTGTGTCTTAGGCAAAGAGCAACAATTTGAATTCCACTCAAATACATTTGTATTTTGCCAAGTGCTATCGCTCTGAGTTGCATAATTTGCTGTATAAGTGAAATAGATACTTTTTCTCCACACATTTATCACTCTCCTGTGGGCTTCATTACTGACAATCAAATCATAGAAGATGTACAAAATTGTCATGATGTACTTATTTTCTCATGATATTCGATACAAATAGTACTCCTTTGAAAATGGCCTTTTTTCTTTTCCTGTTTGCCACAACATTTTTGCTGTCTTTTCAGAATCTTACTCAAGTTCCAGTGATAGACTCTTTTCCTTGGCAAATATCTAAGACTCCTTGGAAAACTGTATTTCTATTTGATGGGGAAAAAAAATTTTTTTTAATTAAAAATACTTCAGCTACACAAAAACAACAAATAAATTCTTTAACTGTTCCACCCTAGATGTGTGTGTTATGCGAAGGTGTTCATGAAAACAATACATTCGATCTCGTCTTCTCTCTTTCGAAATCATATACACCCCATCACTGAATCATCTTAAGGATTAAATTTAGAGTCACAGCATCAAATGCCCAAAATCGAGTCAGGAAAAGTAAAAGAGGCCGTGGGCTGGGAACGCAGAGCCCACTTTGCCTAGCTTTTATGTCTCCATCTTTCAAAGCGTCATGGGTACAGAGAAGTTTGAGTCGGTTCGTAGTCTCGTGAACTGGAACAACGGTGACAGGTATGGCGCTCCATATTTAGGTGGCATGACATAGGGGGTGGTGGGGACTCTGGCTAACTGAAGCACGTTCTGCCTCTAGCAGCTCCTCCCAGGTCCAGTTTAGCCATGAGGGATGCTATTTTTTTTTTTCTTCTTCTTCTTTTCACGAGAAGCCAGATCCCTTTGGAAAAGAATCTAATTTCTTGATTTTTAAAGGTGGATAATATTTTTTTTAAGTGTATACACGTGGAACGAGGCAAAGAAAATACATTTCCTGGCCACACCTAGCCTGCACGCTGCCAGGGTCTGTGGAAGGCATTCTCCAGGGGTCTGAGGCAGCCAGGTGATCATGTAAGAATAATGGAGTCTGCCCTGTCCTACCCTCCGTCCTAGGATATGATCTATTGGAGATGAGGTCATCTAGTGATAGATATAATGTCATCTACCTTAGCCACACAAACTCTCCGCTTCTCTTACTGATATTGGTGGTATTTAGACCTTAAAAATAGTTATTTCTCTATTAGCAAGAACCATCATATCATCGTCATCACCTAGCGAGTCTGAGTCTAGGGCAACAACCTGAAGAGCTAGAAGAAATATCACTTCTTTTTTAGATTTCAAGTTAATTTCTATTTTCAGCTGGGCGAACAGGACGTTTGAACTCCAATTTGTCACAGGGCCCTCCTCTTTCAAAGCTGAACTAGAAATCCAGATATTATGTCAGCCCAAAATGTTTGGAAGGACGAGAGGTCATAGCCCGTGGGTTACCAGGACACACATCTATCACACCAGTCACGGAGCTCCGTGTGGCTTCTGGGACATGCTAGGGGCACAGACACCTTTCTGCAAGGCTGCCTCCGGTACCCTGGCTGCCTAGACACACCAGAGCCAGTCACTCTCCAAGGTGTTGGCTTTCGTTAGCTGAGCAGTTATCTTTCATCCATCTCCTCTCCTCCCAGCCCAAGTGTCATCTCTTTTTTTGTCTGGAGTGGAGGTGGGACAGTAGGGTAGAGGCAGACTCACTCTCTCTTCTCAATTCTAGCCAAATCCTTTTTCTTTTACTTCTGTTACAAATCCTCTAAGTTTCTCTAGAGGTTTAGGCTCTTGGAGAAAAAGCCAAAGAGAAATAGAGAGTATTTCTGCATCCTCCTCCGCCACATCCCTTCCCTGAGGCAGTGAACACAGGAAAACTAGTAAAGGGTTAGAGACAATACACAGGTTGCTATCTCAGGAAAGTATGCTGCTGCAGTAACAGCTCCTTGTCAGACACCAGCTCTGGGCTAGGGGCTTCCTGGGCATCTTCTTGTTTATTTTTCAAAATAACCCTGTGAAGTAAATATCATCCATATCAATTACCTAGAGATAGGACCGTGCTGCATAACAAATGACTTCAAAACTCAGCAACATAAAACAACAAACATTTATTTAGCCCACTAGTCTGCGGGGGTCCAGGTGTTTGGGACCAGGCGAGGCTGATTTCAGCTGGCCTCGCTGATAAATCTGTGGTCAGCTTCCAGGTCAGCTAAGAGGCTCTGCTGATCTTGGCTGGGCTCACCCGTACGTTCGGGGATTAGCTAGCTGCTGGGTGATAGAGGACAGCCTCAGCTCTAATGGTTGGAACAGCTTGGCCCTAAACCAGATATCTCTCAGCATCCAGCAGGCTAGCCTACGCATCTTCTTCTTGCAGCAATGGCAGAGGGGAAAAGCAAGCAAGCCGAGTCATGTAAACCATTTTCAATTTTCTCTTTGACATCGCATTTGCTAACATCCTGACAGACAATCCAAGTTACATGCCAAGCTGGGAGTCAGAAGTGGGGACGCGATACAGTTAGCCGGCAAAGGGCACACGTAGAGGCAGGGCTGAAATATTGGGGCGCATAATATGAACACTACACCCCTTCCTGAATCAGAAAACTGCAACTAGGAGAAATGAGCCTGAAGGCGAGGGGCTGAGCGTTGAGCCCATGCACGCCCGACTCCAGGGCTACGCTCCTAACCACGTCACTCTGCTGCCTTAATTTTTAAAAGGAGCTTATAACAAGGATTCTCCATGTTCAGGCAGCATCTTCCAGGCCAAATGGAGTGTTGAGTAATTGCCTGCTTAATATGGTTGATAGAGAAAGCAAACTTCAAGCCAAAACACTCTAATTTCCCCTAAACATATGTAATCATCTTAATTTTCTCTTTGCCTCTGTTGACAGAGCTTGGGGAAGACAACTGCTTTTTAGCATCCGCCAGTGTTTCCCCGAGAAGCAGCGTGCAAGGAAATTCTTCTAAAAAATCTGTTTTCTGTAATTCTGCTGTCTTTCCTGGGCTGGCCACTTCCTTTCACCAGAGATCTCTCTTGCTTGACAGAGTTCTTTCACTCCATGAGTTCAAATCCTTGTTTCTCATTTGTAATGAGACTCCTGTGTCTTGGATGATTTGTGACCCGGGTTTAGTTCCAATCACCTGAATCTATTTAGGGGCTGAATGTCGTACATAATGAGAGAGCTGGTCGAGCAGTGCCGGTGTGTATGCTAAGGACCAGCTCATCGATCGGTAATTGGTTTGTTTCATGGGGCTGCGAGGTCCTAATCTGAGAGGCAGATTACATTTCGAAGAACAGAATGCAAACCCAGCATCAAAATGCATTTCCTCTGTAGCTGGACATGACTAGAAATTGCCAGCTTGACTCTGTGTACTGTAAAACTTTTAAAATGTGGTATGAGGTTCTAATTACAGATGTGAATGAAAATAATAATAACAATAGCAGCAACTAAAATCTGCCGAATCTTTATCATGTGCCAGGAATTGTGCTAAACTCTGCATCTCATCTTCATAACTATCCTAAGATTTCGATACCACTATATATGCCCGTTTTATAGCTCAAGATACTGAGCGTTTGGTGACTTCCTTTCCCAGGGCCACACTGCCAGCCAGTATGTGCCAGGCACAGCCAGGAGTTGGCTCAGCACATAATGGTTAAAGGCAGGATCAGCAAACTTTGTCCATGAAGAGCCAGAGAACGAGTATTTTAGGCCTTTGCACACCATCTGGTCTCTGCAGCTATGACCCAACTCTGCCATTATTTCCCAGAGGCAGCCTCAGACCGCGTGTTTACAGATGGGTGTGGCTGTGTGCCATTAAAACTTTATTGACAGACAGGCAGAGCTGTGGATTGGGCTTTGGTATCCCACCTCTTCCAAGCTGGATCACTTTGGGCAATTTACGGAACTTCTCTTTAATTTCAATTCCCTTTTCTAAAAAAGGGGGACAATAGTCATCATAATACCTACTTTCCGGGGTTATTTTGAGACTAAATGGATGCTGCACACAAAGCACTGGAATTGCTGAGATTGTGAGAGGCAGTGGAAGAGAAGGGTTAGCAGCAGTTTCTCCTGAGTTTAGAGCTCATCCTTCCCACTGACCTGCTGAGTGACCTTGGACACGTGACTTAACCTCTCGGCGTCTCGGACGCCTTTTTTGTAAAGGGGACGATGGGAAGAGGGCAAATCTCACAGGACGCTCAGAAAGATGAAATGAATTTAACATGTGCAAAACGTTTGGGACAATGCCTGACACATAGCAAGGTCTGTCGAGGCGCTTGCTTTATAATCATAATATCATTATTATTACTATTATTATTATTATTGAATCATCGAGATTTGAGCCCGAGTGTGTCTGACTCCCAGACGTGTGCTTTTCCCGTCGCCTTGTTCTTAACTGACCCCTTGGTGATCCGGTGAGCTTAGGGGCCCCTTATCAGAATGCCATTTTGAAATGCATAAAATAAAAATATAAAGATGACCCCCCCCAAAATCCAGTTATTTAAAAATGTAGTTCTCAAAATATTTTAAGCAGATTTTGATGCCGTTATGTGTGCACTTCTTGTTAACATTGGATAACACTATCTAACGGCCGCTATAATCTTGAAACAGTAAAAAGTGTCAGTGATATTTCATTATTTCTGCAGCGGCTGAGATGTGATATGAAGATATCTTGATTTGTATGGGTGCTGAAGTCACAGGTCTCACGGTTTGGTGCCTGCATTTATAATTGAGGAAATGCTACGTTTCAGGTGAAGGTTGGTGAAAAAAATTAATTCACATTCACGAAATGCCTGAACTCAGAGAACCCTTGAGGTCTCCCAGGTCGAGAACTCCTGTGCCTCCCGCCTCCGAAGGAGCCATTTTAAAGAAATAATAAATCTAAAGACTAGGAGTGTTCACAGAGGTGAATGTTCCCGTACCTTGATTTTATAGCACATACACGTAGATTAGGTTCGGCAGAACAGGCGTCCACAATGAGAGCGAATGCTTCCTCTGCCTATGCAGTCATGAAGCGTTCATCCTCTGGGATGTCAGCGAGAAGTCAGGAACTGTGCTGTCCCCTAATTTGATGCCCTATGTGGAAAAAGATTGTCATTGGGACTAAGCCAGTGAGGGGAAATGGAAACATGATACCGCTGACCTCATCCAAAAAAAATAGCTATTGTCACGGACCAGAGATGCTGAATATTTGTAGGTGTGGGGAGAAATATATTTGTTAGTGAAATGGAGCTTACTGTGGAGTGAGTAAAGGTGAATTATTTGTCAGATGACTGGAGGAGGTTTATGCAATATAGTATTATTGAGCGGGGCTATTAACAGAGTGAATTGCTATTGTGACATGCCATTAAATTGTTTTTAGTGTCCACAAAGGTATCATTCAGGAGCCGGCAGGGTTAGTAACAGAGTTGTATTTTTGGTGGACAGCAGCAGATCTCCAAACAAAATAGCATATTTTACAGAAAGGTAAAATATGGCCAAAGCCGGAAGTCCGCAGACAATAGAGTCCGGGGTAGTCATTTGCAGCTACTGGACAGGAGGCCTCAGAATCTCTACGGGTTCTGTGGATCCCACTGTGCACGTAGTTGGAGCTGAAATTCGAGTGATCTATTAGGAAAGAGAAGTGAAGAAGTAAGATGAAGAGAAATATCTGAACGGGGGCTCTTCCGAGATGTTCCATCTTGTTCGTGAATGTATCTCCAGCATTGAGTAGATAGATTATCTCAGTTTAATTATTTGGTGAAAATAAAAAAGGAAGAGAGGAAAGAGTGAGGGAGGGAGGCAGCAAGAAAGGGATGGAGAGGGAAGAGAGAGAGAGAGAGGGAAGAGAGAGAATGAATGAGAATGAATGAGCCAGCAGACCTCCTGGTGGCGTAGATGTCTGTATGTATCCACATGCACGTGGACACCTATCGATTCATGTTTTGATTTTTCAGCAACTATTTATTGAGTGCCTACTAAGTGTCGGTTCCTGTGCCCGATACTAGAAATGGATGTGTAATGAGACAGAAAATATCCGAGTTCTCAGATGACTCGCATTCGAGTGAGAGATTTGGAGAATAAATATGAAATCAAATTAGCCGATTTCAAGATAATGCCGAGTGTTAGAAAGAAGAACAAAGAACACAGGGTAACTAGGAATAAGGGGCTACTTTGGGTAGGACGGTGACATGAGAGCCAACACCGGTCTGATGATCGTGGAAAGATCAGAGGAGAATGACGTTTTATCGGGGGCTTCCTACATGCAGGCAGGTGCTCACATCAACGCCGTGAAGGACAGAGTATTTATAACAACTTCACAAAGGACAAGGAAGAAAGTGAGGCTCAGAGAAGCAAAATGACTCGCCACCGTCACAGAGCTGGTAAGAGACAGAGGCGAGGTGTAGCCTGCCTGCCCGCAAGCCTCGGAGATGGACCAGGCTGACATGTTGCCCCAAGCTGAAGGGATGCTCCTTGCTCTGCACCATGCAACAGTAGGGAAGGATTTCCACTAAGGTCTTTGTTATGAAATTTGCAAATGAGTGTTATTTTCGATGCCTTATTGCGGCCATTTTCTGGCTGGTCAC
This sequence comes from Pteropus medius, assembly GCF_902729225.1. NCBI lineage: Eukaryota > Metazoa > Chordata > Mammalia > Chiroptera > Pteropodidae > Pteropus > Pteropus medius. The sequence goes on from NW_024342471.1 coordinate 21,249,991, forward strand.
CTGGCTTCATTCTTGAAATGTGTTTTTTGGCAACCCAGGTGGTGGATTGCATCTTGAGTCTGATTCATAAATGATTCTGAAGAAAATGTACCTTTTCCTCATATGGTCAAATAATTGAGTCATCTTCCTAAGTTAGATAAGGGAGGGGAAAGGGACATAGATCTTAAGGAAAAGACATTCTTCTATTGTCTCATTCTCATTTAGGACACATACCTAGGGTCTTATGAGCTAAACCGTGTCAACTGTAAGAAAAACAGTGTAATTAAAGCATCAACCGGCTACCCACTTCTGCCTTGAGGTGTTGGTTTTCTCGTTTGTTTCTTTGTCAGTATTTACTTTGTCTACCAGGGCCACTGGAGTTCATATTTATTATTACTGTTCTTTCTTTATTTTCGTTCATATTTTAAGACAGTAGATTGCTACAAGATGTTGGTGTATTAATGTATCTTATTCGATTACTAAAGAAATGCAACTTAAACCACAAAATAACATTATTATTACTGTTACTATTATTTTTGTCTATCAAACCATTAATGTATTTTCATGTCAAATATCAAGTATTGGGGAGTTCAAGAGAAATGTGCGTGAGCACTTTCACGTACTACAGGAGGAAGTCTGGAAAACATTCTGGCCATATATCAAAAGCTCTGAAGTGAATGTGGCCTCTGACACAACAATTCCATTTCTAGGAATTTAGTAGAAGGATATCTTACATACATAAGATATATGTAAAGTTATATCCAGTGAAGTATTTATAATATAGGAGGAAATTAGAAATAATTACAAAGCCCAATAATAAGGGGTTGGTTATTTTTTAAAAATGGTAATACCGCACAATTTATTATCACCCACTATTAAAAATCTATGCTCATAAAGCAAAGGTTCCCAGTATATTAAGTAAGGTGAACGAACAAAAAGCAGATTATAAAACAGTGTATACATTCTGATTCTGTAATATATTATCTCCATTTATAGCTACAGTATATCTACAGATAGATGTAACTGTAGAAATAGTGACAATGGTGATATACGATTATGTAATATTGTTATATTATCGTCATATGATTTATCAGGTGTTTTCTTAAATATTTTTCTATCACGTCCACGTTTTCTATGTGGTTTATGTTTAGAATCAGGAGAAGACACGCATGTGCACACATTGAGCGCAGGTCCGTGTGTAAGGTCCACCCTCCTCTGCCTTCCGCCCACCCCGAGCAGCTTTGGCACGTGCTCTCACTTTCGAGGTCCTCGGCCCCTGGCCAGGTGATCTGGCCTCCCACCTCCCAGCCCTGGTTCCTGGCATCCTTCTGCTCGCTTTTTGCTTTTCAGCACAAAGCCCTGATCCAGCTCACCAGGTTCCCCTCAGTGTGCTGTGTTACCAGCCCCATGTCAACAGTTTCAGAAAAGCTTCATGCTGACTTTATGTTCACTTCCTTCTTGGAAAGGAAGCTGACAAAAGGCCACCTCAGAGATGTGATGTCCTGTTTTTTGTTAACTCCCGTCAGGGGAAAGGGAGCAGTAGCAAAAAA